>NC_132940.1:21122250-21436500 GCF_034638445.1 Ciconia boyciana | reverse complement strand
CCACGAGCACCGAGCCACGTCGGGGCAGACCTCGGGATAGCTTTGCTCTCTGTCCTTTACTTCCATACTAGCCGGAGAACAGAAAAAAAACATCTTCAGAGAGGTGGTGTATTGCAGTTCTCGTGAAATCTTGACCAACTTTTTAAGGCCGGCATCATGGAGACTGTGAATGCCATTGCCATAGAAAATTCAGGTTAGAAACGAGTCACTGCGGGGGTGTGATTGTGGGTGGTGGGTGGGCTCTGCAGGCACGGCCCCAGGCCCACAGACCTTCGGGGGGTAGCACGTTCCCATGTAATGCAGAGCCCTGTACACCTGCTGGGTCCTGGGATGCCCATGTGGGTCCCCAAGCCCTCCCAGCCCAGCCTGGCTGCCGAGATGTGCCGGTCTTCAGGCACGGTACCCTCTGCTGATTCCGGCAGGGTTGAAGCATGTGCTTTGTTAAAAGGGATCCCAACTGAGTCAGTTTTGCCTGAGTAGACAGATGGCCTTCAGGAGTCTCGGGCTAGGACCTGCAGGGCACAAATGGATCCTCTCTGCTCAGGCTCTGCCCTGCAGTTATTTGAGTTTGGGCTCTCTTTCACTGAGTTCATAAAATACATGCCTTTTTTTAAAATTCATTAAATACTTTGATTCAGTGATATACTGTGAAAATGTAGTTTATTCTGTCCAGTCAAATGTTTACTGAGAAGTGATAAAAAATATCCAACCTGCCTTTTTAGAGCTGCTTATTTTATTTCAAAGGGAAGGCATAACGTTTCATTTCCTGGTGTGATTTTTATTAAACCTCTGCCTATTTTATTTGTTCAGACCACATATAAATTTACGACCACTTGTGTTTCCAAACAAAAGACATATAGGTTGGTAAGCAGTCTATAAGTCAACCTGCTATTCCTTGAAACTCATAAAAGGATCATTTTAATCCATGGAATTGCTAATTAAAGCTGCTTCTCAATACACAAAAATTAAGTTAACAGTAATTAATGTAGCCAGCCTGGAACCTTAGGAAGCTACTGCCAGCAAGTGTCTTTTGGTGCACTCAAGAGGATGCAGTTTGATTGTTGGCACCAACAGACAGGCTGGGAATTGTAAACATGGTAATTAGCAGTAAGTTTCTGGATCTCAACTTGCCAGACTGGCAGTCTGATTCTTGGAGTAGTTGTCGCATGGGAGGAGGGAAAAACAAAGTAAGGGAATTAGAGCAACCTTGCATTGCCTTGCCAACATATGCCACTGGACCAATGTTTTTCTTGGCAAAGATCTCTGACAAGGAGTTTAAAAGCAGCGTTGCACCCCTACTGCAAACTGTGAACGTCACTGCAGGCATCAACCAAGCAACTGGCTCTGGCTCTTCTGCTCAAACTATGAGTGTTGCTCCATGGAAAGGAATTGTAGAGTCTGAGATTCCCCTACTCCACCTCTACGGTGGGGCACAGTGTTGATAAGGTTATCAACAATAATGGGATTAAAAGAGTTAAAATCCAGCTTTGCAGTAATCCCAGAGTATTCTATTGTTGAGCTATCAAAGATTAAGGTTATAGTAACCTTATTAACCCTTGGTGTAGTGTAAATAAAAAGGAAATGTCAACCTTAATTCCACCATGAAATTAAATATTCACTTCTCTAAATGATGATTCAAACATAGCTTACTCCAGCCAATGTGGTTTATGAAAATACAGGACCCACGTGAATTTAAGAAATCCCATCTGAGAGAGAGAGAGGGAGAAAGGGGCGATGAAACATGGTGTTAGTTTTGTTTAAAATGAAAAAAATTACTATTCGTCCAGCCTGTATGTCTGCAGGAACTATACCTGGAGCCAACAAAGTACACAAAGAATAAGGTAGGGACCAAATGCTCATGGTGTAAATCCCTGTGATGCAGTGAGCACAGCTCCCCCAGACTGCAGCAGCTCAGGCTCTGGCCCTGGGCAGAACAGCTGACCCTGTGCCAGGCAGCAGCCACAGCACTGCTGGTGGTGTCCCCGTCCCTGTCCCCATCCCCTGCTCGCTGGGCACTGTGTGGCCTCGTTAGTGCTGCCCCAATGCCAGGGACAGGGTGCGCTAACACGAGAGCTTGAACTGAGCATTGCTCCACCAGTGCTTTCACTGCCAGAGACGAGGTGATGAAAACCAAAAAAAGTCAGAAATGGTTGCTGAACCTTCTGGAAACAGAGAGCCAGGTGCTGGTGTGAAGGGCACAGGTTTTCCTGGCTAAGCTGATTTCCAGCAGGTGGGAGCTGGAAACCATTCGGCAATGGACAGGTCCCTCCTCACCTGTGCTGGGCACGGCCCCTGCTCCCCCTGCCCACAGAGGCTGAATCTATAAGTAGGTCTGAAACTGCCCTCTGGGACTAGCTCTCCTGCCTGAAGAGAGGGAAGGTCAGATAGACTGGGCTTTGCTTTGAAGTCAATGGGATGTGGTCCAGGTAAATCTGTATTTCCTTGTGGGGAGCAGGAGGGGAATTACGGTACGCAGAAATGGGCTGTGTGGCATTTGTTATGCTTTTTTGACTGGGAGGAAAATAACATAGTGGTAAAATGGGGTGACTCAGAATGATTCTTCATATTAAATAACTGAAACACTCTGAGTCTCTAGCAGAGAGGTAATTAAGTATTAAGGAGCTGCCTATAGCAGGAAGTGAGCTCTCTGGAGGGCAAGAGGCATTGCCAGAGAAAAGAGATGGTTTTAGTGGGGCTGTTCCCAGGGAAAGGGGCTTTGTCACTTCAGCAAACCCCTGTCTGCCCTGTGGTATCTGCATCTCCTGGAAATTACTGGTTCTGTGGATTGATAGAGCTGGGGAGTGGGCATGCTCTGCCTCTTCATATTGCCTGCCGCAGTCCTCGTGAACTCTGGTGAAGTCGTGTTATGAAACTCAGACTCATGAAAAGAGCTCAGTTTAGGATTGTTTTTTTCCCTCCACTCACTGAATCATGCTCTTCTCTGGTGTAAATTGTCACAGCTCCGGAGCGTGCCCCAGTTCAGATGCACCCGCTGGGTCCTGGGCTGCCTCCATACCCACTGCTGCTGCAATTGCTACCGCAAATGCAAATTGGCTCGCTCTGGCTCTTCTTGTCTTTCTGCAGTGTAGGAATAGACAGTGGGCCCATGGGGTTGTTCAGGAAATATTACTGGTTTCCAGTGCTGGCATAATGCTCCCTTCTAGGTAGTATCCCTTTTCTGGACAATTTCCCAGTAAAATAGTAAATGGCAACTGCAGAGCAGTAAAGGCGATGGTGTATTTGTTTGACTGACATTTCAGAGCCTGCAGAGCTAATGCAATTAGGATCCACAGTGTGTTGCAGCTTCCTTTCTTCATTTCCCTGCCCTGGAAGAGCTGCTGTTAGGTTCAGCTTAAGCCTGGTCCCCGCTCCACATCAGCCTTAGGATGGAGGAGAGGCTCCAGGGAGGGAGGGTGGCATGTCCCCGAGCCCCTGCGGGCACCCTCTGCTTTGGGAGCAGCCAGCGTCTCACAGGGCTCAGGTGGGACAGGAACTGCTGCCATTTTGCTGCCGGCACTGCAGTCCTGGGCAGGAGAGGAGTGATTTTGTTAGTAGGTGTGAGCTTCCCCCGGCCTCAGCAGAGTTGGCACCAGGGTGGCCCTGCAGCACTCAGACCTGCACTCCTCACCTGGGAGAAATCCCTGTCAGTGCCCGTGGATCCGTACCAGGCAAAGCAACCCAGGGTTAGGGCTACCCCAGTCTTCACCGGGGGCAGCTGATGCTTTCTTTGGAGTTTTGCAGGGTCAACAGTTGATGCACTGTGAACACTGTGATACACACTTGGCATCAGAAAAAGGTGGAAAAAAAATGGCGGTAATTGTTCAGATTTGTCCAAAGGAGGTAATTGAAAACAAATTGCTACCAAAAGCCAAGGGCCGCAGTTAATTGCGGTGGAGCACTGCGGGTCACTCACCTGTAGGGAAAGACTGCTAGAGAACAGGCAGGGGTCAAAATTGTTTCTCTCCTGGTGGGGAAAGAGGGTCTCAGCCATATAATTTGGTTTGTAGGGTCATTCTGTAGCTCATAGACCCTGACATGAAAATCCAAGCCCACAGAGCAGTGCTTTAATCGCTGGAAATAATGCAGCCGGTGAAGGCAGGGACAGCCATGGCTTGCCCTGGTGGCAGGGGGTGGCCAGGCTGCAGCATCGCTCCTGCCACGGGCAAGTCCGAGCTGGCCCCCGCAGGCAGCACGGGGCAGGAGAGGCACAGGCAGCTGCCAATTCCCCTCTCCATTGGGTGCTACTCGAGGGAGGGGGCATGTAAATCCTGGACTTGGCTGAAGAGAGCGGCATGGTGGAGGCTGTGATGTGCACAGAGCCACCATGCTACCAGCTTGCTCCAACCAGGAGTTTTACCTTTCAGTTTGAATATTGCTACTGTGCATTGTTTTATTTGTTAGCAAATTTAAACACTGCAATATTTGCTATTCCTGGTGCTTCCTAGATGTCTAGACTCAGGCAGACATCAATGCCTATGTAAATTGGTGAATTGTTTTGCAGTGGGTCCTCTGGATGCAGAGGCAGGGGAAGCTGGGACGCAGGGTGGCACGATCCCGCTGCCCAGGGGTGGCAGGAGGGGGTCTGCCCTCGCTGGGCAGTGGCTCCCCGGGACAAAACCTCTTCTGTCTCTGAGAAGCTCTTTCCAAACCACTATAGGTATTGCAAGGATTCAAGAGATGAAAATAATGATGAAAAAGCTGATCTAATTTTTACTAAATTGTACTTTTTCTAGATATTTCGATTCAGAGCTCCTGCAGGGTAAAAGAAACATTTCTTCAACTTCCTGTATCTGGCGACAAATTCAGTACCACCATCTTTCAGGGCAGGTCCTTGCTCCTAGCTCTTGCACCTTTGCTTTGTGCTCAGGTAACCAAATACAGGAGCATGCTGCAGCCTGCACTGCTCTGTCTGCTCCCTGCACTAATGCTTCGAGTGGGGGAAAGCCAGGACAGCATGAGAAATGGGAACCAAAGTTTCTTAAAGCAGTCTAAATGCAGGGCAACCCTGCTGAAGTTTGTGGTGTTATGTGAGTGTTGGCTGTAACAGCCCTGAGAGTTGGGCCAGCCCCATCAGAGCCTGGATTCCAGTGCTTCAAAAAGGACTTTAAACGATACATGTGTAGCACAAGTGTTAGAATATGAATACCCCTATCTAACCGGAGATATGGGAAGAGTGATTGCCTGGCTCTCCTTGGAACTTACATCCTTTGATAGTTCAATGTTCCCTTATATAGAAAACCAAATCATATGCTGGTTTACTTGACTTACTATTATTATTAAGGACACCTTTTGGAAGATCGGGGGTAAAGCCATTTCTCCTCTTCTTTTACAATGAAAAACCCAAAAGCTGCCCATGGAGCAGTCTGTTCCCAAGTAGCAAGCCCGGCGCGGCAGTGTTGGTGACATGCAATCCCACTCCCCTCTGTGGGAGCCTTGCCTGCGCCAGGGCTGCGGGCTGTCCCCACGGGGGTGGCAGCTCTGCTGCGCAGGGCGCGTGAGCAATTGCTCTTGTTTTTAACATGTCAGATCATAACTTGCTCATCCGTTCAGTGTCAGGGTTGAAAAATGCTGTCGAAATGAAAATGCAGGAGCTGACTGAGAAATCAGTGAGTATGCTATCTGGGTGCTCCAAATTTAGACATCGTGATTGATAAAGGATATAAAATATGTGACTTTTTTCCAAGCGAAAAGACACTCCATTAATATTATGCAATTTGGACATGTTTGTTTTAAGAATAACAGCTCTGCTTTACAGCAAGTGTGCGTACCCGTGTGTGCAGGTGCACATGTACACGCACACTGCAGTAGTCCAGCATTGCATGGAGTTAGCTGCTGAATTAAGCTGGCAGTAGGAAATGTATTATCAGCTCCCCACAGGGTCGGGCATAGTACCTGTACAACAGAATGGAAAAGTCTGAGTGGTACTGGGTGAGAATGTTTTCCTAGCTAAATTTGCTGGTGTTCAACTTGTAACTTCACAGTCCCCTTCTTTTCCATTATTTCCTTTTATTTGTATAAGCTGATGAGAAAAGAGGGGGAAAAATGGGTCTCCCATGGAAGGAAAACGTCTTGGCAGGACAACAGCTCTGTGTACGCTGCTGAATGCTGCTGGATACAAGAAGCTGCTGAACACAAGGTGTGTGTGGTGAATTGAAGGAGTTTACAGAGGGCCAACATGGCTTTTTTTCATGATAACCCCAGGGCCAGGTGGAGTCTCCTGGGGCCAGGACATCTGGGAGCTCAGGGAGCTTCAGTGGTCAGGGTGGCGGGTTATTGCAATGAGCAGATACAACCTAATCCCCCAGAAAAATAACACGTAAGCACATGCTCAGAGGCTAATGCCGTGCTGAAGCCATGGCCACCTGGGTTTCTCCCATCCTGCTGCTCCCCACCTCGGGGTGCGGTGCTGAGGGCCGGCGCTGCTTCGCCTTAGCGCAGCTCTCTGCACGGAGGCACGACCCGCATGGTGCTGGGGCTCAGGGACCGCCAGTGCTCCAGCCCTCCAGCTCCTTGCTGGGGTGGGAGGTTTCTGCCAGGGGCCTGCCTGGGTGGGCAGGGATGCTGCCTGCGAGGCGATGCAGCGGCAGCTGGGCTTGCCGGGAGGTTGTGCGGGGCTCCCCAGGGGCAGCACGGCTCCTCCCTGCCCCACTGAAAGGACGTGGCTCAATAGCATCAGCAGGGCCCCTGTGCTTTTGACCTCGGATTTTCTCTTGCATATGCATAAAGCACAGTGTGGTGTTAGAGGGTTTTAATGGAAGGAAACTGAGGAAGCCAGTGAATCATTTTCAATGGTAAATGTTTATATTCATAATTTAAAAATTCAGTGGATTTTTTTCCAGAAATTTAATATTACCTTTAGAATATGAGAGCGGGAAGTCACTGGAAATCATAAACTGGAAATCAGTTAAAGAAACTGGAACTCAGGACCTCTCTCTAGTAACTCTCAATGTTTCTACTGACGGATTTCCAAATAGCTACTCTAAAGCTCTGGAAATCTGAGTATTTCCAGAGGATTATCCATACAATGATTTAAGTCTGATATTCACAAGACAAAAGCTGTTTGTTGCATGAAATAAATCCCTGCAGTTCAGTCCCTTCTCTGGATTAACTCACTCCCTCAGTGAAAAGTTGGGGACACCAGATTGCCAAGTGGGTGGAGAAAGGTAGAGGGAATTGGTCTGATGAGCTGAGGACTCCCGATCCCCTGGTGTAACCCATGCAGCACCCTCCCTGCTTGCAGCACTGTGCTTCCAGGCAGGATTCCTGCCCAATTACATGAAACAAGATCAGGAAAAAAAACCTGTTTACTACAGCACAGTCTAGTTTTTAGATCCAAACAGATTGCTGTACATTGGGTGTGAAACTCCCTAATGTTTTAGTAATGATGCTGGAACCTCTCTGACTGACAGCTCTGAGCAAAGCACTTTCTGAGGTTATGTAAATGCCTAAAAAGAAACCTAACCCCAAATCTTAATTGTGTAGCAGATTTGAGTCCTGTGAAGTCTAGGCACTGCCAGATTTTAAAGCCATGCTGCTACCTTACAAAAATACTCATAAATACTTACAGGAAGTGTCCTAAAAAGATCTTTGGCTCACCGAGTGAGCTTGAAGAAGGCGTTGCAGGGCTGCCCCATCTCTGCTGGCTGCGAGCGGCGTGTGGTGCTGCCCAGGCCCGCTGCGGCGAAAGCGGGGAACCTACTTCCCTTCAAGTCCAGCCAGAACTGCTGATATCGGGGATCACGTCCCAGGCAGAGAAACGAAGCTACTTCCATTTCTGATGCACACTAACAGGGCAAAGAGACCTCTCCTTGTGCTTCTGTGCTCTAGCCTGGCGCAGAAACAATTATAAAACGCGTTTATAAATTCCACCCGGGTGTTGTAGCCCTTGCTATGAATCTCAAAATATATTTGAGATTTATTAGCATTGTGCTGCTTCTGACACAAAGGATGTGGGGGACAAAGAGCAGCAGCTTCTATGCTATAAGAAAGCACATAAAAACCTATCAGTACACTTGTAATTTCATGCTTCTAAATGTTGTTATCCAAACGTCATTGTACTCGCAACTATTCTGTGTGCGTTAAATCTGAGGTGTAAAATACTGCCTGGTATTAAAAATGCAATAGTAGCATGGATGGTTAGAGTACATCTACTGTTTTTGTGAGACCTCTTGATAGCTCTTATTGCCTTGTCCTTGGTGCAACTTCAGGCAGAAAATCGAGAGTTTACTGCATTTAAAAGATGTTCAGAAAGATGTGCTTAAGTAAATAGATGTCTATATTTTCGGTGTTTGAATAGGTATGTAAAGAGAAGGGGACTGAATAAAGGCAAAGTCCACGTGACAGAGCTTACTAAATAATGGTTGTGATTAATTTTGCAGAATTGTCCACAAATAACTGGCAAAATGTTTCCCATATCCTGCAACTTCTAGAACTGGCTGACTCATTATTGTACTCAGGGACTGGTACCTTTGAGCTGTGATCCAATGCATATTTAAAATTGCCATTGATTTTTTTGTGTGGAGGGATTGAATCAGGGTCCTAAAGGACCTGTGACATTTTTCAAACAAAATACTTGTTATATCTTTTATTTTTTTGTTGCTTATCCTAGGCTAGGTGTGGAATCAGTGCTAAATCACAGCAGTGCCCACCTCTCCTCTCCTGGAGGGAGCAGAGGAAAGGGACAGGGCACCTGAGCAAAGGGAAAAGATAGAAGAGGAAAAGCACAGAAGGGAATCACTGGAAATAGCAGAGGAAGGGAAGAAATAGGAAAAAGCGGAAAAGAGAGAATCAGAGAGACAGAAATGAAAAGGAAGAGAGGAAAAAGGAGCAGAAAGACAAAAACAAAAGGGAAGACTGGATAAACCTGTGTAAGCTCAATAATTAATTCTCAGTCTTAATCTTTCAGCATATTCCTTAGGCAGGAGCTTAATGTGATTTGGAGATTTGTGGGGGGTTTTTGAAACAAACCCACCTCCCCTTGCCCCCCCAGCGCTGTCTCCAATAGCTTTTCTCCCTTTTCCCTTGGCCAGAGTGCGAGGGCTTGCACAGCCTTGCAGTGCCCGACAGCCGCCCCATGGGTTGGCCTGGAGAGCCGCTGCTGGTCACGGGCTCTCTCTGATGCTCATCCACGTTCTGCCGACCTGAGGTCTACAAGGAACATGAGTAAGCACCAGCTCCCGGTTAAATCTCAGCAGGTTTATCATTTACAAAACCATGACAAAAGATGAAGTAATGTCCTATCTGGCCACATACTGGGCTGTAGGTCCTGTTTTTTCTAAAAGGAGAGCTATCTGATGTATCTTGTTACTGTCAAAAAGAAAAAGAAAAAAATCAGTTACTGAGATTTAGAGGAGCTAAGTGCTTAAAATAAAATATACATTCAGTGCTTTCATACAAAGATTCAGCGATAACCAGGTGACTCAAATCAATGCACTCTTGTCAAAGCCCAAAGATTATTTTTTTAAGGTGTTTATAGACTATCTCTGCTCTCATTGTACCCTCTTACAATTACAGATGGGGACGATGAAAACACATGTTCCCATGCAATTGCATGCTGCTACCTTATAAAAAGCCAAAGCCTAATGAACTTCAATACAGAGTAAATTAACTACGTCCTTGTGAAAGAGCAATCTGAGGAGTTTTGCCCTACTACTGACAGTGAAAGCAGACCTGTCAATGAGAATAAGCCTTCATAAAAAGCTATGTTTAAGATGAGATTTGAAGGAGCTTGACTCAGCATTTCCAACCTGTTGAGAATGATTTCTGGACCTGGGCTGGACAAGAGTTAAGCGCGCGTCTTCCATAAATCTTTACCTTGTGTTTTGGAGAGACCAGTACACTGTCCTCCGGTAATCAGAAACATCAGCTGCCTTCGCACAAAGAGCAGAGCTCTGATAAATGCACTGATCCCAATTTGTGCATCGCTTTCCAAGTCATCAAAGCAATTTTAAAATCAATATGTTATGTTTAAGAGGGAGGCCATGCATTCCTCTCTGGGCAGGAATAACCCATGGAGTCTGCACAGGGAGAGTTAACATCCTAGACACAGCATTTTGTACAAACCAGAGAATATAAAGAATATTCCGGGAAAGCCATAAAGGGCGATGACGCAGTAACAGTTTCTGGGATGTTAAAAATACAGTTATGCTTATGAGCTGCTGTGTGAGCCTGACTGCAGTGGCTGACTTGGGGTGATACTGTGTGGATGACAGAGAGAGTTTCACAAATGTCAGGAGTGCAGGGCTGAGTCCCAAGCAGCTCCTGCAATTTTAACATGTAATGAGGCCAGAAGACAGCTTGGTGCAGTGATAATAATTTAACGCAGCTAATATATGTAAAGACGCGTCTGAGACAGTGTTGGTAGGTCTGCCAACAGCACTTTGTTAGACACCACAGTGATCAATCCGGGGTGGGGCTGTAGGCTTGAGTACAGGTCTGTGGGATCCAGCCACTAGTTTTTAATGGGTTTGAGCCGTTCTTAAATAAACCTTCATTAGTTAGGGTGGCACCGCTAAGTCTGCTTCCTACTGAGCAGCAGGAAGACAGAAAGAGCGTCTACAACAGTAATAGTTTAACACAAATTGATTTAAAGACTGGAATAATAGGAAGCTTAGAGAGCTTGGATGAGGGATGGAGGAGTTGGGCAGGAAGAGGTGGAAACGGAGAGGAACAAAGCCCAGCCGGCTGCGGACAAAGGAGGAACGCGTCTCCTCTGTTTTCTTCTGTCAGCGGAAGCACACCACACTGCAAGCAGGAGATGTGAATGCCTGCGGCACACCTACGAACCCTCTCTCGACTTTGTGACCTTTTATAATGCCAGGCAAATGGCTCCTGGGCAAACTGGGTGTGCTGCCTTTCACACCCTTCCAACTTCCCCCTCCACAACTGGGACCCACCGCAGGGTGGATCTGCTAAGGGGCTTGATCATGGTCTCCATTTTCCAGAGGTTTTTTAGTCTGTCCAAAATACTTACGCCTGCAACGTCTCAGACCTGTCCATGTCTTTTTTTGCCTTCTGGGTATAAAGAAATTTGTCTTTTATGATGTGTCTGTATATAGGGTTTTAGTAGCTTGGATTGCTTTTATACGTTTATAATGAAAGTAACAGCCCCTTAAAAAAATTGATTATTGATTATGGGAAGACAGCAGATGTTTTTAATCTTTAGAAGCAGAACTACAAATCAATCCAGTTATATAAAGTATTTTATTTAAAGGCATTTTATTTTATTAAAAACACTACATCAGTGTTTGCAGAAATGGAATACATTTTGTTTCTTTATATGAGGGTTCAGAGGAAACCATGGTGGGAGTTAGCCCTTCTCCCTCAGTAACTGCACTGATGCCAAACAGTCAAAATTAGACTCTTCCCAAATTGCATAAACCACTGAAAGATTCAGAAGTAAGGATCTGGAGGGCTGTAAAATTCCCATTTTGGTTGATAAACTATCTGCAGGACTTGTGATCATTTTGCACAGACACACATGATGCATTCCTTGTTTACTGAAAATTTAGAACTACCATCATGTGTGCCTATATATACACCCATACATATGTATGATATGTAGCTGAGCATGTATATAAGCGTATGTGTAATATATATTTCTAAAACTATATACATATTGCACTGTGTTATGAAGAGCCAAGGATTGCTTTGGCCATGCAATCTGTGCCATTTCTGAGTATGTCGAGTCCTGCTGGTGCCTGTAGCAGCCTCTCTGACTGTCTTGCTCAGCGTGCGGCTCTGGTTGACCCTAGCGATGATGAACTGCAGCAGAAACTCCCTCCCCGTCCTTGTCGTGACCAGGTGCCTGAATCTGGGGGCTGGTTTGCATGTTCCAGAATAGCAGCTCTGCCAGATGTGACCACAGGAATGTGAGGCCAGTGGGCTGAGCCTCGTGAGGCAGAAAAGAGCTGCCTTTAGCCTGGAGTTTGCACCTTCCACCATTTCCAGGGGCTAAGCAGGAAACTGGTTCCTTCCTGGGAGAAATCAACAAAGAGGTGTTATCCATTCAAGGAGGCTGGTGGGACTGTGGGAATGCCAGTGGTGGTCTTTGTCATTAACCAGCTCTCTTCAAGCTGGCTGAGGAGCTGAATGTTCTGTCTATTAAATCCCATCCCTTCAAAAGGCAGGAACAAAATCACCATTATAAAGTTTTGGCAAAGCAAAAAATTTTTGTTTGCTGGCAAGGGTTTAACTTGTGTGTAGCCATGCCCCCTCCTTAGGATGTCAAAGAAAAAGGCTTCACTAGTCAAACGCTGCCTGCCTTACCAGCCCGTGTTACCCCGATGATAAAGTGCTCCAGCGACAGAAGTCACCTTCTGTGTTCAGCTGAGCTCAACTGGAATCATGCTCTGTAGCTGTGCTGTTAAGTGACTCTGAAGATGTTACGGGTGCAGAGCTGTGCCACTGTATTTCAAGTGATAATAAAAACTCACTGGATAAATTGAAGGAGCATGGCTTTTCGTTGCAGCAAGTTGGGACCGTATAAGCAACTCTATCATTGTGCTAAGGCAGCAGATGCAGTCAGTGTTTGGAGGAAATGGTTCATGACCTGATGATGCTTCCCAAGAGATGCAGCCAGGAAACAAAGACGCTGGGGGCCCCTCGGGCGGGAGTGACACCGGCAGGGCAGGCGAGGGAAGCAGGAGGATCAGACAATGGGAGAGAGCGAGGAGAAAGGTGCAATGCAAGGAGAAAAACCCTTTGCCATGCTTCAGGCTCACTCTTGCACTCAGAGCTGTGGGATAAAACACGATAGCTGGGGGAAGATGCCCTTACTGAAGACAAGCAGAGCACACCAGGAGGGTGCTGCAGCCACTGTTTCTGCAGGGAAAGCGAGGAGCAAAGCCACAATCAGCGCAGACTGCGGGGGTCAGATCCAAGGTCGGCATCACCCTGAGAGTTCGGTCCAGTGGGTCCCCAGAGCAGGGGAAGGCTCTCACCCCACACAGGGAGCCACAGCCTGCTGGGACAGGGTGCTGTTGGATGCTGGGCAGGATGCTCACCACACAAGCACATTAAAGCTGATCCTTGGCCAAGCGAACACTGAGAGGGTGTTACTGGAGTATTTCAGTCCCTGAGCAACCAGCCGTGAGAATATGTGAGCTCTGGTGCCCCGAGTGTAAAGCATGACCTGGCTGGGTGTCCAGGGCAGAAGACCAGGATGCTCCCCGGGGGCTACACCCTGTGGAAGGGCAGCCACGAGACTAAGGGGAGAAGCTGAGCTGGCCTTGCGCAAATTCGCTGGTGGTTCAGGCTGGCCAAGCTAAGCGGGTCCCTTCCCTTGGCTGATGTGACTTTGAGGGAAACACCTGGGACCGATGGGTCAGAGGCAGAGCTGGCTCCTGGCTTGCCCCTGCACAGGGCACTTGCCACTGCAGGAGGACTGCACTGAGGGTGTGCAGACCTGGAGCCCAATCTTGCAGGGCTCAGCCATCACTCCAGCACTCTCCCACCTGGGTGACTCACTGAGGAGCCCTCCCCGGGCACCATCCTGTAGCTGTCACAGCTGACCTATGCAGGAGGATATGGCCACACTGGTGTGCAGGCACAAGCAAACCCTGCACGTGTGGTGCTGCTGTCACCACCCCCACGTACAGCGGTGGCTCTCACCCCTTCAGGAGGGGTCCCAGCACACAGTGATGGGCATCAGCGTGGCCCTGCACTCCTCCGCTCAGGGCACCGGCTGCCCTCCTCCCCCAGACTGTGCCCACAGGTGCAGGGCAGCGTGTAAAATGCAGGGCAGTGAGGGGTCCCAGCCCTGAGCCCCCCACCTCAGGAGCTCTGCAGTGGCACTTGTACTGCTGCAGCTGCAGCTGAGGGTTTGGCCCCCTTGTCTTTACATCAGGTGAATCCAGCTCAGCTGCACTGGTGCAAAGGAGCGAATACGTTTTAAGAAAATAACTGCAAAATAAAGGTGTAACAAATAAAGACCAAAATGCTGCTAACACGCCTCGTTGACAATGGCGTTATTTGCAGCTATCACTTGGGGATTTTTTTAAAAAAGATATACGTGAAATGAAGCTGTTTTTATTGGAAGGGGTCGACGTTTCTGCACTAAGACTCCACCTCCTGCGTGGTTCTCCCCTGCTGCGTGTCTTGTTTCCCCATTGCCTGCCGACCTGCTCCGCCTGAAGGGCTGTGCTGGGGAGCAAAGCTGTGGCCGCTTTGAAGCCTGCTGGGGCCATGGCTGCTCCCTGGAAGGCGGAGAGAGAAATCAGAGGAGGCAGCACCAAAGGGAGGGGAAGAGTGTGGACTGGGGGAAGGGAGCAGGTGATAAAACAGCTCCTCGAAGCAGGGGCTGGGGCACGCGTGCTGCTGTGACGAGCTGCGGTGCTTGACAGCCCTCGGCCCGTGCCAAGGGCAGGGCACCTTCCCTTTGACTCGAGCGGGTGTTGCAGTGTGTGTGCATGCGTGCTGAGCCCAGAAACCAGTCACTGCCGCGCTGGGTCTTTTCACAGACGGTCGTGGTATTCTCTGCTGCCCTGTGATTTGCAATATCTCTTTTATATTTACATAAACTCATGCTCCTGCTGTCTTCAGGGAATTTCACCCGCATAAGCATGGAGCTAGTTTACCTTCCTTCAAATCCATGAGCACAAACACCTTTGACATAGTTTTTCTGCTACTGGGATCTCTGGATTACTCACTTTGGTCCTTTTTTAAGAAGTTAATAAACCTGTCACTGCAAGTCCACTGACTCTCAGTAGAACATTTCTTTCATTCCTGAGGTCCCTTTCATAACCAGTTTGCATATTAGCACTGTTTGTTAGCATCCGGCCATCTTTTCTCTTTAGTATTATTGTGCAACGCACTTTCTTTTGTAGTACCGGAAGCTCCTAAGACAACTATCAGTTTGCCTCCTGATGGGGGAGAAGGTATCTGTAATCTGTGTTTTGTGTCTTGAGTCTCTTAAAAGGACTAGAAATCCCAAACGCAGTAACTTGTGGGTTTTTTGTCTTAGAGAATTAGGATGTCTTTGCATTACTGAGCAGGCAAACGTTGAGCAGTGCTTGATCAATAAGAGGCATTGCCAGAGGTCTGGTATAGTCTACCAGAGCTGATGGTAAGCGTTGCTATAGGCTATGGAACTAGGAATATAAAATGTCGAATGACAGTAATAATTCATGCATCCTGGGACATATAAAACCAACAGCATGTCAATAGCTGTGGCATGCTCTGCAGAAAATATGCAGGATTTAGATGTTGCAGGATCCTGTGTTTTATTTTAGACCACACTTTCCTTGGTGAAACATAGGCTTTCCCCATTCGTTAAAAGTATTATTTTTGGTTTCATGTTGCTACTTTTCTATTAAGATTCTAAGAGCTGCACAGCTCAAAAGGGGCCCCGAGATTCAAAAAGCGAAATATATGTATTTATTGAAGAAAAACACATAAAAGATTCATAAAACTAAGGGTGCAATACTATTTGAGATTCATGAACCATTTCAGCATTCATAAAAGCGTATATGGTTCTCACGTTGGCTTCACCAGCAATCGGACTTTGCTAGATGGTTTACTCAGGAGGTATCTGGCATTGCCTTAAAATGAAGCTTATTACAATCACTTTGCATTTTACTTGTAAAGCAGACTATCTTGTGAAATAAGTAAGAACTTCTCCAGTATTCATCCTCTTAAAAAATACTTCAGGATAGTTAATATTGCTTGTCTCTTATGAAAAGATACTGAGGAGGATGAATTATTGCATCCGGGAGGGTACAGCAGGCATAAGAAGAAAGACTGTGTCTATCTATCTGATACATGTTCTCCCCTGTGCCACTATTGCACTGCTGCTTGGGAGCCTAAAAGTGACGAGTGCTGTTCTACTGGCTAAGGCTCCCGCAAAAATTCTTCAGACGAAACTTCAATGAGAAAAGGAAAAAAAAAGATGTACAAGCAGCCCCGTTCCTATGCTTTCAGCTGTGTGCTCCTGTGCACCTCAGCCATGTGTTGCCAGGCCTCAATTTCTCTAAATCTGCCTGGAACTAGAAAGGCAAGACAGAGAAGTTGCATGTCACTCATGATTGTATGAATATAGGCCTTAATGTACAGGTAATACTCCTAAAATAACGTAAAATATTAACAAAAAAAAAAAAGGAAAAGCATCACAAAGAAACCCACCACGCATTATTTAAATCTTCCCCTGTGAGAGGCTGAGGACTCAAACGCATACGAATCGTCTGCTCTTCCATGTGACAGCAATCCCTCCGCTTCAGAGTTGCACGGTCCCGGCTCCCAGTTGTCTACTTGGGATTTTTTTTTAAGGTGCATATTCAAATAAAATGTCTTAAATATAATTTCTGTTTTTTGATGACCATAAAGTGATTTTGGTGCAGTGGACTGCACCTGCATAAACAAGCACTAATAGAATTTCAGCACATCTTGCTGAAGCTAGAGTGAGACAGAGATGATGATAAAAATAAAAAAAATTATGCCTGCTAACTGTCTGAGACCTATGAAAAGGGATGTTTTTGTTCTGAGGAGAACATCTTGGCTCATTCTGCTCCTTCAGCTTGGTTTGGGGAAGTTGTATTTTACAGTCCTCCCATGATACTTGGCAAATTTAAAGCTGTCACTGTTGATCCTGCTTCTCTTTGTATTAAAAGAATGTCTATGGTGTTTATATTATGGGGAAAAACCTGCTATTTCTACTTACTGTATTTTCATTGTCTCTTTTCTTATGACTGTACAGTTTGCCAGCAGCCAAGGGGCCACTTTGATGCTTGCTTTGATGCCATGGTCTATTGTGTCGCACAGTTGAGCCTACGGTTTTCCTTTCTAATCAGAGCTGGCATACTGGGTGACAAAAAAAAATAAAGCTTTTCTATAATTATGGTTATCTTATGGAGTCTGCATTTGTTATAGCTGCTGGGGTGCTGGAAACCAGTGCTTGTAAATACCTATATATATTCTGATTTGTTTTCAATCTCAGAGATGTTTTTCCTGCTTCTGTTCCTCACCCCTGGCCACTCATGGGAGCAGGCTTGCATACCTGCATGCCGAGTGGCTATTTCCTCGGGAAGATACCAGCCTGTGCATGTTACGTGGATTATGTGCATGGTACAACCTATACCTCGTTCACTCTTCTCACTCTAAGGGATTAGCATCCAATCAAGAAAAACAAATGAATCTTGTTTTATCAATTCACCCAGGGAAGTAAGTAGCCAAACTAACCAGAACATTAATGCCGGCAGCAGGGACGGAAGGCAGCCCGGCCGGGTTCGAGTGTGCTGCGTGATGCCCGTTCTGCCTTGCTGCTCTCACAGGTATACGGTTTCACCATGTGTCCTAGTATGTGTAGCAAGACTCTGCTGTGCCCACAGAAAGATTCACTTGCTGGCTCCCTTCTTTGCCCCATGCTCCATGTGGTAATGCCAGGCGGGACTTGAATAATACCCACTCGGATGTAGCTATTCCTTTTCTCCCTATGTCTCACGGCCATTTGCAGACTGATGAGGAACCGTTCGGTTTCCATTTTACAGCTGCAAAAGGAGAGACTTTGAGAGGCTGAGTGATTTGTCCAGGATGATGCAGCAAATCAATGGAAGAAAAAGGGATCAGGCTGCTCCATGCAGTTTAGGAGTGCCTTTAACTGCCCCGTGGGTTTTCTAGGGAAAGGCGTGCAGGTCCCCAAAGAGGCAGCTTCCATCGCAGGAGTGTTCCTCCATTATTTCTGTCAGATTATTGCTGTGAACAGTGGAGAAATGCAAAATGTATTATTCATCTTTCCTACTCATAAAATCAATACCTATCAAAATACAAATACAATTTAAATCAAAGGGCACTTGTTGAGTGCAGATCCTACTAATTAGGTATGATTTCCCAACAATTTCTTAAATTATTTAACCAAGGGATGGGTAGCAGGCACTTTAAGTGCCCCAGAGTGAATATTATAAACCTCTTGTCATGATACAGCAAATGTGAAATGCAGTGTGATTTGTAACCTTGATGAACTAATGTAATATCAATAGACATCAATCTGTGCAAAAAAATCTGTCTCGTCGTAACATCTAACAAGATATGTTGAAAGCCAATAACCTTGTGAAATGGACACGTATCAGTGAAGGGTACAGATTGTGCTGCTAGGAATCGATTAAAAATGTAATACCCACCTGCAATGGAACTTACTAAACCACCATCACCAAAAAAGAGGTTTACATCATGCATGGACATTGGTCATGAGAGCAACTCCCTCCAGGCTGGCTGTTGTCTCTGTAAGCAGTTCCACTGTCATATCTGGCCTTTTTTTCTTATGCTGGTATTGCTCAGTCTAGCCCCATAGTCAACATCTAAACAATATTTATGCCATATGTAGTTAATTACACTTTTAAAACCTGTAAAGAAAAGAGCCAATGGTTTTGAAGATTTTTGTGTACAAATTAGGAAGCTGCTCTCCTGTAAAATGAAAGGTTTACAATTGTCAGTCAATAATGTAGATCAATGCTCTTCAATTTTTAATCATAAGGGTTTTTCTTATGCAGCTTCTTTGGATCTTAATTTTCAAATGTATGCTCCCATCCTTACAGCACATCTTAAGATTCCATCACACCAGCCATGCATCAACTGAAAATCCTTGGTCCCATCATATAAACATGATATCTACTCACCAAGTCGTTTCATATCGGTGATTCAAAAGAACAGTCTGAAATACTAGGTATGTCTTCTCCTCAATTTTTGAAACAGATGGTTTAAAAAGTGAATATTTTATCATTTTATTTTTCCTTTATCATCTGACAACAATTTAATTTAATCATCTGACTACTACTTGCGTGTAGTTCTGAGGCCTAAACTAGTTGAGCATGGAGCTGCTCTGAGTTCAAAGACAGCACGAGAGGCTGAAGTAAAACCATCAGAGTAATTCAGAGCTTAAACTTCTTACTCAGTGCCTTCCTCTCTAGCCTTAATGGTGACCAGGCTCCCAAGAAAGCCATCAGAAGCCTGAGCAAAAAGCTGTAGCAGTCCAAAGTGCCTGCGCGTTTCAGCTGCTGCAGGCAGCCTGTGATCTTACTACACCGTTGGCAGTACTTAGGTGCAATTGTGCAACCGGGGATGCAAGGCAGAGCATTAATTCAGAATTTCATGGCATTTTAAAGTACAAGTCAGAGTTTTAATGGTACTTAAACCTTCCTTATTAGTTGCACAATAAGTGTCTTTCAGCTAGTGTTCTGCAAAATCCTTCCTGGTGGTCTGTAAAAGACAAGGTTTGAAAGTCAGAGAGCTGGAGGTTGAATGCTGGGTATGTGGAAATGGATCACTGTGCCTGAACTGATGGGAGGAATAAGGGAGTCTGAAGAAGCACTGCATTAAGATATCATGGGCTAATAAGGGTAGTAGCACAAAGGATAAAAAAGCATGGCATGAATACATTGGTCATATAGGATAAATTCACCTTCAATTATTTGTTCTCCTGCTTGTATTTCTGTCATTTTTAATTAATGGAGGTTTGTCTGGCAGGTATGAAACCAAAGTTCAATCCCGGAGTGGTTAAGTCCCAGTGACATCAAGTGCAAACAGACAATCCTACATTTAATGTTTTGCATTTTCTCATTCCATTTAAATGAGAACAAGCTATCTGGAAGGAGCATCAAACATTGCAGCTACTGTTTAGTGGTATTTTCATTTTCTTCTTCTGCCTAATTCCTTTCATACATGTTTAAAAAGTGTGCGATTGTGTATTAATGACTGCAAAGGTTACCTAAATTAACACCGTGGACTAATTTTGTTTTAAATGGAGGGTAGGAGCACATCTGTTTCAAACAGCTTTGTAATATGCCTTTTGTGAGTTCAAATCACACACGGTAATGACCACTTAAGTGAGCTCCTAATGCACAACTACTTATTTGCAATAGTACTAACCAATGCATCTATAAAATGGCACTAGCATTTTGGTGCATTGAAATAGGTTCCTCCTCTCCTCTCCCCTTGGAAATTCACCCCTATGTTAGTGTTTAGTGGATACCAAAGAAAAGCATGTGTTCTTCCCCATGGCGGATGTGTTATTCACTGTATAATGGTACTGGCTAGATATTTTATATTTTGCTTGCGTCTCCCTTTGAGAGAGGCATGACATTTTTTGTAGTTGTAACTAACACCATTTTTCAGCCATGAATTTTTATAATTATATAACATTATAAATATAATTGAGGTAATAAAAGCAAAGCAAACAGTCTAGATTACATCTCTGGATTGTATTCAGAGGTTAAAAGTGTGTGATTTTGCTGTACATCACGCTAGTTTAGGAAGGATATAGTTTGGAAATGACCACACATGGAAGACGCCAGCTGAGGGGCGTATACCTTATGTATGAGCCTACATCAAATGGCTCACTTAAATAGGGAAATATGCCTTTTTCCACAGATGTCCTTTCTACAGATAAAGGCGTGTACAGCCTGCAGATATCTACAGTGGGCAAACTGAAAGTAAACAATTAGAAATGTGTTCAATTGACAAATTTCTAATGTGAATGATTTTCCCTTAAACTGTGGAAGGATCAAAGAAAAGCTTTGCAGAATAGGTCCTCCATGGCGGAGATAGGGAGGCAGAGGACTGCAGTGGTGTTGCCTGGCCTCTGTTGTGGTGCAATCTGTAATGCATCTGTCCTGTGAAGCAGGAAAGTACTATTATATTTATTTTTCAAAGAGAGAGCTAAGACATGGACAGAAGCCATGGGGCCTGCCTGCACACATAAGGGAACTCTGTAAAAGCTGAGGGTTGAAGAAAGCTGTGTGGAGGCCTTGGCTAACACCGTAAACCATTAGACCATCCTCGCAAAATTTGTGTTGCCAAGTGTGTTGCCACTGAAATCTGAAAGCAAACATTAGCAGCCAAGAACATCATGCTAATTAATTGCCTCAGGAGGACACAATTTCCAAGATCTAATGAAAGATGGAATCCAGCTCCCATATGTCCCATTTGATAGCCCAAGAAAACATGCCCATATTTTTCACAGAAACAGTGACAAATGTCCAACTACTTGTCTCTCAGATGAATAAAACTAATCGCCAGGCCCAGAGATGGAAATGGCTGCTCATCAGCACCCAGCCTGAAAAGCCAGCCCAGGATCTGTCGCTGAGGAACCATTTTGATTCACCGCATTGAAGGCAGCTTCAGAAGGTGACAACTGAGCACCAGAGCACCTCTCTGTGCTGCTGTGTCAGCCGACAGAACAGCAGTACCCCATACGTTGTATGCCGCTGCCCTGCCACTTTGCTGGTTCATTTAAAAAAAATAATAATAACAGAAACAAAAAAAAGTTAGCATGTCATGCTCTTGACAAAATGCTGGGAAGAAGAGAGAGGCATCAATATAAATGCAGTCAACAGCATGTGCCAGCGCTGCCTTGCTGTGCTATAGGCTTGTTCTTGCTTGAACTTGAAATTCCTGTAGATGGGATGTTCACGCTAGAAAGACACTGGTGCATAGCCCCAGGGAAACAGCGAGGGCTGGAGAGCCTCGGCGCTTGCCTGGGGAGAGTGGCCTGTCTGTGGGAGTATGGCCCTGTTTTGAATGGCGATGTCCTATCTCTGTGTGGCTCTAAGGCATATGGAATTGTTCAGATGGCTTAAAGACATACTGTTTCTTTTAAATATTTATTATTTGAAGGATGTGTCTGTTGCCAAGCTGGTTCTCCCTTGCATACATGAGGAGACCTTGTACTACGTAAAGACCGGCATGCTGCTGTGCAGGTGCTGTGGCTGTACCCATGACCTGCCATGTTCAGGGAGAGGCAGCTGTTGTCTCCATCCGCGGGAAGATGCTCCTGCTTTGCTGGTGCAAGGTGTTTGACGCAATTCCCAGGTTGGTTTGAATAAAGTTGACTAATCGGGCTGTTGCTGTGTGGACTGGCTTGTTGTACCAGACCTGGCCCCGCGGCGTGAACGTCTTTCACATGTCACAGCAATGGCCCCAGCCCACCTTGCTTGCTCAGAGGACGGTAGGGAACATCTCAGTGGCCACCGAGCAGACCAGGAGGCTCAGTGCAAACAGGGAAGCAACAGGGCTGTGGAGCAGGACTGTGGCAGACCTCAGTAGATAATCTAGGTCTTCTGGGCGTCCCCTTATCCATCCAAACATCATTAGTATTTGCTAAATGGTCAATTTTTGGAAACACCCAAAATTTTCATCTTCCTCTTTCATCTTTTACGTATGACACGTGTGAAACAACTGCTAATCTAAAAAGAATATCTCGACACCTTTTTTAGTGAAAATGGGCACAAGGAAAGCAGGTACAAATTGCACAGCAAATTTTTACCCTAAATATTGAAGAAAACATATTTTATTCTGTCTACCCTGAGATTAAAGAGAAAAAAAAAAAGGAAGGTCAAGGTAAGTAATTGTAACACACCAGCTATTGTGTATTTCCTCGAGATCTCTCAGGTTTGCACAGAATAATGACATTTCTGAACTTCAATAACTTCCACGCAGAAAGGCACATCATTTTGACAGGCCTCAGTAAATCATTTAAAATCATAAGGGCTGCCATTATGCAGCCTGTGGGATAAAGTTAGACACAGGGTATTTTTCTGCAATTGGGATTCAATTTCACTCTAGATTTTAGGTGACATAAAGTTTAAAAGGAGCTCCTGGTACTACTCTCCCTGAGATGAGATCAACACTTATGAGTACATGCTTTGATGACACAGCTCAGAAAATTGAAGCTATTATTATTATGGAAGGACCAAGGTCATAAGTACCATGTTATATAAGAACAACTGTCAGTCAGACAAGCCAAGAAAGGTCATAAACCATTATATTAATGCCATAAATGTTATCATAAACTGACATCAGGATGGTAAACTGGGATTCTTGCACTTTTTTTTTTTTAAAGTGCCGCTGTTCTTAAACTTCACTGTGTCCCGGAAAGACAAGTTTAGTATTAATTTTTCTCTCAAAATAAAGGACTTTAAAGATTTTCAGCATAACAGAAGTAGGTTTTCGAACATCCACATTTTTTTTTGTTTGTTATAAAGTAACTGGCTGAAGTGTCACAGCAGAATCCAAGATGAACAGACGAGGGAGGAGAAACCAGCAACACAATAATTCCTGACTATTTAGATACTGTCCCCCATTGCTTTATTTGAACTGTAGCTGTCACGCCTGCATCACTCGGGAATCTCCAGGCCTCTTGCCCACATGCTGGGGGCTGCTCCAGCTGAGGATGAGGGCAGCAGGATGGCAGAGGTGGGAGCGCCTGCCCTGGCTGCTGACCACGCCAAGCCAGGACTGTGCCCTCTTGCAGATCACTCCCTTGACATTCTTTTTTTTTTTTCTATCTCAAATATGAACCAAGGTGGCACTCAGGAATTTATGACAGTGGAATGAGAGAGTGTAAATCACATTTTATGTCTTTTCTGTTGCTGAGCATGTTCACACCCAGAGAGAGCAGGCAGCTCAAGGGATGTCACCAGTGCATGGCTCCTCTGAATTCACCCCAGGCTCCCAGAGCAGTATCACCAGGGACGGAGAAAGCAGAGTGCTCTCTAATGAGACTTTCTTCTTGCCAGCACCAAGGGGTGCTGCATCCATTGCTGACCATTTAAGAGGCAGGAGTAAATTGTTGTCACCTCATGTAGACCTGTTCCCAACACAGGTTCCCAAGCAAGGGTAAGGGAGGTGACCTCTGAGCCCATCCAAAACCAAAGCCTCATGTCCACACTCACTAACTTTACAAATTCTACAAAGGAATGGTATCACCCGAAATGTGGGTCCATCGGAAGTGAAACAACTACCCAGTTAGCACTGGACAACTTGGTTTGCAATGTTTGGGGGAATGGTATGGTAAACTCCAGAAATGCAAGAGGAATTCAAGGTGAGTTTTCACGTCCCATGCAGAGTCCAAAGAGAAAAGCGGGGTAAGTACTTTTGGAAAGCGCCACGCTATATTTACCGACCATATCAGATCAGAGCTGTGGTTTTATGTCAGACTTAAAATTCAGCATTTCCAGCAGACTCATGCTGATGTACGGGTGTGATAACATTGACGCAGGCAGGAGACAGCCACCAGTGAGTCACCGCACCACTTCCTCCAGAAGCTGTCTGCCTACGGTAGGCATCCCGTTGCACTGCTGATCTAGTCTGTCTTGTAAAAGTCACCCATCTAGTCTAGCTTGTACAATCTACAAATAAGCCATGTTTGTACCATGCAGGTAAATGTTCAAAGTGAAACCAATATGGGCTAACTTGAATTGTATAAGATAACTGCAAATCATTACTTCAAGTGAGAGCATAATGCCTGGAACCACAGGCAGGAAAATACATTTACAGACTATCAAATTATCTTGGGATAATAGTGTAATGCTTTTCACTGCTGTACTGTATGTTCTGATAGCTAAGCAAATAATACTACAGCTGGAAAAGGCTCAGAATTTCAAAGAGAAGAGATTTCATAAGCAGAGTGCTTCCACAGGAGAAACTGGCTTTTCTGTATTATTCTGGGGAATATTAAAAAAAAAAAACCCAAAAAAGTAGTTATTTTTTATGACTCAGAACTACGTAGAGTAACATTCTATGATAAACAAAACCTTTGGACAATTTGTCTATTTTATAACATAACCTGCAAAGAGCTTCCTTGTTCATATGAGGTTCCTTCTTTCTGAGATTGCAACAATATTCTTTTGACCAAATGTGTTTTCAGAACTGGCACAAACAAATCAGGTAACTAAGCAACTATAGCAGTTTGCATGCTCAAGTGCTGTTTGAATATAAAATTTTTCAAGCGTATTTTTAGAGAAAACAGAGTGCCCTTTGAAATTTTGGAACTAAAGCTATATACCATAGTGCTGTTTATGATGTCTGTAGAAGTGTATGACACCCAAAGTGCTTTTAGGATGTTCCAAGGTATATCAAAGAGCATTAACTTCACCACAGCTGGGAATGTCCCCACATTCACTTATGAATACATATTTCTTATACTCTGTATGTTAACTACAGTTAACATAGCCTTGGTCATTGAGAATAATCCAGAGAGTAAGCCTATTAGGTGAGATTTAGCATCTACATTTTTCTGCTCACATCTGCTTGCCTGACATATGTAATCTGCCTGGATGTCACAGTTTACATCCTATTTTCATTGGAGGATAATGAAACTTGATCAGTGTCTTCACCTCCTTCTCCGTCTCTCTAAGAAATATTTCTGCTTGTCAGCTCCTCCTTACCAGCACTCTTTGGTGTGATCCTGAGCCAGATCCTTTAATAAAGGGGAGTACATGCAAGGCTTGCAGGCAACCATACAATTTATCATTATTTGTGCAAAATGGGTACAGAAAGTGTTACTTCAAAGACAGTAGGAAAATAAAAGTGATGTAGTAATTTCCTAACCTGAATTTTGTGTACTTCTTTCTCTCACAAAGCTCTGGTATTTCACTATTTTAGCAGCAATCAGTCAGTAGTAGCTTTCTGAAGACTTATGTTTCCTTTTAGTTCTTACAAAACTGAACTGTAGGCACTTCAGTAATTTTAGAACAGCTTAGTCCGAGAGGTAAATTAAAATTAGGGAAAATTAGACCATTTCTAATGAGATGGTTATTACACTGAATAATGACGATTATTGGTTCTGCTTAATAAAACTGTCAGCCAATGCAAAATATATATTAAGTGGAATTACATTACATTATATTTCTATCAACTCAGAAATTCAGTGCATTGCTTTCCCACAAACCATGGGCATAACGAAATGTTAGACAGTGCTTCCTTTTCCAAATAGGATGAAACGTGGAGCTTTCAAAAACAGCCCTTTAAAGCCCTGATTTAAAGCCCATTAAATCTAATGTGGTGAAGATTCACACTGACTTCTGTGCCATGTAGATCAGGACTTCACTAAAACGAGCAGTGTTCTCTCCTATTGACTGTGCTAAATATCTAGATAATACTACTCTGGTGAATATTTTACAGTATTATTAGCCTGCTAAAGAAAAAAACTTGTAGGCACACATTCCCAGCCCCCTTGCCTCACCGAGCTCATTGCTTGCCAGTTCACCTGCTCTTCTGTTCTGATTTACCTGGCAAATTAGGAGATGGACTTCATAGGGTGAACTACACTTTTTATTTCCAAGGTGAAAACAATGAGGAAAATTATCTACTAGCTAAAAATGAGATCCTGCTGTACAAAACTCTACGCTGGAGTCCCAAATGCTTAGAGGTGAGGCAACTCTCCAGAAGCCTGTTGGCTGTCCAGAGATATGACTGGCCAGGAAACCTGAATGCTCAGCATTTTTTTGTTTAGAAGCAGGACATAATATCAAACCTTGCCTTCAGCAAGGACTGCTGTGCTGAGGAATGAGAGCCATCCCTCTGGGAGGGTGACTCCCTGCCTCTGCACCCGGAGCCTGTATGGCAGTAAACTGACAAAGGGGGAGGAAGAAAGGAGGGGGGAAGCCAAGAGCGCATTCCTGCTACCACACCTTCTCTGCATAGGGTTTCATCTAAAAGGATATGTTTTTGTGGAATATTTTGATATAAGCTAAGCCACATTTGTCTTACAGAAAAGGTGTTTACTGCAGCTACAGTAGCAGTATATTTTATAGATTCCGAGAGAGACTAAACAAGCAGTAACAACTGCATGACTAGATATGCACCTATGCCAATTGACCTGGTGAATTGGGGCATGGAGGTGAGCGGGTCTTTTTGTGGTGCACGTTGAAACCTGGAGAAGCACGGATTTTCCTATATGATTTTATTTCTTTGAGAGTGCTATTGCTCTTACAAACTGCAATGTATTATCTTAAATGAGGATGATAACATCATTAATAAGTCACAGCACATGTGGTCATAAGGTTTTTATCATGCTTTGAAACATTTACTAATCAACAAGATTTCTCCTTTTATGAAGCCCATTTTGTAGAGTTCCATAAACAAGGTTCAACAGTCACAATTTCATTAGCATTATATTGTTGCCATGGTAATGTGGTACCAATTCAATTGATGGGCTTTTCATCCTGGGCTTATTATAGAATTGCTCTTCCTGTCAAAGATACATCTATATGGAAACAGCAAACAGACCTTATCATCTGAGTATTAGCACAAAATTTCATCGTATGCTAATTTGGATAGGAATGTGTCATGTTATTGGCATCAGACCCAGAAATCATCAGAGACATGATAGAAGTTACTAAACATCATACATGGCAAAGTCGCACTCCAAAATTAGGAAAATTACTTGCATTGTTTGCTTCAGCATCTGAATTTGTTATCGCAAAAGCACTTGGCTCTGCTGTGATCATTCTCTGTCATGCTGTTGGGAGGGCACAGTTCTGCAGGTGGTAATATCAAAGGGAAAAAAAAGCGGTAACAAATGCTAAAGAATAAAATGTGAGCTGAAGGGATGTTGGTCCTTCTCCTGTTTGCACGTTCTGCGGCACGATTTGGGGAAATCACTGCCAAATGCAATGCCTTGGTTTCCCGGTCTGTAAAATGGGGATAATGACCCCTCTCCCCCTGTGCAGAGCACCTGGTGTATGCCCAATAACAAGTGATAGCTGGTACTGCTAAACATTGTTATTAAGTAAAGTAGCAATGTTTTTAACAGCTCCAGGAAAATACACTGCACAGATCTACAATTTGAGAAATGTCACTGGGAGAATCTGGACTCACCCAGGGAAACACAGAAGAGTTGGCAGACCGAGCAGGCAACAGAACATATGCACTTATGGAGGAAAGATACTCACATCGTTAAAAAATCATGACAGTTTGTAGTTTTTTAAAAATAAAGAATACTGTAGGCTACAGGAGAAGTATTTGCAGCAATCTGAGCAAGGAGAGCAACAATACAAGATAAGGCAACAGCAGGGTGGCTTGTTTATTGTATGTTGAAACATTTTCTTGTATATTTTCACTGGTTTTTGATGATTGTTTCCTATTTAGATAGGAAATATCTTTTCCATCCTGACACATAATGTTCAGTCTATCATTTCTTAGCTTAATCATGTTGCGCCCTTTGCAGCAGCAAGGGTAAATTACAGACAGGATAGCATTCAGTATAATCAAAGATGTGTTCCATTTTACATGATAAGTTTTGTCTGATTTACAAAGGCAGTATCTTCTCCAGCTGAGCAAGGAAAGAGAGACCTTCAGTTGCAGATAAAAAACACCTCAGAGGAGAGGCTTCTCCTCCATTAGGATCCAATTGTTCATACAAAAAAATAACCATTGTTACTACTATTATCTGTTTATTTACTTTTACCATGATATAGCCACAGGACCTAGCTGAGACCGGGACCTACTTGTGCTAAGCACAGCAAAACCACACAGAGAGCCACGGTCTCTTCTTCAGGCAATTTATAAGCTTAAGAGCCATGAGAAAGACCAGAGAGGAAAGAAAAATGGAGAGAGAGGGAGAGACAGCTTAAGTGACTGACTGAAGGTCCGAGAAGAAGTCAGTGGCAGAAGCAGATCAGGTCTCCAGCCCCGGTTCCCTCCATCGGGACGCCTGCCCTGCTGGGGGAAGGAGATATTTGGAGATATCCTCCCCAAAATTCTGAGGATTCAGACTCTAACTCGTACACGGAGCCATGCTTTACCCCCTAATTTCAATGGCTGCATCTATGTTGCTGAGCAGGGGCAGCCTGAGGCAAAGCTTGAAGTCAGCTGTGCAGCCCACCCGTATTACCTATTAAAACACCTTCAGGCTGGCTCCAGGGCAACCCTGTTAATCCTCCCAGGGACAAAGGCTCAGGAATACCCTATGTTTTCAAGCATGTTCAAGGGCACCAGGGTCAGGGTACCTGCCAGAGGAATATTAATGGGTTTCAACACGACAACCGAGGCAATAGGGATCAGGCTTTCTTCCTCTGCGGTAGGGACTTCCAAATCCAAGCCTGAACAGATGGAGGGAGCGGGGGGAGAGAGAGGAGATTTTGGTCACAAGAGCAACGAGTCAGTTTGCACCAGAATTTGAAGGCTTTGATCAGGAAGAAATATGATATCTTCGATGAAGAAAGCATTGGCTTGGAGTTTTTATTGCTTTCTCTCTCTCTTTCTCTCTCTTTCTCTTAAAAATGCATATAATGTAAACATGTTAAACTCCCGGGGAGGAAGCATTCATCTTCTGATCAGTAAATACTTCCTTGTGCTGTGTGGTGCCTGCTGACTTTACTGCTGTTGCAACCTTTTAAAATGCTTCCAGGAAATCTCATTAGATTTTAACTTTAATTTTTTTTATTAAGGAATCTGAAGAGAGTTTATAATAATCCCAATTTAACTTTTTAATAAAAACTGCAAATAATATGCTAGCATGGATTTGATCTCATATACATATCTGATAAAAATGCTGATTTGTAGTAAAATTCGTTTGCCAGGGGTCTGTTGTCATCATATTAAAGAATATAAAAGCTGGCAGCTTTAAAAGGGCAATATTACAGTGAGCCTGTATTTTTTTTATAATGGTTTTGTGTCGTGCGTTCAGTATTGGTGAAGATTAAGATTTAGCATGCAGAAGTAATATCCCTTATGATGGGATTGTCCACAGCAAATTGAGTGGGACATTTGCTTAATTAAAAGTATTTATCTTAGATGATTTAAGAAGTATGTCCTACTACTGAACTGCCGATGTAAATTAGTTTCCTATAATCAGTTCACCTACTGATGACTCTCCTTATACTAAACAGAAGAAGAAAAAGGTAAGAGAAGAGTGAGAGGAAAGTAATAGATCCCACTGTCCGAGAATTTAAAGGAACTTTAGAAATAATGATTAATTAACACTATGCCACGAGCAGGAAATATACATGGTCACACCCATAATGCAAACAGATAAACAGAGCCCTGAAAGGGTGCACTTCTAGCAGAAAGTTCGGAAATGAAAGCATGAACAAAAGCCCAGGTTCCCACTCCCACCTGCTGGACCTGTGCTACTTGACCTTTCCCCTAACGCGGCCTCAGAGGCGCTGACATTTGGGGACCTGACCTCAAGGGTCAGGGGTGGGATGGGGCTCTGCTGCGGTGGGGAGACGGAGCCCGGGGCAGGAGGAAGCCCCGTGGCGCAGTGTGGGGCGTCTCGTGGGGCCTCGTGGGGCAGTGGCTTTCCCCAGCCGTGGGCAGGGTGCCGGGGGAACAGAGCCACTGTGGCTGGGGAGTTTGGGCAGGGAGTGGAGAGCAGAGCCAAGGCAAAGGCCACAGCTACAGCGAGGGCAGGAACTGGTCTGACCTGCTCCCAGGGTGGGTTTAGGCATCTCTTTATAAAAACATACGTGTAAGGGAGAGCCCTAACTGGTGGAGTGTTTCAACCTATCTCAATGTTACAGCCGTACAGCCCAAGTCTCCTGGACTAGCCCATCTTCCTTCCTCGCCATGCCAAATGACCCATGGAAAGCTCTAGATCTTCAGTCTGTGGGGACAGTCTAACATCGGCAACTTCTGGGGGTGCTGCTACAAGGTAGGGCCACATCTAACACCTTCAAACCATCCCATCAGCTCAGGTGTGCTGCTCGCGTGAAAAGCTCGTGACTTCCACTGCAGAGACTGCTTGTCTGTTTCTTGGAAAACCCTCCTGCCTGCGAGGCAGCCCCCCGAGACAACTGGACCTTCCACCCGCCAGACACACAAATCACCCGCTAACTAGTTTTGGCTGAGGTTGTTGGACGAAATCTTCATAGATAGAGCCAAGAGGACAGGCAAGAAATATTTCTCTTCTTCATGCCACAACTTGTTTTCTCATTATTTCTTCTTGTCTCCTTTTTACACCACAGGCATTTTTTCTTTCTACATAAGCTAATAGGAAGAAATACTGTGCCCTACTCTAGTCATTTAATTTAAGTAATTTGTTTTAATTCTTATTATGAGCATTCAAATAGCAAGTGACATTTATTGATATATGTTACACTTCCGAAACACTAGAAAAAATTACCTGGCCCATTCTCTGCTAACGTTGGCTTAGATGACGTCTTAGGAACAGGAACCACCCTGCAAAGGGCTGAGCGTGTGCACAGAACGGGAGCTGTCAGTGAAGTGCACGGCCGTGAATCTGGTTTTGATCTGTCCGTGTGATTTTCCAGGTGAGCCTCGGACCCTGTGCACGGTCTGTGCTCCCAGACGTCGGCCCCGCGATGGCAGACGGAGCGACATCCGGCGTCCCGCTTCCGCCAGCCGCGGCACTGGGCGTTTGCTGCTCCTGGAGCTGCCCGCACGCTGCAGGACACCCAGCTGCCAGACACCTGACCCAGCTCGACTGCTGGCGGAGACGCTGCTGGGCCAGGCTTCGCCCTGCCTGTTGCTGCCTGCCTGTCTTATTCTTCTGAGTTATGCCCCAGCCCGCTCCTGTCCTGTTGTGCCGCTGCCTCCGGGCTATGTTGAGTTTTCAATTATCACAATATACAATGCAGATGCTATGTAAAACAGCTAGCGTGACTCAAGCAGGCTGAGCTCAGTAGAAATACAGTTAAATAAAAAGGACTGCTATAATACCAGGAGGCTGATTGGAACCACAAGATACCAGTGTCATATCCTGTGGCTTTTATGTTGGTAGATGTAGATTTTAGCCATTAGAGTCTAGCTATCCAACAGATAACAGCCAGAGGAAATGGATCTGGGTATCTTCAGTTGTGAATAACTGAGGCACTTTCGCCAACAAATGGAGGACCTGGTAAACTGCCAGAAGAAAAAAACTTTTGAGATACCTACAGACATAATCAGGCATGTAATATGTGGTAGCTTCTAACTACGTGTAACTTAAAGAAACTCCCTGATTACTCACAATACATTTAAAACGGTATGTCAAGAGAGCTCTGACCTCAGAGAACCAATGCATGGTTACATTGTCAGCTCCAAATTCAAGCAAGGAAATAAATAGCAAGTGTAGGTCTCAACTTATGTATTTGTACAAACAGTAACAAACCCCCAGATCAGGTACCATGATATCTAGGTGGTGGTAAAATGCTACAACAAAAGAGGGAGAAATAAGCAAAAAATACAATAATGTAAAATGTGCCTGTTATTAACTTCTAGAAAAGCTCAACAGCTAGAATTTTAGAATGTGGTATGTAGACAAATGTAAAGAGAGCAACACATTAAGTGTGGTTTTCTCCAGAGCAAAATGAAATAGGCATACAGAGCAAATTATAATATTTAGTACTTTCAGGGCAAATTCTAGTTGAGGATCATGAAGTAATTTGAAAATATTAATGAATTAGCCTCACAGCTAGCTTTCAGGTAGATAATAATGATAATTATTACTATAAATAAATATTATTATTATCATTCTTGCTCCAAAGAAATTAAAATTGAGGCATAGAGAATTTCTGTATTTGTCCAAAGTCTGTGTTTTACTCCTGTAACCATCCTTCTCTAGAACTATTATATACCAAGTTTATCCTTTTCCAAATACTGTATGTGATATACTATTCAGTTTATGAGCTCTAAAACCCAACCAGCTGAGCTTCCTTATGAAACAGTGCCTGTGAACATCTCCATTTGCATTTGAATTCTCAAGCAGCGACAATCCTGCTTAAAAAAATATAAAGAAAAAAGGAATCATGAAAATCAGTACAAAATCTGTCAAGGCCCCATCTGTGACTGTGTATCAGAATATCGCTAAGAAGCTCTGAGGAACAAAGTTCATTCCAAGTCTAACGCATAGTGCTTCTTGGTTGATTAAATTAATTCAAGCAGGGTGAAATGAGGGCACATACCATGAAAAACTCTGTTCTTCCACTGAGGAGTGAAGGAAAGCAGCATCTCTGCTGTGTGTGTGTGATCTTGGTTCTGGTACATGTAGCCATGCTTAAACACTAAAGGTTTTACACGGCAAAATACTCAGTGTGCTCACATCTCCTTTTGAATGCCACGTGTACCTGCTGCTTCTCTGAGGAGTGTCAGGAAATGAGTGATCTCTGGTCCTGACAAGATGAGGACTTAGATTATGCGTGCTTGTTGCAAAAAGCAAGCTTTCATAGCCAGCTACCTGAAGTAGTATGGAAACAAAATCATAGACTCCACCCTGGCCTTGAAAATACCCCTACAAACATGTTTACTTCCTTCTGAACGGGAATATATAAAGGTTAGGGACAGTTATTTGTAGGATATTTATATCAGGATCTGAATTCCTAAGAGTCTTGGCCTTAGCTTTTTGCTCTCACACATGCAATATTTGGAATTAAATACAGGAAATAGGAGAACCACAGTATTAACACCATTCTAATGCACCATATTATTTTTCTTTCCTTTTTTTTAACCATTAGAGTATGCAAATGTTTAGTTAACTGGTCCTCATGTTTTCTCTTTATTGAATTGCTTTCACTATGGCAAATAAATATTCATAAAGAAATGTGGACAATAAATCATTTCAAATAGTTCAAAGCTATTTTCCTTCTAGACTGCATATATATTCAGCTGTGACTCGCCTTTAATATTTCATTCAAAAGAGAGACTTGTAGAAGGACAATAGAGATAATGTGTCAAGTAGTAATTAAAACAGGGGGTAATGATTAAAACCATTTTGATCTACATTGTGCTCTGTCAAATTCATAATCTCCTGTGTTTGCTAAGATGACTTTCTACTTGCTTTATACAGAAACTCAAAATAAACTTCTGTTTGAAGACACTGTACACAACAAAAGATTTCAACCCTGAGCTTGTGGGGTGCAGAGCCCTTCCTAGCTCTGGAGTTTAGGTATATCTTCTGTACCACCCTAGCAAGATAAAACTTCCCGCTAATATTGTGACTTCTCTGGGAAGCAGATCCAGATGCAGGGCAGAAGTCAACCAAGGGCCACCCCAATGTGTACAGGCACACGTAACCTGTCTCACCATTTAGATTTAAGCTAAGAGCTCCAAAAGAAATCAATGTTAAAGATCTGGTTAGCTTATACATTTGGGGGTCTTGGTTCAAATCCACGTAACTATGATATACCTTGTCTCATTATATGCGTTTTGGCTACTAATACACATATTTGGCTCAAACTCATTATCTTTCCTGATTTGTTGCTGACTTTAGGCCCTGATTCAACAGAGCACTTACATACAAACTTAAGTAAATTGATTTAGGAAAGCATTCCTCTCTGTGTTTAATCTTGGGCAGACATTCAACTTTGAAATCAATGGGACTTATGAACAGCCCTGACCTTGGGGTCTGAATGGTTGCTGAATCAGTGCATTGACAGAAACATACTGGAAAAGATAATATCCATGTCTAATCAGAATTATAGTCTCTACTTTCATGGGAAATTACCCATAGATAACACATTATTCTGCTCAAGAAATCCATTTTATAGCATTTATTAGAAAGCCTTAATTCACATTTTCTTGTTTATGCCAAAGATACCAGATGAACAGTGACATTCCTTGATAGTGTATCTGTAATATCCTTTAAATGAAAAAATAAAATACAGGAAAAGTGCTGGCACAAGGGGCCATTCCTAATTATTTACTGAGACTTTCCCAACTGCCTGCCACATGGCAATCCTTTGGAGGATGGGCTGACGGAAGACGAGGCAGAGTGGTTCTGAAATCCCATGGACTTAAAGACAATTGCATATGAAATACCATGTTATGCAGTATCTAAAAGTGAAACTCCCTCCTAAGAATAACATTTATAAGGGCTGTCTGCCCAGTCTACATATGGAATTTTGAGTGATCACATGTTTTTATTACACAATGAGAGCAGCAAGAGTAAAAAAAGTGTATGTTTCTGGTACCATGGTGTACAGGTTATACAAGTACAACTATGGCCAAATCTATGAGATTAGAAAAAGCAGTTGGTGAAATAATTGATGCTATGCTGCAGGAAATAAAATAGTCTTGCCATTCTTAAAAATGTTTCACACTTCAGTCTTATTTATTACATTAAAAAGATGGCAAACAGGGACTCTTAGATGTTGTTTATAGAGTTGAAACACAGGCATAGAAGGGGAAGTAAATTATGATGGGTCCCACCATGTCATCTAATTCAGTCAATGACGAGTATGAAGATTGTAAGAAGACGCGGGAAGAGTCAATGGGTGCTACCTCTCTGTACAGCCATAGAGGGATACCGTGATCCACATTATTCCACTGGGTTCTAGGGGCAGAGTTTGGGAATAACACATAAAGAACAGCTGTACAGTGTTCACCTGTCTCACAGTGGTGGAAACTCCCACAGTTACCTGTTATCTATCCTAATGCTGCCTACACTTGCTTTAAAGGTGATGAGTCAGGCATATGCAGCTGCTGTATTGCACACTCATTGCATGCAAGCTCTGTATTTCCGGCAAGCTTCTGAACCAAGGTCCCTTAGATCAAAGGGCAGACTCTAAGGGGAAAGCACAGAGGGTCAGGACCTGCCTTATGCTCCTGTATAATTCTCAAATTACCAAAAAAAAGCTGAAGCTCCCTTTTCTGTCATATCCTCTACTCTGCCCCAGGAGAGGGTGAGGTTAGAGCAAATCTGCATTCTGAAACAGTTGCTGCTTCTGATAGGCATGAATCATGGTCATGAATTGGAGCTAAATTTGCTTAACTTAAGATCACCTGCTCTCAATGAAATCAATTAGTACCTAGCAGGAGCAAAAAGCTTATAGAGCTCAAGGAGAGCAGGAACAGGTCTTTGCTGGATCAAAGGCTTTTTCCAATGGGAAGAGTTACTAGAAGGAATAATGGATCAGTATTATGATCTCCTTAATCAATTATTTGGTTTCTGCTGAAATCTTACTGATTTAGAGAACTTAATTACAGAGGTGAGTTTTGCAACTGATTTAAAGAATCTGGGATTTCAATTTTTCAACTTTCCTGATACCTTTGATTAGAGTGTAGTAATGACTTTTCTATGGTGCATGTAACATAGAGGTCATAGAAAAAAAACTGTTTCCCCCCTCACGTCACTAGTATTTACACTGTTATATTTTTTTGAGGAACTAGAAAGAAGTCACCTGCTCTGTTCTGTACCAAACAGTATCCCTGTATGCCTATGCCTATTTGTCACAGTTATTCTCCTTTTTAACTTATGAAGATTATTATTTGTATCTGAAAGTCCCTTTGATGAGACTGCCTTTTGACTTTATTTTCTGGTTCTGCCTGCCAATACTAGGCCAAATTCTTAATTAGTATTGATATGCCCTGATTTTGCCAGAGACAGGCTGACTTTCAACTGTCAAGCTGCTGGCCATTGAGTTTACATCCTAATCTCTTTAGCTTTCTTCATTATCCTTCTTTTACTAAAGAAAGGACTAGTTCACTCTTTTCTGAACACATAATAATAAGAAACATGCTAAGCCATCCTGATCGCAAGGAAGGAAGTCCTACAGATGCTCAGGATTCATATGTTTTTAACAACAATCTAGCACATATCGTTGTAGCTCCCCATGGAGCAAAAGAAGTTTATCACATATTACACTATGTTAACTTCACATCCTGCTGCAGCACTCATGCTAATGTGAGGTGAAACGCAACATAGAGTAGAGTAACTTGATATGGAAGAAATACTTCTTAATGCTCATCCACAGAGGCAGGGAAAGAAAAATATTTCCCCCTGCTAGTGTACTTCCTTTTTTCCGTAATTACCTGGAAACTGTGAAGCCACCTGAGATAAACTGGGTGGAAAGGACCACTATGCATCCCGCATTGCTGTTTGATTAATTTCATTACATCCAAAGCATCTTTATTGGAAGGAGGTTTGGTTATGATTTCTTTCTTTTTTTTTTTTTTCTTTTCCAGTGCTCTGACTTTTCTCCAAGCAGGAGGATAATTCCAACTCATAACAGATGTAGACCATCCCCTAAGACTCAGGATCAATCAGACAGAAGGTGACTGTTCTGCTTAACATCTTAAGATTTACTTTGGTTTAAAAGTCTGGTTTGTGTCCTGCAGACCCATTATTTACTAAAATAAATGCTACAAATGCAGACATAGTAGGCTTGAAAAATAACAAAACTAGATTGAGTTTATACTCAAATGTAAACTGTTCATCACAGAGCAATAAGAAAAAAGACTCCTGATGCTGTGACAGAGTTAATAGCAAAAGCTCCACATGGTAAAAAGGGCAAGTGAGAAGAGAGGATGAAGAACAGGTGGTAGAAGAACAAGGGGAGGGGATAACAAAACAAGGGGAAAAGTGTATTAAAGGAAGAAGCTTAGACCAAAGAAGCATGTGCAGCCCCAGGGGTATGCTTGTGGCACTTCAAAAAAGGGCTGACTAACTTTGAGAGATAGTAAAAACAGAATGAAAAGAGGAAGGAAAGGCATGACAGCCTGTAGCAAAAAGTTAGAAGAGAGTTGGGAAGAAAAACATAAGGTACGCTCTGTATGGTATGTATGCTTATACATACTCCCACACTTCTTTCTTTGTAAAATATCCTATGGCTCTCTTACTGTGGACGTAGGAAGAGCACAAGTAGATGTAATGGCTTAATGTTGCTGATGTGTCCTGTGACTAAATATTTTTATTTAGGATATCAGTGTTCTGAACATGAGGCACAGACCATTTATAAAACCATAAAAGGGGGGAAAACCCCACAAACCCTACTGTGGAGTGTATAGTGATAATAGAAGTGATATCTGTATTGTAGAAACTTCAGATGCTCAGTTACTCAAGTAGGAATCAAGGTGTTACAATATTAAAATTTGGCCCAAACAGACTCATATTTTGAGTACTTTTATTCACCCTTCGTATTCGGTATCACTGTCATCTTTTATGGAAGAGATGCAAATCCTTGAAGTTTAGATATGGTGAACTTCAGATACACCATTGGTTTAGAAGAAACTACACATGCTGTTCTATATAATCAAAACAAGGACAAAAATTAAATTGATTCTGCCTTCAATGAAGGCATCAGTAATACAAATGGGTCCAGAGTCTGCTTATGACTTTGTCTGTAGAAAGTTTAAAGGTCTCTTTTGAGAGACTATGTGATAAGAGTTTAGCTTCTGCTGTGCATACAGCTTAATCTGTCCCATGAGCAGGCTCCTGTCAGCACCTTGGGCTTGCTGGTCCGAGCCCTGGGTGCATAGGCTTTCTAAGAAAGTGTTGTAAGGAGCATGTGTTGCTATTGCTTGTATTTAAATTGTTGGCTAAAACTGTACTTAAGGTTTAAACTCCATTTACTGTGGTTGCTCTTAAGGTTAGAGATGTACCCTTCCTTCTAACTGACTGTTTCAGTGGTTCCTTAAGAGGAACTATTTGTGATATAGCAATGGCTGCTCTTGATTATGTTCTGAACTCCTTTCATACAGCACATCTTTCTAAGCACTCCTTGAAGTTGGTGGGACCTGACTGCTTGTGTAGTCAAGGGCTATCTAAAGTCATCCAGAAAGATGGCTCAAGTCATCTCAGTTGACTCACGCCATATGCAACAGCTTTCTCATCTGAGGAGAAACTATTTGCCCCCTTGCTTGGGATGGCTAAAGGCTTCTTCATTGGAAGACACAGAGCTTTGCTGCAGCTGATTATGGAAGACTGGGCAAAATTAACCCCTCAAAGTTCCATCAGTGAATGCCTGGATTTATGAACATGCACTGTGTGTTGCAAACAGCAGATATCACAGATAAATGACCTTCAGTAAACAGAACACCAAATAATGATGTTGGCAGACTTACAGAATTTTTTGATATACAGAAATTAAATACTTTCTAAAGATATGTTTAAATTGGAGAATGCAAAGCACATACTGTAGTCCTGAAAGAAGAAGTTGCAGAAGAAGCTTTAATCCTCATTTCCCTGATGCTGAGTTTGTGTATAAATGCTATCCTTTGAGTCCTTTTCTGCTGCTACAAATGAGGCAAGGCACAGCTGATGGGCACTATGTCATTAGAAAATTTGAGCCATGAGGAAAGCTCACTCATATTTTGAAGCTTGCAGGGTCAGGGTAGAATAGCAACCGTTACTTTAGGAGCCTCTCTGGGCTGCTGTGGAGCAGTACAACTTGAGCCCTAACATAATCAAGAACCTGACCCTAAATGTTCTCTTAAACCTGGCCATTCGTGTGCCTGTTCTTTTATCTTTTCAGTTGGCAATAGTTAATTGAGAAAGACTTTAATCAATACTTTATGTAATTTAAACCTGATGCAACCAAGTAGCCTGCCTCTGAGAAACTTTCCAACAGAGGCTTGCAATCTTCCCAGGACTCAATGGTATTTTGATGAATAACATTTCTAGCAGGCTAACTTTCTAGCTAATTATCATCAAACACCTAGACAGGCTTTCTGCGATATTAGATCACAGAATCATAGAATGGTTTGGGCTGGAAGGGACCTTAAAGATCATCTAGTTCCAACCCCCCTGCTGTAGGCAGGGACACCTTCCACTAGACCAGGTTGCTGAAAGCCCCATCCAACCTGGCCTTGAACACTTCCAGGGATGGGGCATCCACAACTTTTCCGGGCAACCTGTTCCAGTGCCTCACCACCCTCATAGTGAAGAATTTCTTCCTTATATCTAATGTAAATCTACCCTCTTTCAGTTTAAAGCCATTACCCCTTGTCCTATCACTACATGCCCTTGTAAAAAGTGCCTCTCCAGCTTTCTTGTAGGCCCCCTTCAGGTACTGGAAGGCTGCTAGAAGGTCTTCCCAGAGCCTTCTCTTCTCCAGGCTGAACAACCCTAACTCTCTCAGCCTGTCTTCATAGGAGAGGTGCTCCAGCCCTCTAATCATCTTTGTGGCCCTCCCCTGGACTCACTCCAACAGGTCCATGTCCTCCTTATGTTGGGGGCCCTAGAGCTGAATGCAGTACTCCAGGTGAGGTCTCACGAGAGCGGAGTAGAGGGGGACAGAATCACCTCCCTCGACCTGCTGGTCATGCTTCTTTTGATGCAGCCCAGGATATGGATGGCTTTCTGGGCTGCAAGTGCACATTGCCAAGTCATGTTGAGCTTCTCATCAACCAACACCCCCAAGTCCTTCTCAGGGCTGCTCTCAATCCATTCTCTTCCCAGCCTCTATTTGTGCTTGGGATTATCCCGACATGTGCAAGACCTTGCACTTGGCATTGTTGAACTTCATGAGGTTTGCACGGGCCCACCTCTCAAGCCTGTCAAGGTCCCTCTGGATGGCATCCCTTCCCTCCAGTGTGTGTCAACCAAACCACACAGCCTGGTGTCGTTGGCAAACTTGCTGAGGGTGCACTCAATCCCACTGTCCATGTTGCTGACAAAGATGTTAAACAGCACCGCTCCAAATACCGACCTCGAGGAACACCACTCGTCACTGGTCTCCACTTGGACATCGAGCTGTTGACTGTAACTCTTTGAGTGTGACCATCCAGCCAATTCCTTATCCACCAAGTGGTCCATCTGCCAAACCCAGATATGCTTTGAAAAAAAAAACAAACTTCAACCATGGGGAGAAGGGAATTACAGATCCATAGGTATATACACATTTTCAAATCTTGAACTAGTGGTTCATTACAGTATCTTGGTGGTAAAATATAGCATCTTATAGTTGTTAGATAGCAAAAATAACAACTGATTTTGAAATTAAAAATCACAATCCACATAGAGAGCCCTAAATTGTATATTAAAAATTAAATTAAGTTGTAGAACTTTTAAATGGCAAACCATGTTTTCCTCCAAACACGTATGTTTTGGCCAAAGGGATTCTATGCATTTTTGGTTTTGTTGAGGAGTGCTTTATTTCAACCCTAAAGGAAAAAAACAGAAACCCTACAATACAGCCTACCAAAATTCACAGATCTATATAGAACTTACAGCAGTTGTTATTCCAAGTGTATTATTCCTATTCTAAAACACTTTGAGGTTACACTTAGTCATAAATATTTCTAGTCTACTAGTCCCCTCTTCATCTTGTTCTGTGGAATTAGTATGAGATGGAGGTATAGACTTACAAGGAAAAAAGTGTTACTGGAAGAAGCAAAGCCAGCTATGTCTTCCTCTGCCAGACTGCATCCTTTCAAATTCATTCTGCTGATACTAAGGCTTGTTCGTTGCAAGATCACAGCCTACAGCTGTAGTGAGTAGTACTTGCTCAGTGTCACATTACTCAAGCAGTGCAAAATCAGATCCAAGGCCAATTGTGTTACCATGGCTTTAACGGGGGTGGGGGGAGCTCACCATCTTTAAATGGCTGTATGTACTTGCAAAGCATATAACCCAAAACCAGAGCTGACAGTTTAAGTATATGATGGGAGAATAACAAACAAGCGTAACAAACAGATGGGCCAGCCAGTCTGTTACAACGTGGTTCAACTGCAGGTCTGGCTGTGTGTGTGTGGGGGAGCTCCTTAGTCAATCTTAATTGTCATAGCTCCATTGACTTCGGTATTTACAATAGCTTTATTTATATGATGATGATTAATTTCTTCTGTGATTGAGAAAAAGAATAAAAAATAAAAAGGCCTTCTAAATCCTATGATATTCTGTTCCTTTCAGGCTTATAGCAAATATATCTGGTGACAGTGATATAGGTTCTCTCTGCAGTAAGTGTGAAATGACAAGTATGCATGTATATATATGATCTCATTGTCAGTATTTGACAAGCTTAAAAAAAATGTTTTGGCTATAGAAGCTATTGATGTAGGTGTTATGAGGCACGTGGGAGGGATCCTTCAAGTTTTCGGAAGGTTTTGAAGCAGGAATTTGCCGTTTGGGCTAAAAGGACTATATCTGTGCCCCCTCTCCCTCCCTGAGTCCCAGCCAGGTGGAGATCACACTTTCCCAGCTGGCTGTTGTGGCTGTAGTTCACCTAACTGCAGGCATTCTGCAGGAAGGTGGAATGCAGCTTAGCCAAAAGTTGCCATAGCAATGGATTATCATGCAGTTAGAGTCAAATCTTGGACACGTAGGTGCTGCAATGAAAAAAGTGATAATTGGTACAAATTTGGGGAAGGAACTCTAGTGGACATAATCTTAAAACCAAGTGAACAAAAAAACCACCAAAAACCAAACAACCAAAACCAACCAAAGAAAACTACCAGGAAGACAAACCTTTTACTTTGCTCCTTTGTGTAAGAAGTGGACAGCTCCACAAACACCATGATTTTTTTTTTTTTTTAAGATCTAACCCTGCATGAGGTAAATAGCACCCAGCATAATACAGTACATCTTTATTAGGCATACATTTCAGTATTCCATTAAAGTTGTTGTTTTCCTGTGTGAGACTTAAATATAATATCTGGCAAAAAAACCCCAAACATGATGTAAAATGATAGATGATCAGAGAAGTGACGACATTGTGTATGCAAGACATTTGTCTAGAAAAGCTGTCATAAGGTCAACTGGTATTATGGGGCTACTGGTAGGTAAAGAAGAAGAGAAAGGTAGAAGAAATAGTTTTGGAGGAAACAAAAATAAAAGAAAAAATTAAATTTTTTAATCTGATCAAAATCCACAAATTTAGGCATGAGATTAGACAATGTAAACTTGTTTTATTTGGTGGGAGAGGATTTATTTTTTTAAAGCATGGTGTGTGTTCTATAGCAGTAGTCATTTTCAGTGGAAATAAGATGGTCTGCATTGATAGATTACGTTTGTGATAAGGGGTTAATTTCCAGAAGGAAACTGGTTTAGCTTAGATTTTTTTTCATCAGATTGACTCTGCTTGATTTGATGTAGTGATCTAATATGACCTTGATTAAATTAGAGAGAAAATGATGATGCAGACTGTTTGCTCTATTGACGATTGCTACCTTAGGCTAGGGTGGCAGAGAATTAACGTCTTGCCCATATTTTGCAGGGACCTTGGGAAGGAATTAATTTCTCCTATTCATTTCAATCTTGCCAAGAAGGCAATAACTGTTGCTGATTGTAAAGTTGGCTATTTCTGAAGTGGTGAAATAGGCCTCAGGAATTTGCTCAAAACAGTCCAAGACAGATGACTACCGTGCCATCAGCCTAGTAGTTTAGCAAGGACATAGGGATGTACTACAAGCCATTTATATTATCTGAGCATCAGTTCTCTAGTCAACAACTGAGGCTGTGGATAGTCTTTATCCACATCTTATACCAACAGTTGGGGGCTACAGCCACATCTGAGACTTGTAAGTGGAAACAGGCTTTCTTCTACGCAGTGTATAGGTCCTGGGTAAAAGTCAGCTCTATAGCAAGGTAAGGAAGAGAAATTTTCTTGAACTATCCCATGGAAAACTTAGTCAAGTTTTTGTTCTTTTTGCCCTATTTGCTGGAAGCTACAGAGCAAAAGGTGTACTGGTTAGTGCTTTGGGGGCTTCTACTTCATGTTTCCAGCCCAAGCACTATGTTACCTTACAGCAATTATTTATGCAATGTAAAGCACCATAGAACAGTTTTTCTCCAGTAATATTTCATTGCTTGGCTTAAATAAAATATTCACGTTAATTACCTGTATCTGTTAAGTGTTGATGGCTGTTGAATACTATTATAAAATCCAAGTTATAGCTGGGGTCCGTTGCACTGAGTACTGTAAAGACCTGGAGAAGACAGTAGCCTCTATTAGAGAATTATTTTCAACTTGCAGCCTTTTAACTCTGTGTTTAAATCTTGCCATAGGAGCAATACATTTCGCTGTGTGTATGGCCACAGCTGCTGAAGTCATAGGCCAGTGTAAACGAATCATTTGCAAGTAAATGGAACTCTCTATAGGAAGTATCTCACAGGCATGCAAAGAGTTGGGTTAAAAATGTGCAGAGTCCTATTTAGTGTTTACATAGAGCACGGGTGGAGGGAGACAGCTTCACTGTTTTAATGCCAATCCAGTATGTATTTAAGTAACATGAAAAAGAAAATTTTAATTTTTGTGTACTGTAATAACTAAATGGGAAGATGTCTGTTAATATAAAACTGATATGTGCTCTTACACAGCTAAACAACTAATGTCACTTGTAAATTTTCATCTCCAAGCAAGCACACAGTCCTCTGGGAATGTCACGCATCATACGTATGCTAGGGAGAATGAAAGTGTTCGCATTACAAAATCAGACAAGGTAACTCTTTATTCTTGTTTAGCCTTTACTGTTAAAACTGAGATTTCTCTGGTAAACCTGCCTACCAAGTTGACTTATGATGAGGCTAGCATATAGTTCCTATCAGTTGCTATGGTTTTTCTTTTGTAGTGCTCTCATTAGTACTTTAATAATAGATTCTGCAATGACTGTCAGATTTTTTTTGTTTGGTCACAAGGCATAGCTGAAGGTGTTGAAAAGGTACTAAACTATCTTAAAACTGCTGTTGCTGATCATTGGGAATTGCCAAGTATGTCTGGGATTTCAGCCATGACAGTAATGGATGTATTGTGGAGACAAAGGACTAACTGCAATTACTTAAAGGGACATTGAGTTACCATCAGTTATTGTATTTCTTTTAGGCAAACACAAACCTGTTTGTTCCTTTTTGAACTACTAAATAAGAACAATACATACACACCAACAGTTTATTTGTTTCAAGGATGTTAATCTGGTGGCAGTTTTTCTTTACAAAATAGTCATTTAAAAAAGTAAATGGTAGCCATTTTGTTTGTCAAATGTTTGTTTTGTGAGGCATTTGAAAAGCTATCAAAGTTGAAACCAGTTATGCTGCAACTGTAGAGACCAATAGTAAATGGTAGTAATATTTTGTAAACAATTCAAGAGGCCAGTTTGTACCTTGTCAGTATCTCTGGAAAGCAACACAACTACAGAAATCCTATTAACAAAAAAGAAAAATCTCCTGCTCTTGTTGGAAGGGATGAATTCATACCAATAATTCAGTGAATATATTTGTGGTGTCTGTCTATTTTACAGGCTGATCTTCCTCTGATCTCACTGCATGCTTCCCTTTGAAACTGCAAGCACAGAAGTAGTTAATTTGGCATGGTCATAAGCTAGGCAGTAAGTCACCATCTCTAATATTTACCTGACTGGAGAAATACTTGCTGTTGGCAGAAGTTAGGTATGTAGTAAACCCATTCTCTAATAGCTTGGCAGTCTGACTTCTTGGAGACTTGGAAACCTTCTGTGCACAGGGGATGGAGGGCTGGAAGGTCAGTTTGCACAGACACCAACCAGTTGACGTTTACAGGAATCTCAGGTGACCTCAGTATCATTTTGTCCTACTTCACTGCTGCACAATGAAAAGGCTCCAAACCAGGTCTCATTCAAAAGGCAGACCTCACCCTTGTCACAAACTTGCTGACACAGGGAATGTAGAAGATGCAAATAATGAAGTGTACTGGGCCTCAGTGCAAATGGTCTGATCCTTCAAAACAAAACTTATTTTTCACTCTTCTCATCCTAGAGGTGCGTATGTCTGGAAAGGAGCACCCTTTGCTTCTAACACCCAGGGCTGAAAGAGATGGATGTGACACCCCTTCCACCACCACAACCACAAGATGTCTCAGAGGCAACTAAGTGACTTCAGATTTTCAAATCCTATAGTGGATTTCCTTTTTTGTCCAGAAAGGATAATTTGGTCTGATGTAACTGAGTGGTTGCACAGTGTCTCTAAAATTAAGTCCAACATACTTTTCATGTAAAGTACTTTCAGCCTCCTCTTCCCCAGGTTCAATGCTCCAAAATCCCATCTTAATCTGAGATCTGTAATTGCTTTTATCCAGGGAAGACTCATGCTAAATGTGTATACTTTTTAGCTTATAAACACTCAGATTTCCTGACTATTCTACCTAGCTAAGGTTCAGCAACGTGAGAAGCACATTAGGAGACTGAAAATAATTCGAGGCACATACAGAGAAAAGACTCTCAGACCAGTGCAAACCCAGGGCATCAATTTAGCAATTCTCAAGCTTAGTAATAAATATAGGATTTTTCTACAGATGTCTTCACTGGAGACTGGAGGGGGAAAAAAATAGACAGATTTTTCCATCCCCTAAAATATCCTAAAGAAACATTTGGTGGCATTTAAATAGGAAAACATTATGCTATGCCAGAAACAAGTTTTACTTTTTAATATTTCTTTGAATTGCATGATAGTGGTTATCAAAAGATGTTTGTGGTGTGAAAATATGTGGGTTCTTTTTGCTTAATTTTTTTCCCCCAAGATGATCATGTTGAAACTTGTGGTCCTTGGTACATCTGAAAAATTATAAAGCAGTTTAGGAGACAAGCTTTTGTTTACACTGCCACAGATGGCTGGAATAAATTAGTGGACTCAGTAAAGAACAGTTCATTTTAGTTTAAAATGCATTTGGACACTTATCAAAGCTCACATGGTGGCCATTTTATGTTATTTATTCATCTGTTTGTGCTTTACGATTCCATGCCCAAAGGCTATGTCTGAGTAACGGTCAGAGTTTCCTCCTAACAGAACTTATAATTATGTATATCTCACACTTCAAGCACATTTGTACTCCTGTACTGTGGCATGCCCTGGGTTATCCTGTGTAGCTACTCTTTCTGAAGATCACTGCAAATCTAATTGTAAGCAAGCAGATTAGAAAGGCAAGGTAAACTTCTTCACTAATGTGAATGTTTTAAGTTGAGCATTTTCCCTAAATGGGTGAAGAAATGCATACAGTTGTAACCATATACTTCCTTCAACGTCAACGCTGCTATTTGGGAGAGGTAGTGAGAGCAAGACTTCCCAAATTAACTCTTGAATTCCAGTCCCCCTGGACTGGATTAGAATGAGGGAGGACAAAGGATGGCATAGTTACTCTATGGCTCTTCACTTACGGACCTTTCAGAAACAGTACAGTAAAACCTCTCCCTCTCACACTTCAACTTTTTCATGTGTATACACTTGTTTCCTCCTTGACACCAGTACAGTGAAGACATGCAACACAGATGTCTTCAGAGTTGATGAACCTGGCACTGGAATAAGTGGGGCTACTTCTTTCAACTTTAATAGGGGATTTGCCTTGTCCTGGGAAAGTCAACAACACTACTACTGTGACTCCTAGCGTAAGGCAAGAAATCAAACTAACATCTGAGTAGCTGTTGGGAGCCTTCAGGAGCAGCTTGTCATCTTCATGGCATTTTCTTGCTAATCCCATTTCTCTTGGACCCTTTGCATACTGGATATATCACCTTTAGACTATTGCACTTGGGAGTTGACAAGCCAAACTGAGAGGTCAGAAACAGCAAATAACTGAAATGTAAATCTGTGCACTGTCATACTGAGGTGCTCAAAGAAGGTAAAAGAGCAACTTGGGTTCACTTCAAGCTTTTCTCAATCCCATGAATTTGACAGATGAACTTGCTTAAGTGTAATGAGTAATCTGGCTTGCTAAATCAGGCATTCAGATGTTGGGAGACGCTAGCTGTGAGACTGTAACCATCACTCTTCATCATATACAATGAGTGAGGAAACTGGTCCTGGAATAAAAATACTATGTGATTAAAGACTGCCCACCAGGTCCAAGTTACAACTGCACAGGAAATTAAAGTCTGGAATGTCCCGTCTCTCTAGTACGTGAACTGATGTGAATCAGTGGCAGTTTTGAGGAAAAAGTGGGGAGTTGCTTGTATGATAAGTCAGTACACTGAGACCTCTAGGCTCCCTAATACATCACTGCCAGAATTTGAATGCTGAACTTTCAGAGTTTACAGTTTACCCTTTAAACTCACAGATTAACTACTGCAATGGCTGGAGGAGAAGAATCTTTTGTTTTAGATTGCAGGTTGTGTTCCTGGAACCATTTGAATTTGAAGGACATGGCCTTGCTCGCTGCCTGGTGCCCTGCTCTGCCCTCCCAACCAGGCAGCCATTCCCAGCACAAGGCTGTTGCTGCTGTGGTGGCAGTGAGTGCCTGGAGGTTTTCTGAGAAAGTTCATGTGCAATTATTTCTTTGGCATGTGAGCAAATTTTACCTGAAGAGCACAAGGAACAAAAGGTTAATGGCAATTTTCAAAAGCCTGTAACTCAACCAAGCCTCAACAGCATTTCATGCCAGAAGTGGAAGTTAGGTCTTTAGCATCACTGCTCTGTTTCTGCTGCTTTCAAAACCCTGCTAGGGGGGAGAAAAAAAAAATTTAAAAATCAGAGGCGTAGCACTTCTTCCAGAAAAAAGCCAAAACTATATTTAGGCTGCGTAACACTTCTCTTATTAAAATTTGTTATAACTTCTGCTTTAGAAAAGTGGGAAGACTTGTATTCTGATGAATGTTGTGCATGCCTCCCTGTTTTTGCTCATTTATTTCCTGAAACAAAGTTCAGCTGTACAGAAGCTCAGTGCTGGTAAGAGCACTATTTGCTGCAGCTGAGATTCCAGAGATCAGAAGGGTGATCCATGGAAGGCCAGCCCTCCCAGACTGCTGGGGGAAGGGGGCAACTGCAGCAGGCTGACACAGACTGGCTGACTGCCATGGTTTTCAGGCAGTAAGTTGATCCCCAGGAGAAATGTGTGGGAGGGGAAATAAGAGGAGCCCCCCTCTACCAAGAAATACAAATTGTGAAGTAAGGCAGGGTATAGTTAGGTCTCTGAATCCCTTTCTCTGACCTGTACTTATTGGCAGAATAAGTCCTGCTGCATTTGGAGGGGAAAACCCTACTTCTATGAAATTTAGATGGTGTTACTCTTTACTGGTTTCACAGGGCAAAAATCCTACAGGCGTCATGTTCATTTGGCTTGGTAGGTAAATGGTGGTAACCAAGGATTTATAACCCGCAGTGCAAAAGAGAAAATGTGTGTGATGACACTTTCCAAAAAGAAGTGGATGTTCCTCAAAAGGATGTTATCTGTAACAGCTGAAAACCTGGCAGGACAGAATGAAACTGGAGAGTCCAGTGGCTGCTGCTAGTCTCTTCTAATGTAACTGCTCCTTTAGAACAAATGAATGCAAACTGAAGATGGCTGGACACAAAGCAGTTTATTATTTCATATACATGGAAATATTCCTTGTGAAAATGACTTACGGGCCTAATGCACTTGTATAGTCAATATACTGCTGTAGATCAGGAGCAAACACCACTAGAAAACTCCCCAGCTAGCACCAGAGACCACCGAGCTGGCTCAGCAATGTCAATATTAATGAAATGAACCAGATTCTTGGATTCGTTAGAGATAAGTACTAGCAATGCAGGGGATCCTGCATCTGATTTTCCTGCCAACACTTTAACTGCTTTGCATGGGTGATTGTAATCAGCAAGAATTGTTATGCGATAGTGCTGAAACAGAGACTTGAGAAAACACAGCTCTCACTTGAGACACAAAAGACCGCAACCTTATTTCTCCGCATCTTACAAGGGAAACAAAATCTCCACTGGGCATCTTGAAAGTGCTCATTTACAGAGATGGAAAGAAATAAAATAATTACAATGCAAAGGAAAATTTCCATGCTATTCCGTGAGAGGCATTCTCTCTGGAGACATGAAAGGAAGAGAAAAGGCAAACCTATTCTCTACTGCACCCAAAGGGTCATCAGTGTGCAGAAGCTACTTATACTTTTTCAGGCTTTTTATAAAGCAAATAAGAGTGGGAAGCCCTTTTTTGGTCCTTTTTATGCTGTAATAAAGAAGAGTAGAATGAAAGCTAACCGGATAAAATAAGTGCTGTAAAGAGCATGTTGAACACCAGATATGGGATTCTCTTTTGCGAAGGGGAGAGAGCCCAAGAAGTCGCCTGGCATGCAAACAGGAAAAGCAAAGACCAGTCATAATTAAAACTCCTCTATTCTTGTGAAATGATGAGAAAAGCTTTTATATTTTGGGTGTGCCTACTTTAAAGTGCTGTCTAGAAACTGATGTTACAGTGTTTGAGTTTTTTTCCAAATGGAGAATACCTGCTTTTGCTGTTTTTTGAGGTAGTAGGGAAGGCAGAACTTATTTGTAGGCATGTTACAGCAGGAATGTTTATTTCAATGATACTATAAATATTGTGTTTAAGGTATTAAACAACCGCAGGGTTTGGGAGGAAAGAAACTTAAGAGTGCACAGGGGCCGCGTGACCTGGCCTGCTTGCCTTTGCGGCACTCCCTGCGGCAGGATGGCTTCTGCGGGGGGGATTCTCCTGAGGGGACACAGGGGGAGGAAAGGCTCGCTGTGCCTGTGGGGAGCAGGGTGAAGGTTCAGGGACAGCCCAGGCCAGTAATGCTGGAAGGTGTATGTGTGACCCCGGGAAGGGTCCTCCCTCTTTGCCTCTGGGCGGGAGAGCGGCTGCGGCCCTGGCGTGCAGCTCCTCTTGTGGGATTTTCATGAAGTGGAAAAACAACCGGGGTGAGGTTCGGCCCTGTCCCTGCTTACCCTTCCACCAACCGGGCATGGGGAGGACGATGGCGAAGGAGGCCGTGGCATGCATGTGGATGACGGCGAAGGAGGCTGCGGCGTGCCGGTGGACTGAGAAGGGGTGAGTGCCCGTGGGCTCTAGCGAGGGGTGCCGTGGCAACTCACGGAGGCGAGGCTGGGCCGCCGGGCACCTGCCCTTTGGGCAGCGGCGATGCCACGGCCGCGCCGCCTGAGGCCTGCAGCTGCGGGGCCGTTTCCCAGCGGGGGGAGCGTGCCGTGAAGCCCCTGCGGAGAGTTTCTGCCGAGCCGCGTCCTCTCCCCTCGGTGACCATTGACGCCCGCCGCGGGCCTGAGGTGAAGCGGCGCGAGCGCTCACCGCGCCGAGGCGCCGGGCCGGGAACGCTCCCGTCCCGCGGGGCCACCTCTCCCTCACGCCGCCGGGCCGCCCCTGACCCGGCGCGGCTGTGCCCGGCGGGGCGGCCCTGGCCCCGGCCCCGGCCCGGCGCGGGGGGCGCCCGCCCACTTGGGCGTTGCTGTCCGGGCTGGCGGCTCCGCCTCCTCCCGCGCTCCGCTCCGCTCCGCTCCACTCTGGGACTGCGGGGAGCCGGGGGAAGGCGGTGGCGGTGCGGACACCATGGCTCGTGTGCTGAGCCGGGACCCGGTGGACATTGAGGTACCCACTCGCCCTGCCGGGACGTGCGGCTGTCGCTAGAGGGGAGGGGGCTCTGCCCGGCGGCGGCGCCCGGGCCGGGAGCGCTCAGCAAAGTTTGGCTGCGTTAGGAAGTGCCCCGCCGCTGTTGCCGCTGCCCGCCAGCGGCGTCCGGGGCCTCGCTCCGCCGTGCCGCCCCGCCGCGGGGCCGGCCGCGGGCAGCCCCGGCGGTGCCGGGCAGAGCCAGCCCCGGCCCCGGGGGCTGGCCTGCCGCCCGGGCAGCCGCAGCCCTCGTCGGGGGTGGCCGCCGGGGCGACGGCGGCGGGCTGAGGCACCGCTCCGGCTCTCGCCCCGCGTTCCGCTCCCTCGCCCAGGTGAGCGGGGCCGCCGCGCGGCCGAGGGGTGTGAGGGGGCGGCGCCCGGCACCTCCCCTTCTCGCCGCCTCCTGTCACTCCCCGCCGGCGAAGTCGAGGGCTGGGTCTGGGCGAGCCCCGTCTCCCGCGGTGAGGCGTCCCTTCCGGCTCTGGGAGGGTTTATGCGGGTCAGGGCTGCTGGGGGCAGTGGCCTGAGGAGGCCCTGGGCGGCCTCACGGGCCGCAAGCTGCCAGGCCGGGCTCTCTCACAGTGCCGCACGGCCTTGGCCTCAGTGGCCTGCAGCTGCCTGTGGGCTGTCGGAGGTGTGCGGGCCCTCAGTTCCTCACTGTCCTGCAATGGGCCAAGCTGAGCTGACGTACTGCACTGTGTCTCGTGGAAGTAAAACAGTTGCATGGAATGCTGAGCAGGATGGCAGGAGTAGCTAAGTGGCTTCCAGTACCTGTGGCACTTAACGTTTTTGCGTGACATTCCTTGCCACAGGTCGGACTGGGAGCTTGGAAGTAGGGTCCGGACATGCCCCGGTGCAAGGTGGAGGTGAGGTGGAGTGGGACCAAGGCTAGTGCAGTGTAACATGTGGTGAAGTCCTGCTGATGTTAGCCAGGTTGCATGGTTGGGACTCAAGGTACCTTTCCCCCACCCTTCACAGGACCTTGCACATGGCTGTAAGCTTCAGCTCTTTTAGAGAGTCTAATAAAAACAAAGTGACGATAAACCAACTTGTAGTTTGACAGTCATGTTCTAGCCTGACACAACTTTTTGCTGTGATATGCCTTGAAGTTTAAAATATTAGGTTAAAATATTAGGTTTAGGGTGGGCTATTGCAGCTCATTGAGAGCCCAGCCACAATACATAAACGTGTACAGCAGCAGCTTGAATACATTCTAGGTCAGTTGTGACTGAATTTTATCATCAGTTCTCATACTGGGTTTTTGTGTCCAGTCCATTTCCTAACTGAGCTGCTGCTCAAACCATGACTAATGTCCAGAAATGCTCTTACAGATACTCTGATAAAACTGAAACATGGAAAGAATGGGAAAAATGAACTATTGTAGAAGTCTTCCTGGCAGTTAGGGAGGCACTGTGGTATGAAATCAGAACTGTCTGTCTTTTACCAGCTCAGTGTTTTCAGAGCAGCCAATCTGGGATTTTTCTTCAAGTGTTCATTTTTCTATTACAAAAGTTTGATTTTAGCAGTACAGGTTTTGGAGTGCTTTCCTCAATTTTTTAATGCAAAATATTTCTGGGATTACATTGTTTTGCATTTCTAGATATATACGACTCAGATTCAAAGAACAATATCTTATTGTAGGATCATGTGTTGGTAATAGTATGTACCACTACATGATTTAGAAGACTAACTGATGGATTTTGAAAAAGACTAGTGTTTGCTTTACTCTCAGGTTGAAAATAGAAACTTTGGTCAGTATCTTCCTGTGTTTTTGTTTTCAGCACTCATTTAAATTAGCAAGGAAATCAATGCAGTCTACTTCTAACCAAATGTATTGTCCTTTCCCCATCTGTTTGAATAAATTTAGTCGCTGTATGATTTGTCTCCCAGATGAATATATCAATAATTACTGATAGGCTAATTGCAGCTCTCTGGGTATTTTTGTTGTTGTTGTTTTTTTTCCCCTGCATGGGACTTTTTTTGGGGAAAAAAAAAGTACTGTATTTTCAATAAAAATGTATTTTATCTTTTTCTTTGAAGTAGGGAAAGTGCATGTTAGCTAAGCCTATGTCATTGTAGATAAATATTCTCAGAAATGTGGTTGTTGAGTGGAGAAGTCTATCAACATGAGCACTGGCAGCACAACTTGAATGTTTTGGCCACTTTCTGGGCTACAGTATAAAAACCGAATGAATGACTTCATTAAACTTATCTCCATGGTTAGTATCTCACACAACATAGTTCATATAATTAAAATATTAAATATGACCTTTGGAGTCTTGGTACTACTTTATCATTTATTTAGATAGTTAAGGCCGGATAAAAAGACTGATGTCACTGGTTAAAGAGGAGCCAAGAATCTGTGCTAGAAGTAGGTAAAATCACAGCCAATTTTCCAACTTATTTAATAAAATAAAAATTCCAGGAAGCTGTCCCTGAAGAATCTCATCCCCCTTGGTTGGCTTAGCCAGCAGCTTTAGCTCCTGGGCATCCTGTCTCTGAAATCTTTTGGCCTAACTAAAGCAGATGAAGAAATTATGTAGGTAATCTTGTTCTAAAAGTCTGCTTTCCAAATTGTGGAAGACTAGGAGTGTAGTGATTAAAATATAGGGTCTTCTCCAAAAAATGTTAGTGTTAAAAAACCAAACCAAAACAAACCCCAAAACCAAACCAAACAAAACCCCAAACAACTGCTAACCCCACAAAACCCAAATGCTGCTTTTTTTTTTTTTTTTGAGAGGGAGGTGGAATCTGGTGAAATCTATCAGAATGTGCTGAGAATATCCCTTGGGTGCAGAAACTCTAAGCAAAAGGAAAGAAAGCCCATTCCAAAATAGCTGTGGGTGAAAGTACCTACCTTGGATGTATGGTGCAAAGACTTGTCTTGGCTTTTTATTTATTGCATCTCTAGATCTTTATAAGAAATTTTGAAATTTACAGTATGAGGACAGCATTCCCTTTCTAACTTGTAAGGTGAAACTGTATGTCAAATGTACATTCAAACTCCAGATAGTGTTTACAGGCTTCATACATACCTTTTCCAATGATACTCTGGGAAAGAAAGTCTTCCTTTTTTTTGCCTTCCCTTTTTTTCTTTTTAGCTGATTCCTTACTATCATTGTGTGTAAACCATACATAATTGTATCTATTGGAAACATCAGGGTTCTTTAAAGAATTAAAGTTGTCAGATCGAGTACTCAGATATTAATGAATGGCAAAACTGTGGAGTGCTGAGTAGAATCTTAACTCAGTTTCTTGAGTTCATGCAGGTTGACACAACCTTGAATGACATTACTTAATATTGTTCTTTGCATGCTATGTTTTCCTGACTGCGTTCCAGTCTTTCTCTGCAGTCCCTCTAGTCATCTCATTCGGTGATGTTTGGGTAGTGGATGCTTTCTAGCTCTTTGCCATCCAGGCTACAGCTGGTGAAAGTAGGACTCCCAGCCTTCCTTGGTAAGGGCTTCTTCTCAGCAGAGCAGAGGTGCTTTGGCACACAGTTGTCACAAACCTAAAACATTGACAGTAAATTAACATCCACCCGCCCCAACATACTTTAGTATGAAACAGCATTGTTGTTCTTACAGTAGGTAGAGAGTATGTTGGCATTTCACAGATCTAACCTTCCCTCTGAATCATCTATTGCATGTGTTTAAAGGGGAGTTGGGTGTTGATGAATGGGCAATTCCTTGCTGGGACAGCAGCTGGGTATCTAGCATGCTGTCACAGCTGTTTCCAGATGCCAGCACTGATGCTTGATTTGTGAGAATAAAAGGAAAGGTGTGAAGGGCTAGAGCCATGTTCTGAAATAGCAGTCTGGGAATCGTCTGAGAATTACCAGGGTAAATTTGTGGTGCTTTCACATATAATATAATGAACATTGTCAGTGTAACTGTGTCAAACTTTCTCTTCATTTAGCTTTGGAAAGTATAGATGTCTCTTAAATCACATCTTTTTGTTTGAAAAGTTATTATAAAATTCATCCATGCTGTGCTTCTTGTACACTGTACTCTTATTTCTGTGATGGTGTAATCCATAGGTATAAATAAATTGCTGTTGCCTATTGTGGACAAAAGCTTTACAAACCACATTAACTTCAGGGTGAAGAGGAGTGTTTTTTAAGGGCCAGACTGTGCCCATTGGGTGCTGACCTTAGCGAGGACACAGGAGGCTCCAAGAGTTCCTCAGTGCATGTGTGTTGATTTTGAGTTTCTTCAGCAGCAACATATACACTGCTCTCTGAAGGCTCTAATGAAGGTGGAATGAGGTTATAGCCTGTTTGAGCAGCTCACAAATGATGCAGTCAGCACACCTGAACTCAAGGGCTGCAGCTGGTTCCAGGGTCGGGTAGGTGGGGGAACAGGACTTCTTGTGCCACGCTCCCTGCTGCATGCAAGGGGCACCTGGGAAATGCCTCTAAGCCTCAAGCCTCAGCTTTATTGTACAACCTGCAGTTTCCATACTGCTTAAAGTAGCAGGTTTGATAGCAGTGATGGTTCTTCTTTCCCTGGGATATAACCTTAGTGGGTGCTACAAAGCACAGGCTATGACGGCAAGGTAAGCAAGTTTTGCTTGTCAGGTTTATTCTTCTCCCAATACAAATGGACTAGAACAGTGAAAGGCTGCAGGTAGCAAAGGCGATGCTTTGAAGGTACGTCTGAGAGCTAAGCTTGATGTCCTCTAAAGGGGGAAGCAGGGCAAAGATTGAAAAATAAAGAATAGTGAAAAAACACAGGAAACCTCCAGCAATATAGCAGGGAATCCTACAAGTCAGCATGGCTCGCAGAACTGTCAAGCAAAGGTTATGTGAATAAATAGCTGAAGCTAGCTTTCTTTGATCTAGGCTAAACTTTTATTTTAAAAAGCCCCAGTTATTACAGTGTCTCTCTCTGTGGTAGATACCTGCTAGTTGTTTGAAGTTCCATAACGAAGCTTTAATATGTAGGATTTTTTTAAGTTATTGCTTTATAGCCTGCCGTGATCAGATGGCTGATCCAGATTGATGGCTGTGTCTTTCTAGGGTCATTTGATGAGCAGTCAGTGAGGAAACAAAACTTCCTGTTTAGCTATTTTTGTTTAATGAATTTCTCAAGCTTTTTCATTGTTTTAGTCTTTTTATTGTAGGAAACTCTTAGCTGAGTGGAACAGCAATTATAGCATGATTACCAAGACCTCATGGAAGATTATAAGACCACAGTTATCATGTCTATCTTGGATAATTGAACAATATGATTTACTCATGAGGTTAAAACCTGGTCTGGCAAGTAGGAAGGAAAGTATAAAGTTCATGAAACATGTTATCTTTTCATGTTGTATATGCGAATCCCGTTGATGCTCAAAGAGTTATGTACGGTCTTGCCTCCACTGCTGATAGCCTGCTAAACTGTAGCACTGAATTTTCAGTCAAGTTCTCCAAAATAATGATATTGGGGGCGGGGAGGGGGGGAAATTGGCTGTTGTGCTTTTCATTTTCCTTCGACCTTTTGAGTTTTAATGTTACTCATGAATTCAACGTCCAATTTTTTCCACATTTTAAAATTTTTACTCTTTTTGTAAGAAGGTCTTTAAAATAAGACCTGCTACTCCCACCTTTTCTCACGGCTGGAACTTATGAGAAATGCAGGCCGTTATGAGACTTATGATGGTTGTCACTGCAGTTAACAACTCTGAAAACAAGGAACTGAAATTAATTTTCTTTTTTGTTACGTAAATGGATTTCATGATGCTTTTATGTTGCAGATTGGACTTGAATTTTATTCTTTCCTCTGCTTAGTGTTACATCTTTTAAGAAAGTAAAACTACATGTTGATATAGGAAGCTGAGATCCATAAGGCAGGATTTTGCCCATCAGATGTGATAAGAGTGCAGTGGTGCAGGGCAGTCTTTTGAGAGGCATTTGAAGGGGTGCGGTTTTAGCAGCAGGGCAGAACTTGCCCAGTTTTCAGTGCAGCTGAGAGAGGTGTGGCTGGGATTTGCTTGGACCCAAGGTTGCACAGCATCTCCATCCTACAAGCCAGTGCAGTTTGTGCTACCCAAAGGCACACACTGCTGCGTTTCAAATGGAGGCTTTTTAAAAATCTACTGTCCATCCTATCCTATGCCATTTTGCCAGTGTCAGTAAAATGACCCAGGGAGCACAAACATAGCTGGCGCTGAGTTGGGAACACACTTCTACTTAAAATGTTGAGAAAAGCTGAAATTCCCGGTGGCTGCAGACAAGCTGGATTGAATGTGTCCTGTTTGTTCTGGCTATGCTAACCCTTTGACAGCACAGAGTTCAAATCAAAAACTGCTTTCTCTCCCTCCCTGGTTGCCTGGCAACCTCCCTCCTCTTATTAGCATATGATTTCTATTCCTTTTTTTATTTCATCAGTACAGTGTTACACACTCTGCTCCCTGCCCTGTGCCATCGCCTTTGAGAAGAGCAGGATTTGTGCCTTGACTTCGGCAAGTATGTGATTTGGCAAAGAAATCAAACATTTGGGATTAGGAAACCTTTGGCCATAAATGTCTTATCAGAAGCTCAGAGGGTGGCGTTTGTGTGGGCATGGTATTCAAAGTCTTTTCATTTTCATTTGCTGTCATTTGTATACTAAGGGCAGAATTCTTGCAGATCAGCACAGTCTAAGTCTCTGGCATCTTTACATGTGCAGACCATCAGTTTGTGAAATGTGCCAACAAAGATCGGCTACACAGATCTTGGTGGGCATTTTGTTGTCTTGGTCTGTATGCAGTTCAAATGCAATGCCATAATTCAAAATGTAAATATAAAAAAAATCAGATATATCCAGGGCATATGGGGAAGATTGGGACTGGGGAAGAAAGCAGGTAAAGACGTAAGTGGAGGTAATGAACTAAATTATCTGGTTTTCGTCTTACAATAATGCTTATTAGAAACAAGAACATTTTGCTTTCAAATTGGTCAGGTGTATTCTTTTATGAAATAACAGGTGATTCAGACTGGGTCTTAAGTTTAACTTTAAATTCCTTTTCTGCTCATAGGCTCTTACAACTATAAGAAATACCTGAATCTTTTTTGTTGTTGCAGATGGCAAAGAACATAGGATTTAAGTGGGGAAGCTTCTTTAAATATCATTAGAAAAAAACAACAGCAACAACAAAAATTAGAAGACAGAGTGAGGATGAAATGCAAAGCAAGTACATTTGGGGACTGTTTAGATCAAGATATGTATAGGAGTTTTTTCTTAATATTATCCAATTCATAAGCTATTACCCAGTTAAGGTGTAGTAGAAATACCATTCTCAGCCCAGACTTACACCAGAGGGATCCAGTTTTCCTTGCAAGCAGGAAGAATGCAAGAATCTCTTTGTGAAGCAATTCTGATATGTACTCTGTCCCTGAGACAGCTCGGAAATCACTGCGTAACCTTCCCTAACGGCCTTACAACAGAAGAGGGGTTTATTCCCTTTGGAAATGCATCATCTGGATGAGTGGGATGTCTATATCAAACCCATAAGTGTATTTGTGAAGGGTTTAGGGTAGATGGAGGTTCCACATTAAACAGTGGTAGGCCTTAGTTGAAGCCATGAGATGTTTTAATTCCTCAGATGTCAGTGTATTAGCATGCGTTGTGAATGGTGGGAGGTGACTTACTCTGTCCGATAGCCCTAGAATGTCAACCTTAGATGGCCAGTACTTGGGTCACGCTGTTCAGGCTGGGGATGGGGAGAAATACATCCATACCTTTGATGTGTAGTCTCAGAACAAACAAAATAACCCACTTTTTCAACATCCTTGTTTTCTTATGCTGTGGACCGAGTTGGGCAATTTCAATTCTGCCCTCTGTCAAAATACTTAGACCTTCTTATGAAACATCTGGTCTCTTACCATGATCAGAGATGCCTTACTAAGCCAATGTGGAATTTTGAGTGTTTTTAGGTCTTGCAGAGATGTCACCATTTGAAATCAGGGTAAGCTCACCTATAAAAGTATTTTGTTCTTAAAAATGCTTCCAGTATTTATACATATGGTTTTAGAAAGCTTTATTAGTATGATAAATATTAATATATGTGATGCTGGTGTTTTATTTGTAAATTTAAAGTGATAAACACAATTAAGTCCTTGAAATGCCAAACCTTTCATCTCTGCTTAAGCCAAGGTTCAATTTTATTTTCAGTATGACATTTGCTGCCTGAAGTGTTACAAGTGACTTGACCTTAAAATTACGTTTATTTTAGTTCATTGAAATGGTTGGCCTTTCCAGTTCAACCTGACACCAACAGTGCAAATGGGAGAAGGCAGACATGCTTGCCTGTGACTTCATTTGAAAGCTAATTAAAAAAAATATCTAGGTGTTGAATCTAAATATTTCCATTTAGATGGGATGGTAGTCATCAGTTAAAGGCAATCATGGTGCATTCTGACATTTTAATTTCAGGTTCAAAAACAATTATATACGTAATTAAAGAGAGAAGTGTCCAGGCAGCCAAACTGTCTGATTTACACGTCTTGCCGGTGTATGCAGTTTTTTTAATAGATGTACCTGTGCACACCACTTTGAGAATGTAGAAATGAGGTGGAAAAATTGAAAGCTGCTTTGAAAGTTTGATGCTAGTTAATCTCTTCTTCCTAATGATGCTCTTCTTTCAAGTATTAGCCATATGAGCAATGTCATTAGGTTTATATTTATTATGGAGATTGGACTCTGTGCCATTTTCAGATAGGTTGTTGTGGTACCTAGTTTGTTTATTAATATATTGCTGCACTTTCCTTGGTTCTTTGTTGTAATTTTGTAGCTGTGCTCTGAGAGGCCTTATTTAAATTGAAACTTCTGTTGGAATGAACTGTCCTGGCCAGGGTTTTCTCGGTCAACAAAACATTTGACCAACTTAGAAAGAATGAAGCAGGCTTGCTGCACAGGAGGTGCATCACTGAAATTTGGGCTACCATTTCCTAAGATGGGGATGTTTGGTTGTGCTGTACACTCTGCACAGGGCTGTCTACCCAGCCTTGAGAGAGGTCTTCATACTGCCCAATCCCATCTCTGTTAGTTGATTAAGGAATGATAATATTGTACTCTGAAGGGAGCCCTTTGCAGTCTTGAGACGAAAGGACAGAAGGCAGGACATGTCCTTTTGGGTGAGGAGAAATGGGGTGATAAATATGTGGAGGGATATAGAGGGAAGGAGAAATAAAATAGGTGCTGCAAGCAAGCTATTGCTGAATTTAACAATCACAGCATTTTCCTTTACAGCCATTGAACTGTTAGCATCTATACTAGCATCTAGCTCATTATAAAATGCTTGTTTTTGCCTTGATTGTGAAGGGCATTCTATGAAACCCAATTCTATTCTGCTCTTAACAATAAACTGACTACCCTCCCATCCAGGCATGTCTAGCATCCATGCAAAACTCCAGAATGCATATGTGAAAGTAGGTAGAAGTGTTAGAATAGGTTATTAAAAATGTAGACCCATAATGTGAGTAAAGAAGATTGGAAGTATAAAAAGAGGTTTTACACCTGGAAGTTATTATAGTTATTTAGATTGAGCGAGAATAATAACCAATTGTTTTCTAAGATGTATGACACATTTATGAAAAACCTTGAAGGATAAATGGATCTTTTTAGTATGCTACTTCCACAAAGGACTCTATGAATAAAATAATAGTGAGAGAACTCTCAGTGGATGCTGAATACTGCTAATTGATGAAATTATTACTTATTACACTGCAACTGAACTCTGCTTAGAAACACTATTTTCAGTATGATTTTTTGAAAATGACAGCTGAAATGTAAGAGGCTTTGTATTGAAAATGAATAGTGATAATTTCTTGATATCTTTGAAATGAAGGATATTTCAATGACAGTTAAAACTGAGAAAAGTGATTTTTTTTCTTAAGTGCTCAGATCATGGAATATTTCTATGGAAATAAAATGAACTTTTCTGAAATCAATAAAGTAGACTTAATGTGGATTTATGAGCCATTTTAAAAATAATTTTAAGTATTCTTATTTATAATAAAGCAGTCAATTATTTGTGTCAGCAGTTTTCATATTATGTCACATGTTAAGGTTAAAAATGAGGCTTGTGAGATAGGGTGTAGCCATCGCATTTAGGAAAACTCTAATTGTAAATTAAATCATTATTGAAGAAGTACTCCATCACTTACTGCTCAGGGCAAAAATGGGAATGAGTACCAGAACTGGCTTTGATTTAGTACTGATGAAATTAAAGCCCGCTGTCCTTCTTGGTGTGTCATTTTAGGTCTATGTACTAGCTCTTAAGGAATGTTATCAGTAATTGGTGTGAGGATTTGTGCACAAAGTATCATGTGTAGTGTAATATTTTGGAATATAACTACAGGTGGATACAAGATCTGATTTCAGCCTTAACAAATTTGTTCAGCAGTGTTAGAAGTATACCTCCCTCCCTGTTAATCTCTGCAGTCTTCAGAATCTGAGGGACACAGTAAGCTTGTGCAAATTCACTCACATACTTGTGTGTGGGTGCCTATGTGTGCTAATGACAGGAACACGAGATGGGAGATTAGAGGTGGTTCCCAGACTCATTCTGCTTCCATTTTAAAGCTGTGTTTGATATTGCCCTTTTTTCAGTTCCAATTGAAAACGCAACATTTTAAAGATTTTAGTAAGCTTATACGTAGCTCTTCAAAACAGATGGAAGTGAGAGAGTGACAAAAGAGTTGGGAGGAAAAAAAAAAATCAAACAAGATAACCACAACAGAAGCTGTTCTGGAACGCTGGTGATAAAATGCAGAAATGAAATGAATACAGAACAGAAAAAATGAAAATAGTATCTATTCTTAAAAAACCTACAGTCTGAGTAAAATGTCAGCAGTAACCAATACCATTGACTGCTGAAGGGCCAGTTCCTCTTTGTTAGGATGTGATAAGAAATAGTTTTCAGAAGACCGTGGAATATTTGTTCTGAAGTAAAGCAGAGTAGCTTGCATGCTGCCAAACCTTGGCACCAGGTGAGGAGATAAGATTAATTGATTTAGGAGGCCCAAGAAGTATTTAGCACAAGAGCAAAGTTAGCTCATTTTTAACTCCCAGTGTAATGTTCTCTATGCACTTAATCAATGAGCCCTTAATGAAAAATATATAAGCAGTCTTGAGAGTTGGGTCAAAACTCTTTTAGTGCTGGAGCAGTGTTCTTGTCATATTTGGTCTCTGATTTGCTTTTGTAATCTTAGCCGAACAGCTAATCAGCTCAACTTCATCCAGGTCAGTGGAAGGCAGGAACATGGGGATGGGTCTTCTCTTCCCAGGGTGACTCCAGTAACCATTAGACTATTATGCAAAAGAGCAAACAATAGCTAAAAGAAGAGCTGACCTAAAGTCAAGCTGAAGGAGGTAAAGACCAATTGAATTGCTGGTTCTTCTGGCATGTTTCTGAAGCTGTCAGGTGAAGAAGAGCAGGAAGATAGCTAAAGCACTTCTACAACAGTTACCTGGGTACTTTTCCTTTGCATCGTTTCTAGTGTACTAAATAATGTTACTTCTGTTACAGCTGTTCCTGTTACTCTGCAGTATTTGCTCCTGCTCATACCAAACCACAAACAAAGGGATGCTGATCTGAGACATGTGTTTGTTAATATTTCCATCCTAATTGAATGATAGGTTTGTGGTCTTTTATCTTGTACTGTAGGAAAGAGCTTTGACCTGTCAGCAAGATAGGAGTTTTGTTTTTGCAAAAGTCCAATACTTAAATCTTTCTGCAGCTGAAATCCAAGGCTTTAGAATCATTTCAGTATGTTTATAAGAGAACTACTTAAATGTATTTTTAGAAACCCTTACAAATGATAAAAATCGTAATTGTTCGCTGTTCAGAGGTCTCATAGCAGAAATGCGATTTGTCTTAATAAGTAAAAGGGTTGGAAAATAATACTACTACATACAAGACCCTTTATAAAGTATTTTAAAAATAAGTTTTCTGTATAAGCATGTGACAAAGTATGATAGATCAGAATCCAAATGTTTGCTGGCATGTTTTTAGATTGGGCAGCCTAATCTGATTATCCTATTTTTTTAAGAGTATCACCTCTGCCTCTGGCCCAGACATTCAGAAGTATTTAACATCAATAAGATTTAAAAATCAAAATTGTTGAGTAAGAGTGAAGTACTCCAAGGAATTGCTTTGTATTCCCCAGTATCGATATATGTTCCATTGTCATCTATAAAGCATGTGATGCCCTATGTATTTCTGGAATGTCACATCTCTTTGCTTAAAGGTGTCAACATAGGATCACTGTGAGCTTCTGCAAAAGGAGACAATGCCATGTTAAAAGGAAAAGGAGAAATTGGCAACAGTTTCCTCTTGCCTTACTTGCATGGGCTGTTAAATTTTATTGCTTGAAAATTGGCTGTGTTATTTTTTCAATTATCAGACATTTGATAATATTTTAATATGTAACTTCACACGTCAAACCCTTACTGTTTATAGTATATAATTAACAAATCCTTCACACTTCCATTTTCCTTCTACGTGCTGATTTTTTTTTCCTTTTTGATTAGGATACTCTCATGTATACACAAAGTTACTAGAAAATCAGTAGTTCCATTGTCAGTTTTGTATTTTACCATTGTATTAAACAGTTGCTACTGAAATTTTTGTAGAAGTTTGCGCATTAGTTGCACATAGGTAAGGTTACTTGTTGCTTCTTGATGTTGCAACAGATTTAGAAAGTCAGTACTGATACATAGTTGGCATGTTCTTGGAACAAATACAAATGTTCATATGTGTTTCAAGCACTGAATGTACTAGATCTTTTGGATGTATATTGTCACTCTCATCCTCGCATTTCAGGTTCATTTATTGGACTTTGAAAATCACCTTTTAACAAAGTTTTTAGAACATCGCTTTGCTCAGCTAAAATTAGTTCCGCTGATTTTGCCAATGATTAAACTTAAAGCAGTAATAACTTTTAATGCTAATTTCTCTCCTATAATCAGAAGTCAGTAGAGCATTCACTTTTCATTAACTGACATGTCTCTAATGCAAGTTTGGGTTTTGGTTAAGCAAACACCTGCAATTGAGGGTTCAATTGAGAGGTTCAATTATGGGGATACAATGGCCTATTTTTGGTTTTGGCACTAAGTTTATTTCCAAAGGCAACTGAGCTTGCTTTCTCTTTCAATCTGTTTGTCTTCTTGCATAAAAATAGAAGTGAGATGTAAATGTATGTGTATGATAATGATCCTTTTTGCTGTGAGATATTCATTAAATGACTCTTCATATGAGTCAACAGTTACAAATGTTACTTGGTATTCCTCATGTAACAGAGCAATTTGATGTGCAAGCGATCCAGGCATAGATAAATATTATAGTGAGAAAACAAAAAACTTCTGTTATACCTGTGATGCAAATATTTTCTGAAGCTTTAAGTTTTGATTTGTAAAGAAGGAAGATACTTTTTTTAGGAAGTTGTAAAAAGGTAACTTTGAGTGTAGTGGGTTTCACAGACTGTGGAGACCATGCGTGTGCTTACTTTTAAAGTAACAGCAGTCATGAAGCTGAGAATCAAGGCTGTGACATCAATTGCTCTGTTTTTTTGCACTTAGCCAATTGGATGGATGATTAAAGACTGTCCAGTTAGAGAGAAAATGTATTAAAATGTTAAGTGTAAATGTAGAAGGATAGCTGCACCAAATTTTAAACCCTTCTATTTTTAAAGGCTATAAATTCAATATTATTTTAGTCAACAAAATGAATACATAATAGTGAATTCAACTTTGAGTAAATCCACGAGAGCTGTGCTCAGCTATGCCTTCTCTGAATTTGCTACGTTAACTCTAATAGCTTTTGATGTAGTGTATTGTTTATAGTGTGAAAATGTGATCTTATCACAGAGTAGGGTGTTCCTGGAGAAGCCTCAGATCCGAGAACTTCATCTTATGGTACGGTGGAGTTTGAGCCTGCTTTAAGCTGTGGAGCTTTTAACATATACGTGCTTGTGTTAAATGTGTGAATAATTCACTGAATGCTGGGTTACTACTTGGATGCTTAAAGTTAAGCATGGAGGGTGAGTATTCACTTTAGTTTTCCCTGTGAGGGTCAAAGCGCTTCTGCAGAGATTAGTTGTGTCAAGGAGGTAGCATGCAGAGTTTCTAGCAGCGTAATTTACCACCCAGAGCTCTTCCAGTAGAGAGTAGTGGTTGGTATCTATGGGAAGCAAGTAACACTTTTTGTTTTCTATTTTAATAAACCTTCTAGAATTTACAGTAATACTTGGCATAAATGCGTTGCTGAGGTAGGAAAATCAAGCTCTTAATCTGAAAGTTAACGTATCAACAAAATTAGGTAAACCTTGTTTAGGGTTGTGTAACTTTGCTACTTTGTTAATCTGTAACGCATTAACTTTGCTTATGTAACAGAAAGTATGTGAGGTACACCACGGTTTTGTTAATATAGATGTATTCATAACTAAGACTTTCCTGACTTTTGTGGGAGTGATTTAGAAAACTGCTCATTTTGTTAAGAGACAGTATTTACATACTGCAGAGAAATCTGAGGATCATGAAAATCTGTAGTGGTAAATCTGTTTTGGAAACCTTACTTTCTAAGCATCTAGTAATGGATCTAGGACTACACCTCTAGGATACCAGTATGCTATGATATTATTACAGCATAAAGAATAGTCTTGCTCTCACTAGATATTAGAGGCTGTGTAAGGAGTGCAAGAAGCCGGAAAGGTGTTTGTTCTGATATAGAAGCAGTCTGTCTTATGGGGAAATCTAAAGTAGGTGGAAATGTGAAGATGAAGGTGTAGTACTTAAGTGCTGTGCTAAAGGCAGTGACCTGTCGGCGCACAGCTAGAACATGCTTACCACAAGATCATCCATTGGCCTTCAAGTTCTTGCTCTTTTTTGAGACTCTGAGCTTGTGTGGCTCAGAGAAGGAATAAGTCTTGTGATTAAAAGTTGAGTCTTTTCCCAGGTGTGTTTGAGCCCCCCTCCTCCCCCCCACCCGTATACGCACCAGGATTCAGGTCAGGCCCCAGTCCCTTGAGCCTGTCGGCTTCTCGGCCCCTGTCTCACAGGAGGCTGCAGCACTGCTGCTCTTCTGGCACGTTTCCTATTCACAGGCTGGCTGTCTCTCCGCAGAAGTGGAGCCCCATCTTCCAGCTCTCTGGACCTTGAGGACTCTGGTTTGAAGATACCATAATGATGTAAATTGCTGGTTCTTGGGCATGGACACAGAGGGTCACCTGGAGAGTTTATCCTTGTTGAGAGAGATGAGAGGGTTGCAGCTTGTCACACTATGATACACTGTAATATAAATGGGTTCGCAGTCAGGTTGTGACTTTGCTCACACATGCCGCTGTTTGTCTCAGTAACAGAAAACATAGCTGGTAATATACAAAAATAATTCTTTGGGGGTTTCCCTTCTGAGTCTCATGCTGTCTGGGATCCTTTCTGCTTCTAGAATTGGGTTCTTCAAAGGCTGACCACACTATTCCCCTGACATCTGTGGTCATTTCACATTTCATCTAGCTTTCTCTGACCTTCGTCGCCTCACAGTTAAACCAGGCCTGAACTACTGTGAAAGCACAGTCTTTCCTCCTTTTTGAAATTTTTGGATGAATTTCTAAGATGTATTATCAGCCAGCTTATATAAATTGTTTGTAAAGATTCTCATCAGTTCAGATCTTCAGTAAGGAAATACACATTTGACACAAGTATCAATTTATGAGATATTCTATCATACATAAGCATGAGGGAGAAATTCACAACATTTCCCTTTATTCTTTCAATAATGAAAAATAACATAGAGCTAGCTTCTGGAAGACATGACACCATGGATACTTATTTTCTGAAATCTTGTTTATCGTCTGGTGTTACGAACTCTCTTAGGACTAGAACTTGCTCTTGCTCATTTGATAATGAAACTGCCACTTGTAATAGTTAGGGACTTTACACAGTGTTTGAAGTGCTACTTCTAACTGTTAGAGCTTCATGCGGCCTTCCAAAAGGCAGAGTAAGATGAGAGTAAAGTGAGAAGTAAAATGTGAACTAGGCAATTCAAATAAGATATTAATAGAAAGAGTTCATGCTTTACTCATCTTTTTCTTACTGACATGATTTTTAAACAATACTCATTATTCTGGGTCATCTAATCTCATGAAAACAAATACTTCTAGCTTGAGTTCTTTGGTCTTTGACTGACTAACACTAATAAAATTAGTTTCATGTTCAGATATACTAGAAAATATCAGGGGAAAAACCCCAGGTACTTGTTTCTGTCAGTGAATTAACAATAGCATAGCTTTGAAATTAATTGTTTAGTATGCTCATTACTCTTAGAAAAAATAAATACCTTCTCATTATGTTCCACTTGGTGAACATATGTATCTTGCAATACATTTAATGTTACTTGCTGTGAGGGAGATTACAACTCTTTTTAAGGAAATTGGGTAGATTAATGGAATGGGGTGGGTTAAATTGCTCTCCACATGCATTCCCTAGCATGCCTAGCCTACTCCTGAATTTTAATTGAGATATATAAAAGAGTTTAGCTGAGGATGCTCTGTGAAGCAACGGGAGTAAAACAGAATATAAGCTGTGTATTGTAGGGGCCGGGCTATGTTAAATGTGCTGTATGCTAAAACAAAGTGAATGACACATGGGACCACATTTTATGCCCATAATCATAGTCTGCATGTGAACAGTTGCATTTTCAGCAGCTTCATTGCAGCTGTATGCGTATTGATCTGTGGTGAACTTCAGCAGGCGTTTTGGGGCTGTTCATAAGAAACTTCCCCAACAAGCTAGAGAAAGTGGACAGAATCCATGAAAAGAGCAAATTATTACTTTGTCTTATTAAGAAGCTTATACAGTTTTAATACTGCAACCTGTGACAGAGCTCAAAGGAAGGATTTTCTGATCCTTATTCTGGCTTTGAATTACCAGTAACAAAGATGAGGATTACTAAGGACTAAATACTCCTGATGCAACTCATTGGTTTCAGTAAGACTTCTTCCAGAAGCAAAGTAATCTTAACTATTGAATTTTTACCAAATTTCCTGTTTCAAATGAGAGAGAAGGTCCACATAATGAGGACACCTTGCTAAGGTTGTTACTTTGGGAAAAAAAAAAAAAAGAAAAAAAAAGAAAAAAGCTGAAGACTTCAAAGCCCAATGCTTTAAAGAAAAGCTTTCAAAATTTGGATAATGTCATATATTTTACAAAGACAATGCTAGACTAGCAGGACTTTTTGACAACTGCCTTGAAGTTACTGCAGTGCCACCTATGATGTAAATTGTACTTTTTTTCTTAACACCATTCCCTCTCTGCCCCGCCCCCCCACCCTGCCCCAATTGGTGTTGGAGTGTTCCTAATAAGCATAGTGCTTCCATAACTTTATATTTTATTTTTCTGAATATGCATTTAATTAAAAATCAGATTTAATTGCAGTAGCTTCTTATGATTTCAGCGAAAAGGGTGGCTTTATGAGATGGGAATAAAATGGGTGTGACGCTTTTAATGAAATGAAATTTCTATACCAGAAATTTATGTTGGATCATCATAGAGCATGTGCCAAACCTGTCTTGATTTACCCAAAAATGCTGTATCAGAAACAGGACTCCCAACTGCAGAATGTGTCCTATCCCAAATGACTCTCTTGAAATCACTTATTTTGGAGTAATATTAATTCAAATTCTTGATAAATTACTCACTGTAATGTAACATGCTGTTTTAAAACTTTTACAGCCTTTTCATTAATAGATGATAGTGAAGATTAGAGCTAGTATTTTTTTGTGTAGACTTCTTAATCATAGCCTTTAAAGTGGAAGCTAAGCAATAAACATCTAATGAATAGCTTATGGCAAGTTTATTCTCAGAAGCTATGTTACTGTGTTGGCACAGATCAACATAACCATTTATCAGTAAATTCTCAAAATTTAAAAACTGTAGCTATCACTTATACATGCTAGTCATTCTCAATGTACATTACATACTTTATGGCATTTTAGGATACTTGCAACCTAAATCAATACATATTAGTCATAATGAATATGTTCCCTTCTAGAAGAGGATGTATTAGGGAATTAAACCATTCTTTAATATTTTTTAGCTTATAATAATCTTTGTCTTTTAAAAGACATAAAAGAAATCATTGTCATGGGTTATTATTAAAGGAGTTCCTTAAGGTAGTTGTATTTGAGGGAGTCATCTGCAACATATATTGAGTTGTGTTCTGTAGAGACAGACCACTTGGCTTTCTTTCCAAAGTGAAATCTTCAAATTAATCTATGGAAATAATGAAAGAAAGTATAATACTTTGGTGGTGCCCATAATCATCAGCGTTATGCAAAGTTGCAAGCTTAACTCTACTATGCGTGTTCTGCGGCTGTGCCACAAGTATGTACTCAACATGGGCTGAATTTACTTCTATGTACTTACTCATAGCCCTATTGCTTTCTCCATCAACATAGTACCTAAATAGATTTCTACAAAAATGCAGCAGCATTATATTCTGATTTGCAGCCATTAATGATAATGGACTTATATCTACTTTATTTTTAATGAAATAAATGTGGCCATTTATGTAGAACACTGAATATATAATTCATGGGTTCCCCATTACTCTACAAATAGCATCTTAATGTGAAATCCAAAGTTCATAGTACTCTGAAAAGTGATGTATTATGTACCCACATCCTCCATTGGGGAACTTGAGTCTTGCCCTTTCAACATCTGGAGAGATCAAACAACAGCTCATCTGGCAAGAATGAGAATTTATGTAGCAGAATAAGCATGGGATCGGGACAAGCAAGATCACAGATGCGCAGATAATTCTTCTCACCAATGAGCTCTGCCCCTGGTCAGATGGCCAGCCTGTTTGAGAGATTGGAGGTCTCGGGTTTCCTTTCTTGCATGTCCACGGTGGTTTATTTTTATTTAGCTGGGTGAATACATTAAGCGTTAGTTGCAACACTCCCTCTAGAACTTTATTCTCAGTAATTTTCCACTTACTGGCTGACGTACCTGAATTTATTTGTTAAATTTACTAAATGTGTGACTAGCCATAAGCTGCAGAAAACCAACCAGGGAACTGAAATGAATAGGAAGAAAACACCCTCACTAATTTTCCTTTCTGACAGTTTAACAGACCCAAAAGCATTTACATTACTTTCCCATTTAGACAGTTAACTTCTGAGTGGTTCTTAAACACCAGGGACCTCTAGCTAGAACAGCCACCTTGGTCAGCAATCCAAGATTTAGGTAGATAGTATATTATTTAGGTAGTGGGAATATAAGCATTTTTTGTATTGTATGTGTGATTTAATATATTCTGTGCCAGTTTTATTTCAGATTTAATTCTGGGACATGCTGCGCTACGTAGTCCTTTTGGATTTCTGCAACTGTTGCGCATGGAGCCATGCTCCTGCTGCAGAATTCCAACAGGAGCAAACATATGGGGATTCTTCCGTCCTTGGCTTGCCCCACCATTTGTTCCACGTTTTAAACCAACTGGTGCTGTACCCAGTGGAGTACATCTGTTACAGTTTATTACTAGAAATTTGCAATTCATTTCCGTTTGCTAAAATAATTATAATATTCATGGCCAAGAGTACTGCATTGAGCAATTACAAAAGAGAGTAGGCAAAATTTTGCTAAAGTGTATGTGAGATTCAGGACCTACGGCCTGGTTTGGGTGATTTGGGCACTCAGCCGCCTATCACCAATGTGTCAGATGTGCTCCGACAGTTGAGTTTGATCATCTTGAGAAATTAAAGTAGCAACTGAGATACTGTAAGTAACATCCCTTATGTGAACGTCCCTGCTCTGTTTTAATTAAGAATAAAATCAATTAGCATAAACCACCACTGAATGCATTTGGTTGCCACATCTTGCCTGAGGTACTCAGCTGGGGAACACCCAGAAATGGAGCAAAGTCTTTGCTGCTGGAATTGGAGAGGCACATCTGATTACACCCTCTAACTCTTCCTGAAAGTCAACAGCATGTAGTCTGCTAAATAGTCTATACCTTTTTGAATGTTGTAACCCACTTCTTTGTCTCTTTGTGCTTCAGGCAAGCTGAGTGTTACTGTGTTGGGCTATGTTGTTATTTGCAGGTAGAGTTTTCAAGTAGGTGAGATTTCTGTTTTGCGGGAAAAACGGATTACTGATCAGTCCACAGTAAGCGTTAGATAGTTGATTAGAAAGTGACCCGTTTGCATTTAAAAAAAAAAAAGTCCCCATAAACATCAACACAATAAATTCTTAATGCAACAGATTACTTTTTCATCATTATCACCCACTCAAGCAGACTTTTAAAATAAGGAAGCATCCTGATATAATATTCATAACCTCATCATACTCATCATGTTCAGTCTCCATTTCTGTAAGTCAGTCTCACACATCTTTGACATATAGTAACAGACTAAGCACAGCCTATTCACCACAGTGGAGAAGTATAGTGCTAAAGTCAGGGTGTTTTTAAAGGAAAACTTAAAACCAATTCCAGGAGTTAAAACCAACAATATGTCTCTTTTGATTCTCCATCACAGATCTGAGTCTGGATCTGTTGCTTGCACGCTGTTCACACTCACCCCTTGAATTGAATGAGGTCAGTTTTGCCACAGAAACCTGTAATTTGCCTGATTTGAAAAAGAGCTTGGGTTCCAAAAAGCTGATTTAATTTTTCGAGTTACACTGGTATAATGAAAGACATTACAAACTTCATTCTGCCTGTGTTGTCAAACCAGCACTGTCACTTAGAAGTACAGCTATATTCCCAACATTTGTTTGTGTCCTTGCAAATAAAAGCATTGTAAGAGAAATGAAGTTAACTCATAAGCTCACTAGGTGTACAAGCAGGTTCCTGTGAAGGGTGAGTTGTAATTTATACTGAAATGATGAAATATCCAGAAATAACCCAGATCCTTTAAAATAGTTTTGGTTGTTTTGCTTTACAAGTGTTACTTGGAGTGCACTAATGAAGCAGAATTATGTGTTTCTATATGCTGTAGGTAACAAACATCTGGGAATGGAAACCATTATCATGGCCACTAAATATAATTCTGTTTTCTAGCAGTCCTAGAAGTGTCTTTAAATATTCAAAATTTAAGTGGCGTGGACAATACAAATCTAAACAAATTCCTGTGAAGTTGGGCTATAATTGTGAGTAATTGTATTTTGTTTTTGCATAGCACTGTAAATAAGTGTGTGAGGTGTGATTTAAGAGGCTTTGAACTTTTTTGGAAATTTTATCTATGTTTTAATATTTTCTCTTCTCTTTCTACAGAACATTCTGGCTTTAAATCCCCAAAAACAGACTCATGCAACTCTTCATTCAACTGCAGCAAAGAAACAAGTCAAGAAGCAATGGAAAAGGAATTCTGACAAAAGCTGTTCAGTAAGTGCATGTCTATTATTGCATCTGGAACACACAATAAATCATTGAGGCTGAAATCTCAGTTGTGTAAGAAATTAAAATTTGAGTTTCCTGTGTTGTTCAGTAGCCGAATTTTGCTCCTAGTTCTGTTCCTGTAGATACAAAGTTACTTTGGGATCAGCTATTTACTTTTCAGAACCGAGTACATGCCACACCTTTTTCCTTTTTGGTGATTTAGTAAGTCTTTGTTACTAAAGCAACTTTTCCCCCTTTTGTTATGGAGTCTGATCCGTCTCAAGTATCAAGTGTGTCACAGCTGCCTTACCACCTCCTGAGCCTCGCAGAGCCACTTGCTCTCCCTGGGTAGTCAGCGTCAGCTGCCTCTTCTGTACCCTGTACGGCTGCTGCCCAATTGCTCCTCTTCTTTCTGTTTTCCAAGAGCAACGCGGGGTAGAGCAGCACTTCACTATCCTTTCTGAGACTTTTAAAGCTAATTTTATTTCAGTACAGAAATAGGGGAACCCATCGTATGTACCTATTTTTATATATATATGTATGTATATAGAGAGCTACCTATATATGTACATGACCATATGTAGATACATTATATATAGATACATAAAGCTCAGATTAAAACATGGCTCTCGATTTTAAATTTTGTGCATTGTATTTTTCGGGAAATAGGTGGCTTTAGAATAAATGTTTTTTCATTATAAACTGTCTGTATTCATCAGTATTTCTGCCATTAGATATCATCTTTTTCTCTCTAGGTATTTAGATTTCTAGTCTCAGTGTGATATTTGACTAATCCTATCAGACTTTGTTGTCTCTTTGATCTCTCATCTGATTAGAAGGTTTGTAGTGTTTTTACTGTCTTCCTACAGATTCTCTTAGATAATCCTCTAAATTCAGAAGTCTCTTAGGTAGAGTACTACTTCTTCATCTGCAAACTATTTCCCTTATGGGTACGATGTTATGGTGTCTTTTCATAATGTTAACAAAACATCTTCTCCCACTAAGGAGGAAAATTCAGGTTTGATAGTTGATATTAGTTTATTATTAGAAAAAAAAAGCAACCAACAACAAAACACAAACCAAAACAAAAACCCCACAAAGTTCCTCAGTTCCTCAAAATTATGAAATCCAGTATGACCAACAAATATTTGCTGGGAGGAGCAACCTAGGGTATCCTTAGCATTTCAGCCATACTCTAGTATAGTTTCCTGTTTTGTAGCATTGGTTATAAGAATCTCTCACTATAGCTAATATTCCTATTTTCTTATTTTATCTATTGGCTTAGATAATGTTATAATAACTGGCAACTAACATACATGAAAAGTGTCTGTTTGTGAACAGGGATGATTATTTTGGGATGTCTGATGCACTTATTGCCCACAGCTGTCTGTTCCTGCTGCACAGATAGTTGGGCTGCTCAGCAAGCAGCTCCTGGACAGCTGCAGTTTATATTGTTATGTTTTCAGGTGACCTGTAATCAATACTGGACTGTAAGCTCCTCTGTTTTCAGAAACTGTTTGTTAGGAAGCTCAGGCATCCATGCAGTAGGGCAGCTAGGTATCTGTGTAGTAACCTGATTAGCTGTTCCAATGTAAGTTATCCTAGTTAGTTAAACCTCAAACTATAGCATACATATATATATATCTTCCTAATGGGTGTGTTAGCACACATTTTCTAAAGCTTCTAGACTTTAAGGTCACTCTTGGTTATCTCTGAGCTTTCCCCCCTATCAGCCTTGTTTGATTTTTGTATTCAGTTTATTCATAAAATGTTTGATATTTGAAGGCTTTGCTGTTAACTGTGAAAGTGCATAGCTTTCTTGAAATTGTCTCTCTTCCCGCATTCCTGCTCTTAGCTGTGTGTACGTACCTCATGGTGTCTCAAATGTTCTTGGATCCCCAAGGCCTGAGTTTCTTGGGCTGTGCAAACAGCACCGATTTCAGGTTCATTGCTAGCTTGCCTGTCTTGGCTGGATTTTCATATGAAAGAAATTCTGAATGTTGTCTGATATTGTAGGATGATGTTTTGGCATAGGTTTACAATCTAATACACAACTTGGTTTTATAGTTCTGCCTTACTGCATGGAGATCCGTGCAGTTGTTAGGACCCTGCACTGGCAGAGATCTGCTCATGTGTTGCAACTTACAGGGTTAAAGGTTAGAGATAAGCAAATAGGTATATCTGTACATGTACACGCCTTCATCACATATAGTTCTTATACTGCATATTATGAATTATTTGGTAGAAACGTCACCTGATTTAGTTTGCAAGTCATCATAAGAAATGTAAAATTATTGGAGAAACTGTAAAGGGGTAGTCCTTATTTTTAGGCCAGTAATGGCCCTAGTTTTTTGAACTGTCAAACTTTTCTTTACTCGGAAATATGTAGCTTACTTTTACTGTGCAAGATTTACCACACAGCTTACTATTCTGGCAGAAAAAGCCCTACAAAACTAAAAAAATCAAACCTAAACATTTGTCTGGTATCCCATTACATAACAGGCATTAGGAAAAAATGAGATATTTTTTACATTCTCCAGATCATTGTTGTTGAATGGTTTTAATAAACGAAGAAAACAAAATGATAGAATCCTTTCCTAACCTTCTTAAAATAAGAAAGCTAATATATGAAAGGGCACATTGAGCACAATTTTCTGTTATGGTCTAAAAAGCCATTAGCAGTAACATTTAGGCCTGCTAATGAACAGGTCAAGTTCTATTTGAAGTCCATAGGAAGTTTGTTTGCATTTCCTTAAAATCTGAATTTGGCTTTTAGCTTTGGATTCTTTTAAAGCTGTACTGATGCTGCCTTTGCAGAATCGCTGTTGGAGGGAAGGTGGGAGTATGAAAATACAAAACTAATTAAATTAACAGCCCTCAAAACTCTGAACAAAAGCTGCATCTGCTGAGGCATGCACACAGTGACTTTGTAATGTCTAATACACTTCCAGATGGCAGACTTACATATTTCCTCAGAATATTTACACAAGTAAAATTTTAACTCCTAACCTGCTCTGAGACACTTTGGGTTGCCCATTAAATGAGTTCTGAAGTGGAAACTGAGTGTCAATATCTTTCCTCAACACTGGAAAAGCATTCTCTTAAAGGAAGGTTCAATTATGCTTTCAATGAGTGCTATTGTTTATTTACTGTGTTAGCAACCAAATTTTGCTGTAAAAATTATTTATAGCTATAGGTGCAAGAGCAGTCAGCTTTCCTTCAGAAATTTGAACTCAAAGATTTAGATCAGAGTAGGTAAAGTCTTTATTGCTGAGTCACCTCCGGTACTAGTGCTAAACCTGAGAATTAACAGGCTGGTTTCTTCTGAGTCATGCTGAAAGGTGGTATAAACAGATGCCACTAGTCTGTCTGGGGAAACAAAGAAATTAGAAGTAGAAGAGTTTTGATATGACTATACTAATAGTAAATCTTGGAGAAGGAAGCAAAATTTAGATCACATTAGGTCATCAATTTACAGATAAAACTAAAGCAAAGAAATGAACTGTGGATGCTGTGAGGACTTGCTTTGATTTCAGGGTTTTCCTCGGTAGTTCAGGATTGTTTAGACATCTGATTTATGTTTTTATTTATTGTTTCCAACTCTCTATAATTCCATTCCTGTATGTATTTTATGCTTGCTGACATATAAATCACAAACTAGATGGGCATGCATTGCGTGCGTTTGCATTACACCCAGCACACTGAATTCCTTGCTTTATGAATAGGGTTTCTAAGCATTATGGGACGAGTTCTGCTTTTACCTTGTACACATGCGGGTTTGTTGTTTTAATGAAATTCACCTCTGCAATTTTTAGAAATTCACTTGTCACTGGAGAATTCAGTGGAATATTGTAGTCCAGCCTTTTTTGTAATGAAACCTTGGAGGTACATACTAAGGATAGGTGAGAAGCTGCTATAAACCCACCTATGTATTCAGACTTTCTTCAGTTTCTGCATTTAGAAATAATAGTAATAATTGCTCCAGATGGAAGAGTTGGAAGTATTTCAACGAGACAAGAAAGGTGAAAAGGAAATGGGGTTTAAATTGGTTTGTAGTTAATTGCCATAGCCTGTAACAGTATTGATTTTCTGGCAGTAGTAGCATTGTTTGTCCTTATGTTTGCTAAGCCCGATCAGCATTGTGCAACAAGAGCCTCTCTTCCTTGAACAAAATAATTTTTAAGCTCAGCTGTTTTTTGCAGGGGCATCACTTTTGGGCAAGAGTCTTTAACTGTTCTACAGTTCTTTCCAGCCATTAGGGAGAACCAAATTCTTCACCTTGTCTTTTTCTGTGCAACATTAAGGTGCAACTACCAGATTGCTGTATGCTAATGGTGGAGGGTGAGATCTGCAGTTCATTGCAAGACGTAACAGATCACATTGCTCTTTGAATTCAGAGGACAAGGTTGCTCCCTTAAAACAGTAGTAATAAGAGTTTGCTAAAACTTCAAACTGCTTTTTACTTTGGTATTTCTCTGGCTGTCACTGCTATATATGAACATGTGTAAAAAGGAATTCTTATTTAAAAAAAAGGTTTGTAAGGACCTCTTAGTGTACAAATGTCCAAGCTTGCATAGAAAAACCTGTAAATAAGATGATTCTTTCTCAGCTATAATCAGTTTGTTACTCTAAGTATTGCCTTCCAATGAGATGGAAAAATGCCACGTGATTTTTGTGCCCAATTATGTATCACAGTTACAGAATAATCAAGTTAGCAGTTCACAAATAACTGATGAGTTGAAGCAGAAATAGTGTAAAATGCAAACAAGTAGATATGAAACCCAGTTCACCCAAGGCCTGAAATCAGGAACCTTAATGAATAAATGCTTTTTCAGTGAATAATTTGGCCATTTCTAGACATGTATTGATGAAAGATTATATATTTATAAATAAAAAATAATCCCAAATATTGTAGAATAGAGAACACTCATTAAAGGAAATCAACTCAATTATCTTCATAATCTAAATGTATAGTTTACCTTTGCAAATATTTATTTTTGTCTTCATTGCATATGAATATGCAAGTTTAGCTCTTTTCTGAATGAATATACAATGGCAGATGTCTCTCTAATCGCTGCTCTATTCAAACATTAATTGGTAGAACATATGTAGAATTCTACTAGTCTGAATAGGTATAGGATAGCAGCAGTCTTTTTAATCACATCACTATTCAGCCACTAATTGGTGTGATGATTAAGGGACATTAGAGGGAGCACTTTGACATCTGATTCTTTGAACTGATGTCTGCTCAGGCTGCACTGTATTCATCATGGCCAGACTGATTTCTTAAATAAAACGCTCTGATTCCCAAATGTGGAAAATATTGCATTAGGATCTATTGAGGTGATTAGGGAATTTGAGAATGATTCTTTTATTTAACTAGTGATTGACTGTATATGCACAAACTATTCATATGAATAATACATGGGTTACTGAGTATCAGAAAGAGCTGAGAAGTAACATCAAGAGATTTTCTCTTTTCTCATAGTGTCAATAATTAAATATTAATACACATTTTAAAATGTACCAGTTTAATCATTTAGCAGTCAAATTCCTACTCATGCATTTTTTAGATTAACTAATTACTCTGCATTTTCTCATATCGATACCATATGCTGGCATTTGTAACCATTTTACTGGAATAAAGTGGTTTACATGTTTATATATGATATCACTTATACTTTCTCTAAGAAATGCATATTATAATCCTTGAATTTTCTCTTTTTAGTTTCAGTGTCTTAAGGTATTTTCATTAGAATATCTCAGTAGCTCCTAACTTGCCTGACTGCTACAAATTAGTGCTTTTATGCACATTTTCTGTGTATCAAATTGTAAATACTAGCTGATGGCAAATTATGCCAAATCATTTTTTAGTCCTCTGCAGAAGGTTCCTTCTTACCTTGTGGCTCTCCTGGAGTGCTGTGCAAAACCACTTCTGACCTCTTAACTTCCTCTGTTCTTCAGGTTTGGTGTTCTTCAGATTTGATAGTGGATGATTCCCCTTCTTACAGAGCAGCACTCACCAAAGATTTTTAGTTCCAGGTGTATTTCTGATCTTAATAATTTCAAAACCAAAGTGTTGCAGAGTTGCAAATTGTTTGGTTTTACACATACATATATGACAAAATGAAAAATGCTTGTCTGCTGCAAATGCTGAATTCTAGGTAAGTCTGATCAACTCATTCCCCTTCATTAAAGCTGAGCAGATCAAAGAGTAGAAAAAGGACCAGAAACAATCTTCACTGTTAACTTTCATCTTCTGCTTAGCCTTATATTCATTTAGATGTGGGTATCTATATGTGCACTTTCCTGTGGTTATTGTATGGAAAGGTGCCTTCTTGTGTTGGTGTATTGGAAAACAGAATAAATAACAAGGCTACCTTCTCTTTTTTCAGCCCCTCTACTCCCACTTTTTCTTTCTTTTGGAAACCATTGCCTATACTGAAACCTATACTGCTCTTTTGCTGTTTCCTTTCCTATCCTAGACTTTCTTCTTGTATAATGAAAGCCCCATCTCCATTCTGTTTAGAAATCTATAAAATTAAAAATGATCACGAGCTTTAGGTTGAGAAATTGTAAGTGCTTGAACACCGTTTCTTGGAGAAACCTGTGCCATTGTTAGTAATTACTCACTTCAGATCTATTTATATTGTCTAAGTCCTGGAAGACATCTGCTCGCTAGAAGTAAAAGGAGCTGAGAGACCAATTTTAGTGTGAAGGAAGTAGTATAGCTTGCTGAATGCTGTATTTTAAGCATGACTGGTAGCACTGTCCAATATTAAGTTGCACTGAAGTGTTCATTACAAGACCCTGCTTGTAGTTTGTCTGCAACTTTGCCATATATTTGGACAAAAATTTTCCAAGTACCAGTCCATCAATTCTTTTATGCATATTAAAAGATCAGTCATATATGCATATCAAAAAATCACTTGATTTAAGTATGAATGAACAGGTCTGGCCGAAAAGCTTGTTTTTGATCTTTTAACCAATCCTGATAGCATTATATTTAAAAAAACACTAGCATCCTCATATTTTGAAGTGGGGATGCATAACAGGCTGGGGATTGAAAAAGTATGTTGGTAACAGAACTGTCCAGAAGCTTTGAAAACCTTATCTTGATCAGTTTCGGTTGCATTTTATCACAATGTACAGTCCTCAGGTGGAGAGCAGTTAACTGCCTCACCACTCACTGTTCCTTTGCTTACAATATTCAGTATTCTTTGCTCACAGTAGTGTCCTGGTTTCAGGTACTCTTACATTTTTGGTGGTGCATCTCGGGAATGATTTGAGACTTTCATAATGATTTCTTTGTTGTTTTATAAACTGATACATTGTTTGATTATAGTGTTGAAAATAACATAGTATCCCATCCAGTGGATATCAGGAATAACGTTTTTTAGGATTCTTCAGTCTGCAAAGATGCTAGGTACTCCTTGGTACAAGAACCTTTCTTATAGCGTGTGCGCTTCATGTTGATGAAATGGGAACTGGCGGGCGGTCCAGTCTCTGGAGCTGTGGTGTTGCCATGTCGAAGCATATTCCCTCTTAGTCTTTCTGGCTGTGTGCCTGTTCTAGCAGTTCCAGCTGTCTTCAGAAAGCTACATGTATGTGTTTTCTGCAGTCACTTCTTCCATCTCCAGTCAGTCCTGTTTCTTCAGCAAGTATCTGGAGCAATCACTCAGCAAAACTTTCTGTTCCCATTCTAATACTGAGAACAGAACAACAACCTAATGTTGCTTAATTGCTAGCTAAAGTGGAAGAAATTTTCTTCTATAGAGCTAAAGATCCTACCACTTGCATTCCATTTGAAAATTATCAAGTTGTAATTCATGTCTTTTTGCATTTTCCTTTAAAAAAATAATTTGAAGATTTCTTGTTCATGTACCATGTGAGAGGAATGTTATTAACATTGCTAAATCAAGTAAACAAATTAAGAAGCATCCAAATGACTACCTGTATAGTTGCCTTAAAGGATATACACTATTCAGGGAAGACAGGCATAAAGGTAAAGCATTTTATGTTAATAATGCAACAGATGGTAAAAAGATAGCAAGGGTAAAACCGAACCTTTATGGATCAAAATCACTTTAGGGAAGGGCAGTAAACTTGTTTCTAGTGTGCTGAGAATATGCTATAGAGTCTCAACACAGCAGGTTTAAATTTGGCTATGGCTGTAAATAGAAATCAATCTAATCATAGAATCATAAAAATGTAGGTTTGAGGGGATAGTGATAGAATTTCTGGATTGGGACAGAATGAAATATAGCTAGACGTTTCTTGACAGATATTTGTATAACCCACTTCTAAAAGCATATGATGTTGGAGACTTCTCATTCTTGTTAGTGTTTAATCAATGCAACAGCAAATTTTTCCTAAATTATACTATATTTCATTTGTTGAAGATCCAACTGTCATCTTGTCCTTCTCCTCCTACTTGTAGAACAATTGATAATTGTTCCCTTTTGGTATAAAATCTGTTACATTAGAAGATTCCTGTTAGATATCCTTCCATTTCTCTATTTTCCTTGAACTCTTCTTTGCTGGTCATGTTTTCTGAAACTGTTATTATTTTCTTGCTTTTCTTTGGATTTTCATTTTCTGCATCTTTCTCTAATTGTGATGATGAAAAATTACACTATTTTTCAGCTGGGACCTAGCTAGTACCGAGTAGAATGAAATAATTTATTTGCCTGACACACTGAACTATCCTACAACAAGCTATTCCTTCCGCAAGAGCATTGGATTGTCTTGTATTCAGTTTACGGCCTAAATTCTGACCCTTCAATTTGGCTTGATTTTTAAATTCTTATCTTGCCTTTTAAAATGTTTAATATCTCCTCCTTCCCTGTTTCCCTTATTGCACCAAACATGATGTTGGTAGAAGCCATTATTACATTATTCTTTTCCAGCTATCCAAGTCACTGGGATCCTGGGTGAATCATGAAGCATCTTGATTCATGTCCTTTTTCAGCGACAGAAAACAAGCTAGGGGTTGTTTTTCAGTAAGTTGTGCACTCACTGGATGTTTGTTTTATCTAGACTACATTTTTAATTGGCTTATGAAAATGTGGTGTGGAATACTTATAAAAAAGTTTACTCAAGATTCGTCACATCTACCACTTATTCGTGAGACCATCTTCTTAAGGACAGAAAGTAAGATTGATTTAACTTTTTTACATGCTCATGTTGGCTTTTTTTATATCACATTACCATTTTTAATAAAAGTACTCCATTTTCTTTGCTGGGGGCTATAATTGCTATTTTCACTCCCTTTTTTGTAAAGGAAACATTATGTTTGTCTCTTCTGGCCTTTTGGAACCCCAAGCCCTCAGAGTCTTTGGTGCAATTGGTAGTGGTTCATGGATTGCTTCAGTTATTCCTTGATGACTCAGTGATAGATGAACTGCATCTGTCTGATTAAAAAAAAAAATAAATCCCAAACCTCTTTTTTCTATACTCAAGCCTGCAATTACATGTTCTTGCTAAAAATAATACTTTCAGTAACAGTTATGGCTATACCATGCCATCTTCATAAAGAGAGCAGGGAAGTCTGTGAATAATTCAGTTTACTCTGTATCATTTGTTATTTGCTATTCTTTTCTGTACATAACTTGTACTTCTCTTTATTTTCTTCTTACTTCTCATGTATATAGAACCTTTTTATTGTTATTTTTTCCTCTTCCTTGGTAATTGAAATTTGCTTGGTGCCTTAGCTTTCTGATTTTATTCCTACGCTTGTGCTCTTCATTTATACTTGGAAATGTATATACTTAGGTATGTGTCATAGTTTCCCTGCTTTTATGATTTTGATTTCCAGGCCATGGGGGAGACATGGTATGATCATAAAGGTCTGTTAAGTGCTTCCCCCCGCCCCTGTTTGCTCAGTAATAGTTTCCCTTTGTGCATTTCTGTCAGGGTTTGCCATCTCTCCTGCTTTCCTTTACTGATCAGTATATCTTTCAGGAGACATACTAACCTGATCCCTGAGTCTACTGAAATAATATTTTCTGAAGTTCACCATCCTCGTTCTGTTACCCTCACAACTTTCTATACTTGGAATTGATTGTAATGCTGTTAGAGAGGTAAGTCATTGCAAGACACTTTGACTTTCTATATACAGCCTAGAAAACCACAGATCCTAATGGTAGGGCGCAGGTATTCTTTGATGTGATAACTGACATATTTTGTTAGTAACAGTCATTAAATCAGAAACGTTAACATAAAATTTTAAATAGTATCAACTCTTCCTAATTCAGGTATCAAGCTGAATGGACATTAGCCTTAAATTTAGCGAATGGGGGAAGTTACAGAAGAGATAATCACAGAAGATAATGTTTATCAAGCTTTTTTTAAAGTTAATTTAATATAAATTCTATAGAAGAATTATTAAAAAAAATATTTTAGAAAATTTAGAAAATAAATTTAGAAAATTTATTTTATTTTATAAGACAAATGCAGAAGTTAAGAAAATTATTTAGATCTCTGAACTGAACTAAACAGTTCAATCACATGAATTTTGAGGAGATTGTTATTAATTCAAGTATACAAAACTTATTTGGAATTTGCATCCCAACTTGTAAAGAAGAGTTTCAGACTGAACTGGAAAACAACTTCAAAAAGAGTGTTAAGAGTATGAGGATAACCTGTAAGGAATTGAAAAAAATGGGATTAATGGGCAAAGCAGGAAGTACAGAGGGAAAAGTGAGAACTTTCAAAAGTCAAGTTGAGTCAGACCTGGCGAAATAAATTAAAACAAATACTAAAAGGTTATTCAGCTATATAAAACAAATAGTAAAAGGTTCTTAAGCTATCTAAATTAAAAGAAATAAAAGAACACAGAAAGCCAGTGTGAAGATAGGATTAAACATTCTAGGTATTGTCTAAAATCTTTGTAAATTGTTGGCCTAGCTTCAGTAAAATGGGAGTAAAACAAGAGGTGGCTAATGGGCAGACAAGTGCAGAAATGGAAATTACCCCAAACAGGCCAGAAGGAAAATTTGGAGTGTTTGATCTCTGAAGTTAAAGGGACAGAAAAATGTCCATAAAAGTATCACAGTAAAATTGACATGTGAAATTACAGGCCTAACATACAGCTTGCTTTACTCTTACGGTACTTGATTAAAGAAGAGCTGATGCAGTTTCTGTATGTTAAAAGATGGAGGATTGATGGGCAACTATAACTCTGTTAGTCTCATATCAGCAGCATGCAAAACTTTGAAAACAAATTTTGAAGCAAAGATTTATTGAATGCATTAAGGTAAATATAAGATGGAATAAGACATATTGGGCTTTATTGTTAGGGATAGATCATGACACACTGACAAGGTGGTGGTTTTTTTTTTTTTTTGGCCAATTAATAATGAAGTATCATCTGCTTAGATTAGAATAGTAACATGGATAAGGGACTGGCTAGAAAGGAAATGAGAGTGAGTAGTGCTTAAAAAAGAGCTTCTGGGCTTTGAGCAGAGCTTCTTGAAGGATCAGTGTTCAGATTCATACCATTTAATATTTTCATTAATGAGCTTGACATAAATATTAGGAGTATGTTACAAGAAAGTCGACAGGCACTGTCAATACAGAAGGAACTAGAACATCATAAAGAACTGTGTGACACTGAAGTTTAGAATAAAAAAAAAAGATAAGAATAAATTTAATAGTGCAATTAGGAGGCTGTACAGCCAAGGGCTGAGGATAAGAATGACTAGGAGCTTAATGGTTGGAATTAAGAGAGAAGACGATTTAGAAATGCCAGCTGATCAGAGGGTGATGGTTCCATCAACTGGATGAGAAAATCTGAATGTGAACAGAATGTGAAAGCAAGAGAGTAAGTCTGATCATCCAAGTTGTCACTTCCAGTCTCCTATATACTTTAATGTTTTGGACCATAGCTGTCTGACATAGCATGCTCGGTTATTTGATAGACTTTCTGTGCCAATTGCTACCTGTTAAAAGGGGATATTCATAGTATGTAGAATAAATTGCTTTTAAATCACTTCAGATACTGTAGTGATGAGTGTCATTGAAATGTTCATGGGGAAAAATAGTTCTGCCTTCAAGTAAGGTTTTGAATAGTGTGCAGTAAATAAGGCTACACACTAAGCACAAATGTTGAAAGGCTATTGATTAGGTGAGCACTCTCTGTTCTGTCTTCTGAGTCAGGCAGCACTTCTGTATAAAATAGCATACAATCATATCATTAAAACTGGTGTTTTGCTGCATACGTGTGAAGGGGCAAAATCAAATTTTGAAACGGCAAGCCTTTTTTAGGGTTTTTTGATTTTAAGTGCTTGACTTTGCAATGCCTGTGTTTGTTTTATGGTGACCTGTATCACCTGTGGGTTCTGCTGTGTTCTCCAACCAACTCTATGTACCCTTACTTCGGCCTTTAATTTCTACAAACATTACTGTGGGAATGAGGTTAATAAACTGGGATTATGTACCTGAATATTAATTTCTGTCCTTTGTTTACCTATGTGGATCATTTGTGGTTTCTTTTTACTATGTAGCAATTTGTAGCTGACAGATGTAGACTGATGCTGTTAGATATCTTTTTAAGGTATGTGCTCTGATGTGCGTTCTTTTCACTTGCTACTGATACTCTGCTATGCAGACATCAAATTGCTTTGAGGCTGATTTAGCTGTATAAAAAATTCCCAGGTAATAACACTGATTTTGATGCCTTTCAGAAAGATACATGTTGACTGAACATTTTCTCCATTCTGTAGGGCTTCATCACAGGTTGGTCCTTAGCTAAATTATGCATTTGTCTTTTTGCTTTAGCATTTCTATTTCTTGACTTCCCTTCCAGGACTCCTAATGTCCTTAAAGTTTTAGTCTCTTGGATAAGCATTCTTTCCATCCCAAAATTAAAAAGACTTTTCTTTCTCAGAAATTGCCATTGGCTGTTGGAAGGAGTCTTTCATTGCTGTGGAATAAAAAAGGACTGTCAGGGAAACTGGCTTAGTATCTGTCCTCTTGAAACTCAGTCTAGCTAATGCTGAATCATCAATACTTTGTAAATTATGGACTTAATGAGCATTTGTTTCTAACTTTTGAAGATTGAGCCCAGCAAACTTTTGTTTTAAAAGAAAAGGGCGGGGGAGGAAGCTTCGCTTTTTCTTCTGTCACATCTGAAGTCATTAGAAATAATAGATATTGAAAATCTTTTAAGATTGGATCTATAAGCTTTAGGAACAAACTTCACTTCCTTTATAATGCCACTTCGTTTTTGACAATGCTTGGACCATTTTTCCTATCCTATACAATCTGGAGGCTACTACTATCTTTCCTTTAGTCTAAAGCTTTCAGAAGCAACTTTACAAGAGTGTAAAAGGTCAATGAATCTCAGCCAGTAATACATACACAGTAACTGTTTAAGAGTTGGGTGAATTTGACACAAATTTTAATTGCGTGAGAAATATTGTTTACATTCTGTTTCTCAAAGAGTGTAACAGTAGCAGCATTAGTGAACAGTGATAACATGTAAGCTGCGTGTGTTTTACAGAGTACATGAGAGAAGGGGGCAGCGCACATCAGAGTACGTGGCCGTTTCTTGTGCTGGAAGAGTAGTCCTGTTGGTGGTGCTTTCTCTGGAGTTTTTCTTTCTCATTTGTATTTTCCTCTGCATTTATTTGCTAGTGAACGGACAAACAATGCGAGAAGGATCTTGCATATATTTGTAGCAATAAGTCTGAAAAGCTCTGTTGCCACCAGGGCTCTAGAAAAGCTGTGGAGAGGTACAGGGTGTTGCTAGGCAACACCACATGGCCACAGATAGTATTTTTCTTTTAATTTATTTATTCTTCAGTTTGAGTGTGTCCTGCTTGGAGCCATTTGGGTAATGGTTAAGCAAGCACATAGAAATCGGAGAGCTGCAGGAGTGGAATAAAGGAATGCAATATAAAAAAATAAGAAAGGAAAAGCCATGACACATAATGAAACAGACCAAGAGACATGAAATAATTAGTAAGAACTAGGGGGGAAAAAGTAAACAAGCATGAGGAACAGAACAGGAGAGGAAAAATCCCAAGTAATGAAGGAAAAAAAAAAAAAAGGAAAGGAAAGATAGGGCACTATTCAAGAAAAATTAAAAATTGAAAGCTCAAACAGTGTATACACAAGGGAAACAGGGAAACTGCTGCATAAGAATAAGAATTAAAAATCAGAGATAAAAATGGCTTTGAGAAGAAAAAGGAGAAATTTTGTAATTGTGTTTAAAAGAATAATGATTTTTGTTTTTTTTTGCTTTGCAGCCACCCTGCTCTTTCCCATTGCTCTGTTTGCACATATGCAATAGTAGTAGTGACACTCAGGAGCTGGGGACTGATTTATAAGTCCAATACATTTTCCAGAGAGGAAAAATAATTTAAAGTAAGAGTTTCAGTCTTATTTAGCAAATATTCAGTGTGTATGTTTAAAAATAGCATTTTCAAAACTAGGTTATTGCATTTTATTGTAAAATGTGGATGATTATACTAAGGGTTCTAGGTTAAGCTCTGGTTGCCGGGAGGGAGTGGGTTGTTCATACTCTCCAAGTTAAACACATTAAGCAGGGGCAGGTCTGTCCTGTGCAGTGTTCTGGGAACTAAAAGCCCTTCACTTGCAATAGCTGGAGACAGTTCTAGACTTGAGAGTAGCATCGCCACATGAGGAAAATGCTGTGACAGAGCCAGCCCTGCTGAGAGACCCAATTTATTAGCTCGGGAACTGTGCTACCCAGCCCAAATGTCTTGAGGAGCACTGTTTGTGGGACCTGAACTAGACTCCTCCAAAAAGTCCTAAGCCTAGCTCATACCAAGGAGCCTTGCATCACACTTCTCTTTTGGTGAATCTTGGCTCCATATGTCCCTGCTTGCTTGGGAATTGCTGGGAAGGTGCTTGTCTAATGCTTTGAGGCATGCTTGTATTGCTCACCTCAGCTTAAACACAGCAATTTTTAAGAGAGTGACAAGAAGGGGAATTCAGCAGTCTGAGCTTTCTGAAAGCAGGCCAGAAGGTTTTGGGAGAAGAATGCTATTCAGGTTGAGGCATGAAAGCTTCCAAAGGAGCAAAAACCCTACGACGATGACAGTAAATGGGACACAGAACTAGAAGAGTGCATAGTGCTGTACTGAGGTATTGGGTTGTTAGATGCTCTTCTCTCTAAGGTGGTAAATGGAACTGAGACCTGAGGCTATATATTTATCCTGGATGTTGTTTTCAAGCTGCATGTGAATAAACAGCATTACAGCAGCATTCTCCTAATGCTCTTTCTAATGTTCACTGTGAAAAGAACTTCCGAATGCCCTGCTGACAAATGTAGCTACACATAAACCCTGTTCATTTCTGTGTATAGGAAAGTTCTTGTTCATGTCATTTCTTACAGAAAAGAAACTGATACCATTTATTCCTTTAAATTTGTATTGGGAGATTCTCAAGCTTATTAAACATGCATGGTATCTTATTCAAAGAAAATTACACTTATTTGAGCAGTTTTCCCTCAGTTTTGATTATGTCTGTATGTCTGTAAATAGATGACACAACAGATGGTGATAACTTTGTAGGATCTGCAACCATTGTAATAGTCCCATACCTCTGATTTTCTGAATAGTTTTTGAGAGGGAAAAAATATTTTACAGCAACAGTTTGAATAAAATATAAATAAAAATATTTTACAGTTTGTACTGTCCTAGTTTGTTGTTCCCTGCGTCCCTGCCCGAGACTTGACTTTCCACCTCCTTAGCAATGAGTGTAAGCTTTTGTTTTGACTAACTTGGCTTGATGCATGATATTTAAAGATATGTAATTGTGTTGACTGTTAAACAGTTTTTGCTCCCAGTGAACCAATTTAGTGGTTCTTTGTGCATTCTTATACATGCTTTCCAGTTTCATGTTTGGTTTTTTTCTTTTTTGCACTTCCATTGGTTTCTTCTCACTTTGTATATATTACAGAGTCTCAGGTCACTGTCTTACTGTATGTGGACCCTATAGTGTTACAATAAGGTTTTAGATACCAGTCAGTCATGAGCATAGTAAAGAATGCATATAAATATAGTAGTCTTTTAACTATGTTTTTCTTTATGGTATTTTGGAAAAAAAAAAAAAAAAAGACAGCAAGTTTTCCTATGATTTAACTATTTTAGATAGCAATTAATATAAAATGTATTTAAATACTTGGCTTTCCTGAACATCTCAGTACAAGGACATGTCTTTTGAATCTTAGAGAAAATAGAAATAGAGGAGAAATTATAGCCTAGTTTTTTTCACATATGTGAATTGTCAACTCACTTACATGTCTTCTCATGACATGTCCTGCTATCATCTACAGTTACTTCAGAGTCAACATGTAGTTTAAAACATAAGAGCTGAGGTAGCATTTTGTTGGTGTTTGCATATGACGCTCATAGTTTTTGAATGAGCTTCAGATTATTTTAAGTCAAATCATTCTTCAGTTTTTTGTGAGGAATGATAGTGATGGAAAATCTGATACAAAGCGCCAGCATGTAACACAACTGCACCAGGGTCTTGATACAAGGGTTGTGCTCTACTGGCTGCAGCCTTTTTCCTAATTCTTATTCCTTTGACTTGGGTAGATGGTTCTCAAGCAAACTTAATATTTACAGTTATTCCTCTGGGGAAATCTAGTCTCAATTTCATATTTGGCTTTGTCTGTGGTAAGTACCCTCAACTGTCACATGAGGAAATTTGTTTCATTGCTAAGTCATCTTTTATGCTCTGATACTGATTTTCAGGTAACACGGTAATCCAGAATAGAAGCACACACACTCTTTTCTTGGTAATTCACAAAGTCAGAGGATGGGATCTTAATAGTATTTTTTGGTGGAATTGTTTCAGATTTTTGCAAAGAAAATTTGGAGGAAGGATGCTCCTTTATGAGGACTTGGCCAGTGAGCATAGTGACATATAACCACATATGGTTATGGCAAGAAATATCATCACTCACAGGCACTGAAGTATTTTTCATGCAGAGATATCACTGTTTTCTTCTACTAAGCTAAGCAGAGGATGGGATTTTTCCCACCCCTCCTGCAGGACAGAAACATTGGGTTGCTTGGAGCCCAGAAGTCATAGATCCTACAGTGTTCTCTGTACATGAGTCTAGTCCCTTGGTACTGTCACCAGTTCCTTGGCTCTTGGCCTTGTATTTAGCATATTTCAGGCTCTTTCCAGGGGGCTTAAAGACTATTTTATGTAAGTCTTTATCCTGGTTTCAGCTGAGATAGAGTTAATTTTCTTTGTGGTGGCTGGTGTGGGGCTATGTTTTGGATTTGTGCTGAAAACAGTATTGATAATACAGAGATGTTTTAGTTGTTGCTGCACTAGTCAAGGACTTTTCAGCTTCCCGTGCTCTGCTGGGTGCGCGGGTAGCTGGGGGGGGACACGGCCGGGATGGTTGATCCAAACTGACCGAAGGGCTATTCCATACCACATGATGTCATGCTCAGTATATAAAGCTGGGGAAGAAGAAGGAAGGGGGGGCACATTTGGAGTGATGGTGTTTGTCTTCCCAAGTAACTACTACGTGTGATGGAGGCTTGCTTTCCTGGAGATGGCTGAACACCTGCCTGCCCATGGGAAGTAGTGAAGGAATTCCTTGTTTTGCTTTGCTTGCGTGCACAGCTTTTGCTTTACCTGTTAAACTGTCTTCATCTCAACCCTCGAGTTTTCTTACTTTTGCTGTTCCGATTCTCTCCCCCATCCCACCAGGGGGGAGTGAGTGAGCGGCTGCGTGGTGCTTAGCTGCCGGCTGGGGCTAAACCACGACAGTCTTTTAGATGTTGGAGAGAATTAGGAGTACACAATTTAGTAAATAGTACATGGAATGTGGTTTAGCTGGTGCATAGGTTTCTATAACTGTCAATAGGAAGACATGATCTGTAAGATTAGGAAAAAAAAAGAAGGACCTTGGGTAGGACCTTGCTGTTGTGGTTTAACCCCAGCTGGCAACTAAGCACCACAGCCGCTCACTCACTCCCCCCACCCAGAGAGGGATGGGGGAGAGAATTGGAAAAGTAAAAGTGAGAAAACTTGTGGGTTGAGATAAAGGCAGTTTAATAGGTAAAGCACAAGCCACACACAGAAGCAAAGCAAAATAAGGAATTCATTCACTGCTTCCCATGGGCAGGCAGGTGTTCAGCCATCTCCAGGAAAGCGGGGCTCCATCACGCCTAACAGTTACTTGGGAAGACAAATGCCATCACTCTGAACGTCCCCCCTTCCTCCTTCTTGCCCCAGCTTTATATACTGAGCATGACGTCCTATGGCATGGAATAGCCCTGTGGTCACTTGGGGTCAGCTGTCCCGGCTGTGCCCCCTCCCAGTTTCTTGTGCCCCCCCAGCCTCCTCGCTGGTGGGGTAGGGTGAGAAGCAGAAAAGGCCTTGACTCTGTGTAAGCGCTGCTCAGCAGGAATGAAAACATCCCTGTGTTATCAACACTGTTTTCAGCACAAATCCAAAACATAGCCCCATACTGGGTATGATGAAGAAAATTAACTCTATCCCAGCCAAAATCAGCACACTTGCCTAGTCAGTTCTCATAGTTATTTGGGAAAGAAGCTTATGCAAAATCATGAGAAATAGCTTAGGCAGATTAGCTTCTGCAGAATTGGTTGGGAAAATTGTGTCCTGTTGTGTTATTTTTTTTTAATATTGAGGCAACTACAGGGAGCTGTAGTGCATGGTGAACACAGAACCATGAAATAAAATGTTTTGTTGTGGCACTTCTGAAAAATACTGTTGTTGGAGAATAAAATGTGCCTTGTAAGGGATGAGAGGTGGCATCTTGGGCTGAGGAAGCAAGCCTGCTACATGTAATTTGCTTTTATTCCTCTACATAGAGCTGGACTGCATTGTTGCAGGATGGCGTTTAAGCATTTTATTGTAACTTTAATTTTTGAAAAGCTCTTATTTAATAATTCTTTAGCTATGCATGAAAAATAAGAGGTATCCTGTAAGTTGGTACTCTCAAATATGTGGCGTTAATTCCTTAAATTCTTGGTCATTCAGCTTCTAAAAAAGCAGGGGCTTTTGGGTATGTGTTTTTTCTTATGCTCTTTGTTGAAGGTCAAGAACATAATCTGTTCCTTAGGAGTACAGTTCTACCTGCATTTTAAAGATTCTTCCTTTTTTCCAGGTTATGAGCTCTGTAAATGTTAATTCTCAATATGAGTCTGGTCTTTACCTACATACTCTCATTTTGTTTAATCTCGATGAGTCAGGGGAATATTTGCGTAAGCAGAGTAAAGAATCCCAAGGGAAAAGCAAGCTAGGTTGAGGTATGGGAAAGTACTGGGGGGGAGGGAGTACAGCATTTGGGATATTTTTTTTTCTTACTAATCTTTACATAGTTATATTTCCACTGTCAAGTGAAAATAGTATATTTCAAAATTCTGTGTAGAGCCTGTGTGTCTTTACTTAGACTTTATGCCCATGAAGACTTAAGTTGTAAATTTGTGCTATGAGTACAGCAGAATCGGAGGATTCAACCATCAAGAATGGGTCCTAGACATGATCTTAAACTTCTGTGAAGGTTCTCCTGTAGTGCTCAGGCTCTCCAACAGGAAAAAGGCAGGACTTACAACCACATTAAAAAATAAACAGTATCTAGTATTCCCTGTATAGTATAGTATTCCCTGCTAATAAGTAGCATAATAAATAATAAATTGCTAATAATAAAATAGTATTCCCTGCTACAGAGCCCTATCCCATACAGGGAAGCAGTCTTAAAAGTGTCCCTTTAGATGCAGAGGGACTGGTAGCTTGTTGCCAAGTCTTCCCATTCATCTACTGATCAAGTTTAACATTTGTTATAGGAAGAGAAGGAAAAAAGTGAGAGGCAAAGGTTTTCCTTCCTTTTGTTCTCAAAGTTTTCTCTGTCTTTTAAAGTTGAGTCACAAGGGGAGGAGCATTCTAAAATGTCCTGTCTAGTGGCATCACCTGCATTCTCTGCTCCTTTATTATTTCCAGCTGTGCCTCTGCTGTCTTGCATATCTTTTGTAGCTTTTTATTATCTTCTTTTGAGTTCTTTGGTCTACTATTCTGTGTGTTGCATGCTTGGTCCTTTCAGAATGTCTTTTCTCATCTTCCCTGTATCACTACTATCTGATGTGTTATCCATTGCCAAAACACGTGGTGTCTGCATCTGCTCTGACAACAGCAGGTTGAATGCAAGCAAGATATCATACCCTTATGTGAAGGCTGTTATGGATTTGCCACTTGAAATTTGTGCGTGAAACAGCATGAAAAGGAAGTTAGCAGAATGCCATCTCAGATTGGAAGATCTTTCACAGTCCCGGTAAAATTGCAAACTAAAGTGTTATGTATGTTTAACAAGTAATTAACTTTTATATAATTACCTGTCTTTAAGGATTAAGTGCACCATATTTTAAACTGGGAAAACTTTAAAAAAATCCAAAATTGTCTGCTTCCACTTCAGAATTCCCAGCTACATTGACAGTATTTCTGGTAATTAATAACAAAAAACACACCTGCAGTTTCAGAAAATATTTCATGCATCGAAGTTTCCTGGTATCAGTCATGTTTTAGCAATATATTCCTGTTTGTGGAGAAAATGTGATACTTGTGTTTGAGTTTGCATGTGCACTATTTTAAGGCACATTTAAGGCACATTTGCATGTGCCTTAAAAATACTATTCCTCTAAAAAAACCTGAGAAGAATTAACATGATTATGCTAATTAGGCATTGATCACAGCCACCCACAATTCTATTTAATATTTTTTCTATTGATTTTTATTTGATTACTAACACTTAGAGCTGGTTTTCTGTTGGAAGTCTGCTATTTTTGATGTATTAATATCTGTATTTTTCAAAGAGCCTGTCTGGCCAATGTGGCTGTATCACATAATGAAAAAATTGTTATAACAAATGTTCATGTATTATGAATGACATGCTGTCAAATGTTATGTAAATACCTGAGGGCTCAATATACTGTCTGCAGATACTAGGAATATGTACATGCTAAAAAAATACCTATTTTTTCCTTTGTGAACAGCTGGTCAGGTATCAGTTTTAAGCTGCTTTTCCCCCTATTTGGAGTAAGAACCCCTTGAGAATGAGTCATAGCAAATAGGAAGGAGGAATTTAGTAGGTAGATATTGCGTAGATCATAATATCTTACAGTTAGGATCAAACAATCCTTTTACTTGTTTAGTTTTTAAGAATGCTCTTAGATAAAACCCTTTGGCAAATGGCATCAGTTTTGTTTAGTTGCTCAGTATGAAGATAGTTTAAGTGGGCTTCCTGTGTGGAATACAGCTATTGGCTACTGAATGACTTTAATGAATTGTAGCACTGACATTAGAATAAATGCAATATATGTAAGTCATTTTACCCTATAGCAGATGGGTGCTTAAGTCTGTGAGAGAAGATCAATGGAACCATTTAGCTTTTTGTGTTGTTTCAGTGTAGAAAGACAGTCTGTTCCAAATCAAGAGAGAAGTCTGCTAAGAGTATTTAGGTTTCATTGGAAGAAAGCACAGTGTTACATAAGTTTGCATCAAAAGAAGTAGATCTGCTATTCCAAATTCATAACAATTGTCTATTAGTCTGTTTTTAATAATTTTTCTTTGGCATGTAATCCTGTTTAATTAGATTTTACTCTCTCTGTTGTTTCAAGATTCCATAAACTGGAGTCTTATATACCAGCTGCTAAAGCAGGAGTTACTGTCTAAATGATATTCACAATGAGTATTTGGAAGGTTTACAATTATACCCTTGCTAATAAATTGTGCTATTTTCCCCAACAGTTTTAAGTGCTAATCTTCAGAAGGCATTTTAAAATTAGCTAAAATTCTGTCAAGAGATTTACAAAAATTGTTAGCATGAAGATAATTATGTCACAGTCCTTGGACTCCATCTCTGATTGTGTGCATAAATCAGAAAATGTCAGCTGTGTTTTCCCTTAATAATTATCCTTGCAGCAATATATTACAGTTTAGATTACTATTATAATGTTGCGTTAGGTTTATAAAACACAAGTTAGTTATTTCTAAAGTTTTCTGCTGATGAAATAATTCACATTCCCAGAATAACAAGTGATTATTGGTGTTAACATTTCATATACCGATAAGAAGATCAATATGGAAATAACCATTCTACACTTTTTAAACAGTCCCCTGAAGAAGTCAGCTTTCTTATTACAATTTTGCTAAAGGAGATTTAGGAATTTTTGGACCAAAATTTGAGACTTCTCTTGCTGAAGCTGTACAGGACGTAGGTACTTATGGTAGATTCTATATGTCCCCAACAGTCTTGGCAATCTGTTGTTGGAGCCTACCTCCTTAAAGGTAACTAATTGAAATATCAGAGGGAGCTACTACATCCTTCAGAATTTGGACCAGGTTGTCTCATTTTAAGCACTCAGAAATCTAGGTACAAGTACATTTAATATGCACATTTTAAAAGTTGGCTGCATAAACATTAGAAAATTAAGACACAACATACTCTGTAGGAACCTTTTTCATGGATTATAAAGGAGAAAACGGAAGAAAAATGAATTTGTTTTAGCATTAGCAGCAATAGTAAATACGAACTGAACAAGTGAGAGCTGTTCCATTTTTCAATTGCTGATGTTCCTTATGTTTAATATACAGAGAATATTTGACAGTAAAAATGTGAGATTTATTTTCACAAATGTTTGGAAAAAAACTCAAGCTTTCTAAGAAAATTTCCTAAAACCATGTGGAAGCAATGAATTCCAAGAATTTGGCAATCCTACTTACCTAAAAATTTCTTTCATGGAAGAGAGACGTTATTTTAAGTAAAGCTTTTGATTTGGCAGTGTATCAACTAGGATAAGAGATCTACTCAACTTCAGTGATGCAGGCTGCCTTAGAATAGGTCTTACGCTGTTGTCAGATCAAAAGATTTTATTTCTCAACTATCTCAAAATGTGTGTAAGACATTATCTGTAATACTAACACTTTTGAAAGTCTTATGTGAAGTATTTCAGGATAGAGTTAAAGTAGCAGGATGTGGCTTAGTGTGATCCCACTCTCATTTGACTGGAAGGAAGATTTAAGGTTGATTTCAATGGAAGTGGGGTCACTTCTTTTATCAGTACTGTATCGCAGAATGGGTCAGTTTGAGTTATGGTCTTCTCAAAGCTCCGACTCTTATGCCTGTCATGGCAGAGCAGAGGCAGCAATGCTTTTGTGATTTACGGAGATCCTCAGTGGTGACACCAGACAATAGACTCCTTTTAGTTTCTGAGCTACTTCTGCAAAGTTTTGCATTTGACCTAATAGGCCAAATCAAGAATTGCTTTTCAAATGACTAAGTCAAGCAAAGACAAAAACATATACAAGAAAGCTAAACTGATGAATGATTAGAGATGTGTTTTAAAAAGTACAACTTCACTTTTGCCAGAATCCTAAGTGTTTATTTAAAACCAGAGTGATTCTTTATTTATATTCTCCACTTATGTGAGCTAGCTTGTTACTTCAACCAGTGTCAAAGAGTAAGAGTATTTTGCACTTGGTAGTTGCTGACTGTTAGAATATTATTATAAAGTTTATGTCATGATATTATTAATATTATCACTTACCATAACTGAAAATATAGAATTATGAGCACATAGTCCTTGCTCCCAAAGCTTGCAGTTTATTTTATTAACAAGAACAAATTGCAGCAGGAAAAAGAGTCGTATTTTTGTGGTTATGGGAGGAAAAGCTTTTCAATTTGTTCATTAATCTTCCTTCTTCCTCATCTTCATACATTCATCATTTGTCTTTCTCATTATTGATTAGATGTTCCACCAGTATGCTGTGTGTGATGCCACAGATATTTGTGGATATCCAGTCTACATCTCTGTTTTTAACTAGTTGTCATGTAGTTTTAGTTAAGATCTCATATGATAAGCCATTTATTTATATATAAAATCTCTTCTCCACTCTCTTGCTTTTTGGTTCATTTAAAAACCTCAAAGTATTTATGCTAGAATCCTTTAAGAAGCAGTATTTAGACTTTTGTGGCTTTTTGACATGCAATGGTAGTTTGACTTATGATGACCATGTCCCTAGTTGCATCTCTGTACTTATTTTTCCTCCTGAACTTCTCAAAGGTGATATTTAGTTTAGTATCATACAGCGCTATAGATCTGCCAACACCGATAACAGAGTACTATGTAATTATTGAATCGTAGACTTAAAACTTCTAGACTTTATCTATACCCACAGAAAATCACTTGGCAGTAAGCCACCAAAACCAATTTTTTTTATTGCTAGTGTTTTGATTTTTTGGCTTTAGCTGCTGCTCAGAATTAAACACCTGGGAGTTTAATTACTCATTATACTTAAATCTGTGAAGTATTGTGGGCCAAAACATACTGCCCTGTGCAAGATGTTTATGGATATTAATCTATTTGGTAGCATGGATAATAGAATGAGCTCAATTTTTGCTACTGTTTTATTACTTTAAGAATGTAAAGCTCACCCTGGTCATGGTCTACCGAAGTTTCATCATTTCCCAGACATATTCTTCAGAGTATTCTCGTGCTCACAATTTCATTCATATTGGTAGCCTTTCTTATAAACTGATATCCTTTCAGACGATCTACAAAGGTAGTGTGCGAGCCGATACTCAGATCCATGAAGAAGTAGCATCTATACACCTGTAGCTATGCTTATATTTGGTATTTCAGACACCTTGTTCTCTCTTCTCTGAGAGGATCCAACATACTGGTTTTGATGATTGCAGCTCTAACTGGAAAGCAGTGGGTATGATCAATATTTGCTCACTCTCCTGTTCAGTATGTATGCAGTAACTGATGACATAGTACTGTGAGGTCATCTTCCTCATCTGAGGAGTTTGCATCTGGCTCAGTTTTTAGTTCATTTTTTCCTAATGGTGAAGTTGTTTGTTCTCCAGCTGTTGTACCTTGGATGAGAGCTATTTGGCTGAAAGTAGCTGAGAAAAATATTGTCCAGAAACAATTATCAAAAATGGTAGAAGTTCATCTTCTTGCCAAATGAATTGGTACAATATCTATTATTTGAGTCTATAAAATTTGTTCCACTTTTTGTTCTGGGTTATCTATTCGTTTTTGCATTGAGCGTATAGTTGAGAGGGAGTATTTGTGTGTGTAAGGCTACATGATCACAGCATTTTCTTTAGATATGGGCCACCTTTGTTGCCCTTCAGCTGATTAACACAGTATGGTCTATATAGACAAAGAAGAAATACCAGCTGAACTTACTCTTTTCAGCATTTTCCACGTAGAGATCATCAGTTATTTTAGCTTGTACAATATTTTGTACAAGAGAAGATTTAGTTGTGTTTGATAAAAATCTTGTGTGCTTTGGATCCTCTGTCATTTCTACATGCTTTATACCGCAAGGTCAAGAGAAATGAACTACATGATGCTCAGATTTTCTGAACCTATTCTGAGATACTGGTGGCACAGGATTGTTAAAACATGGGCTTTCCTCTTCTGGCACTTGGAGCAATATTCCAAATGGTGTTTCCTTTGGTCTGTTTTCCTGGAGGATGGGAGGTTTGATTTTTGCTTGCACAGATACTTTCAGTTTAGTACTGATGAATCGGGAGTTCTTTATTAATTAGTATTGTCAATTTGGATTTCTTTTGTGTATTTGAAACGACTGACCTGCCTGTATGTGCTTGGAACTGAAGGTCAATGTATGCTGATGTAAATAATGGAATACCTCATTGTAGAGCTTCCCTGTCTTTCTCACGTAATCCCTTTGAGTTTTTGAGTAGGATTTTGCCATACAAAGTACAGCTGATTGTAATTTAAACAAATAAAAAATATCAGATTACCCATGGGATAAGTTTTACTACTCATACTTAAGACATGCATCCTTTTTTATAAGGGAGAGAAAAGGTTGCAAAAGTTCCAAATGTGGCTTTGTTCATTTCTCCTCCTTGGAAATGTATTGTTAAAGCATTAAAACTTTGTATTAAAAAGTCTATAATCTTATTTAAAAATAATGATAGTTTAAATGTTAATTGGACAAGCTAAAATATCTTGTTAGGTCATTTACAAATATCTAATTATTTCCTTTCCAGTAATGCTTTTGTAGCCTCAAATTGAATGTAATTATAAAAATAAAGAATCAATGCACAAAAGAAATAACAATAGGTAACATTTATTGTATTTATTATAACTCTCTTTAAGATGTGGACTTGAAAATTAATTCAGATATTAAAAACTGTGAAAGCAATATGACCAAATAATAGCGCACATATTTCTTTAAAGGCACTGCATAAAGAGCCTGACAATCCTGCCTTCAAGGTTGTTAGCAATAGCAACTGTTAGCCTTGCAACTTGTGTTTCTTTTACACCCATATGGCAAAATTATGCCTCCCAGAGGTAAGTTCTGGTACTGGAGAAAGGTGCTTCAGAGAGCAGGGGTAACCTAAAAGCCTCCTGTATTGACGAAGTCTCAAGAGAATATAAAAATCCTATGGATGATGCAGGTGATCAGAGAATTCTTGTTTGCTGGTATTTCACACTCACTTTGCACAGATACAAATTTCTGTACTCCCCAGCATCTTCTGAATCAATTTTACTGCCTTTATGGGAGCAGAAGAAAAGGATTGGCACTCTGGAGTAATGGAACCAGACGCACATTTGAAAATAATAAACAGCATGTAGCGAAGTTTTATTTCATTTATTGTAGCAAAGTTGTTGGCTTCATATTACTTCTGGAAATACTGGTGAGCTCTAATCTGGAAAGAACATTAAGTGGTTGAGGTGTCTATAAACAATTAATCTCTTCAGTTTCTGTTCTGTCTTAAAAATTAAATTAAATATGAATTAAATATGATTGGTTTGTTCCAACAACACTGCCTTTTTCATTGGGACAGAATTTATAACTTTTATTATAATTCTAAAATGCATGTTTAGGTTTCTGTTCTCATCTGTGTGTGTATAGTAGCTTTGTAGCCTCACATACTGATAAAGGAAAAATTAATTTTTCTTTCAAGGAAGAAAAAAGTAAAATTTCTATACATTTCATTATGGGACGTTTATAAGATGATTTCCATGGCAACCATATAATAAGATTCATGTTTACTTTGTTTCTGAGTTCTCAGTGTCTTTTTAATGACTCTTGTGTAATTAAAACAGAATGCATAATTTGAGGTTACATAATATAAATCAGTTTTGATTGCATGATGTTGAATAATGTTAATACATGTACAATATACTGTTTAAGAGCCTTGCATGGATTTGTCCGTTTGTTGCAGAACTGTGAGAAACTAGAAAATAATTTTGATGACATAAAGCACACGACTCTTAGTGAGCGAGGAGCACTTCGAGAAGCAATGAGGTAAGTCTGGGTCACCATAGCAACAGTCACAGATGTGGTAAAGAAAGAGTCATTCTTCATTATTGGGGGAACAAATGAGTTCATTGCCACCATTCAGCTCTATTCTCTAAGGTATTAATTTGTCAGTGGAGAGGCTTCCCTTGAGGCTGTGCTTTGGTTTTGAAGCTGCATAAATGTTAAGCCTGACTGCACAGTAAAAAACGTAAATGTTTAATTTGTTATTTAAAATGCTTAAGGGGTGCTTTGCTTTATATTTATACTAAACTGTGAGTGAATGAAAATATTGTTCATCTAAATTCTGTAAGTGTTAAAGCAATTGTACAACACTGTTTGAACAAACCTGTGTTTACTTTTAAATTGGATTTGATTTTTATGTATGTAGTTCCTGTGTACTCTGATTTTATCACCAGATTTACATGATTTTGGTTTTGCTAATGGAACGTTAAAATCTATCTGGTCCTGCATATGTTGTAGAGATGTCTATTTTGCTTAATATCCTCATATCAATGCACTTAATGCTTATTAGAGGAGGTTAAAATTAGTCAGTACGTGAATCTTCTGTTATCCTTACTTGCACTGTAGAGTATCTGGGTACAGGACTCCAAAGAAACTTGCCAGCTATACTACCTGGAAAATGGAATGATTACTATGCTGAAAGGTGGTGGAATCAAAGACAGATTTTCTAAAGTAACTCACTGAATAATCAGGAAGGTGTTACTTATAGTATTATCTGTGGATCAGAAAATTACAGTAACCTGTACTTTTAAAGATTTTGAAAGTTGGATAGTAAAATGTAATGATGCAAACGTAGTGCTTCATTTCACTTACCTGATATCAGAGTAACTTCTTAGACTTGCACTAGTGCAGTAAAAAGTAAAAACAAGAACAAAAAATATTGAGAAACTCCTTGTAAAACTAATTACACCCATTTGCTTTTATTGTGTTCAGAATCCCCTTAAATTTATGGATGTGTGTTGTGGTTTAACTCCAGCCGGCAACTAAGCACTGCACAGCCGTTTGCTCACTCCCCCTGCCAGCAGGATGGGGGGAGGAAGAGAATTGGAAGGGTAAAAGTGAGAAAACTCGTGGGTTGAGATAAGAACAGTTTAAGAATTAAAATAAAATATAATAATAATAATAATAATAATAATTTTGTAATGAAAAGGAAAATACCAAAGGGAAATAAAACCCAAGAAAGACAAGTGATACAAATGAAAACAGTTGCTCACCACCAACTGACCAATGCCCAGCCAGTCCCCGAGCAGCGGCCCGCTGGCCAACCTTCCCCTAGTTTATTGCTGAGCATGACGTCCTATGGCATGGAATAGCCCTGTGGTCAGCTGGGGTCAGCTGTCCCAGCTGTGCCCCCTTCCAGCTTCTTGTGCCCCCCCCAGCCTGCTCGCTGGTGGGGTGGGGTGAGAAGCAGAAAAGGCCTTGACTCTGTGCAAGCGCTGCTCAGCAGTAACTGAAACATCCCTGTGTTATCAACACTCTTTTCAGCACAAATCCAAAACATAGCCCTGTACTCGCTACTAGAAAGAAAATTAACTCTATCCCAGCCAAAACCAGCACAATGTGCGTGAATGACTTTATTTGCATGACTCTGACTTTACGTTCGTGGCGCTCATCTCACATACGCTGCTATGAATAAGTGTTTGTAAAGGTATTCTGACTTGAAATGCAACCTGCCTCTTTTGAAACCTTTCTTATTACCTCCAAATAATATTCTTTCCTTTCTGAACATTTCAACTAGTAGTGTTGCAAATAACTGTAAAAATAATGACATTCACCTTTCTAATTGTGATTTCTTGCTTTTTGCTTGTTTTGCTTCATACATTTAGGGTTTTCTCCCTATGTGGTTGGCCATCTGCATACGTAAATCTTTTGTATAGTGCCAGTAAATTAAAGTGCTTTGAAATAAAGATTTGCGGAACTTTCGGCATATGAAGCTACTTTTTGAATTTTCAACAAATTGGATTTCAAGTTGCTGCTCTCCTGTAACAACGTTCCATGGGAAGTGTTGCGGCATTTTGCAATACATGACTCAGCAGAGTTAATCTTTTAAAAACTTGGGACCTGACAGCTCTTTGGTGATAAACATTCGTAGCAAAGGGAGCTTTGGCATTTCAAAGGTCATGTTTCTGTTACAAGGACTGTGTAGAAGATTCTTAGATTCTATGCTGTGCATACAATAAAAAGCACTTTACTATCTCATAAATTTGTATCCTGGCTATTTCTGCTAGTGTACAAGCCATTCTGAGAAATAGTTATTGATTGTGAAGTGTGACAGATATTGTGCAGTGCTGGAATTCTCTTAATTGCAGTCAATATTATATGGTTGATTTTTTTCTTATTTGTTTTTATGGAGGTAAAGAAAATACCTGACTTACTAAATTAAGACGGTAGTATGTTTTTATAATGTACTTGAGTAACACATAAAAGGTGCAAAATGTTAATTTAGAGAGGTATATGCAGGTAGGTGTACATATTTTTCTAAATGTGTGTAAAAGACACTTGTTATTTTAGGCTGTACAGTTCTTTCAACTGCTACATAGTCACCCCATATCCTTGGTGGCTGCATTTTTCTATTTCAATCCCAAGATTATCTGTAGGATATGTAATTCAAATGGTACATTTTGACAGATTAAAGTTCACTTTGTTTTCCCATAACTATAGTGGACATCGGATCAGGCATGGGAGGACATAGATTTGTTGGCCTCAGTATTGTGAGATACCTGCCCCCTTTTTGTAAGGGAAGTATGTGGAGAGGGTTTCACATTGCACAAAGGCACTAAAATCATGTGGGCATGCAAACTACAACAACAAAAAAATCCTGGTTGGATAGCTAAGCAGATATATCTGGATCTCAGATGAGCCTTAAGTTGAATGGGCAGTCTGCCCAAATCCTCTCTGATTTCCCAGAGTGGTACTACTGGTCTGCCAGATGAGAGATACAATGAACATTTTCCCCCAGTGCTCCTGTTTGGAACGAGACCTTCCGTTTTAACTTTCTCTTTGAGAAAAATGGTCAATTTAATACGGGTTTCAGTACATTTCTAGTCTGTGAATATCACTGTGCTCTGCATAAACAAACACTAATATCCAAGAAGGGTCTTGTTCTTTTTCCAGGTCTTCAGAAACTGAATGGTATTCAAATTAAGGATTACATGAAAATCATCTTTCTTGTTTATGTATATAGATGTATGCAAAATAAACTTTCTGAAGGGTTTTGAAATTATCATAAAGCATATGAACTTTCTCTAGTCCTACTTTACATATTATTTTAGACCTTGGATGAGATAATGAGTTGATAGTAGTTTGCCATTACGCAGTGTATGAAGAGTGGTATTGTAAGAATTTGGTTTACTTATGACTGCACATAAAATCATAAAGCATTCAATTCAGTTAATGTTTTGCTTATTTTGTTAATGTACTCCAAATGGTTTATTATTATATTTTAATGTAACTGCAAAGTTTAAGTAAACAGTAAAAATACATTAGTTTTTTGAATTGGGGTTTATAAATGGACAGACTATTGCTTTACATACCTTGAATGTGTATGTGATAATTTAATTCGGTATTTTATGTAGTAACTTGGGAGAAAAATAGCATAGATACATACCTATAATGCCAGGTTGCATAAGTGAGAGCATTACGCTTTTGTTAAACAGGGCTGAATTTGTTCTTAATTTATAATAACTGTAAAAAATCTAGATCCTGATCCTCAGTAAAGCTTCATCTAGAAATTTAAAGGAGCTTTTAGACTTGTTTGGCTTCTACAAGGAGATAAGTATTTGAGGAGGAGGAGATAGCATAGCTAACTGTATGCTGACCCTGGTAGTCTTTTCATAGGTGGCAAAACCAGAATGTGGACTGCTGCAGTAACCATTCCTCTGGGAAAGAAGGGTAAAGTAGCCTTGAGGAGTCTTAATAATAAAAAACCAATGAAAACCCACCCAAACTATAAAGTAACTTTTAGTAGAAGTGTGGAAGAAATAAAAAACCAATTATTAATATCAATTTAGAAGAAGATAAGGTTTAGGGAGTTACTGGGTTTAACAAGGTGAAGGACAAATTTCAGAAAGCAACAGACATCAGCTGGCAGGAAGGGAAACGTTTTTCCACTGAATCTGTTCACTCACTTTGTGCACAGGCATCTGTTGTTATCAAGAGAGAGAATCACAGACTCACTGAAGTTGGAAGGGACCATTGGAGATGATCTGGACCTTTGGAGATGATGTAGATCAGTGGTCTCCAAACTTTTTTGATTGTGCACCAGCAAAATGTTTTTGAGCACGCACCCCCGATATGTGTATGTTTATTTCTTTATCAATTACATACATGTACCACTGTACTAATATATTATGTGCATTATAAAACACACACAAGAATAGAAATTTAAAAAGGGTGAGATAAAGATTAAATAAACACTACTTAATTTTTTTTAAAAATTGTTTATTAATGGTACAAAAAATATTTTCTTCCCGCATCCAAGTGGATTGTCTTGCGCACACTCTATTTTGGAGATCACTGATGTAGACCAGCCTTCCTGCTCAGAGCAGGGTCAAGTAGAGCAGGATGCTCGGGTCTGTGTCCAGCCAGGTTTTGTATATCTCCAAGGATGCAGACTTCACAGAATCTCTGAGCAAACATCCTCACAACAAACAACAAAACTGAAACAAAAAACCCCAACACCCTCCCACCCCTTTTTTTTTTTTTTTACTGGAATTCCTTGTGTTTCAGCTTGTGCCTGTTGTTTCTTGCCCTTCCACTGGGCACCACTAAGAAGAGTCTGGCTCTGTCGTCTTTATTCCCTCCCATCAGGTATTTATACATATTGATAAGATCCCTGCCAAGCCTTCTCTGCTCCAGGCTAAATGTCCCCAGCTCTCTCAGCCTCTCCTCGCGTGACAGATGCTCCAGTCCCTTAATCACCTCAGTGGCCCTTTGCTGGACTTGCTCTGTTATGTCCGTGTCTCTCTTGTCCTGGGGAGCCCAGCACAGGACACAGCAATCCAGGTATGTCTCACCAGTGGTGGGTAGCGGAGAAGGATCTCCTCCCTCGACCTGCTGGTGATGCTCTACGTAACACAGCCCAGGATGCCGCTGGCCTTTGCTGCAAGGACTGGCTCATGTTCAGCTTGTCCTTCAGGACCCTCAGGACCTTTTCTGCAAAGCTGCTTTCCAGCTGGTTGGCCCCAGCCTGCACTGGTGCCTGGGGCTGTTCCTCCCTAGGGGCAGGACTTCACTTATGCCTTTTTTTGTTTTGTTTTTGGTTTGTTTTTTTGGTTTGTTTTTTTGTTTGCTTGGTTGGGTTTTTTTAACTTCATGAGATTTCTGTCGGCCCATTCCTCCAGCCTGTCGAGGTCCCTCTGAATGGCAGCCCACCCTTTTGGAGTATTAACTACTCCAGTAGACGATAGGTTGCTTTTGAACACTATCCTAGTAATATGCTTTAGGCCTATGTCTAGTGTAGATTTCATCAACCTGGTGTCAGACAAATGAAGCCATAGTGTATAACATCTGAATTTGGTGTTGCAATTGTTTACTTATCAACTGAGTTGGTAAGCCACCATGGTGGCTTATGGCAGTGAGCAATCAGTTGTAAGAGTGGTGTGATGTTACATACATGAATGGGTCCTACTTGTAGGTGAATATGTGTACGGTCTATCTTGTGAACATTGACTGAGTTAGTATGCATGAAAGCTTTGCAAGTGAAAATTAAAGCTGAGTATTTTTTACAGACTTCTTGTTAATAAAGGAAGATTTAAACATATTTCTTCATACTTTGAAGTGGGAAAGGAGAAATAAAATTTGCTTGTCTGTTTGAATCAGTATAAAAAGACACCAAAGTTCATTTGGAATTTTCTTTTGCATTCACATATTTGCATATTGTTTTGGATAATGTGAACATGGGAGTGAGGCTTCAACTGTGATTTCCAGTTTGATAGAAACAGTTTCTGTTAATGATGATATTCACTGTTGTCTTGACAACTGTATAAGCTGAGGTTAGTAATAATCAAGCTTCTTTTAATATGGTCTAGACTCTCAGATGTATTTGACAAATAGTTTCTATGGCTGGGCAAACCCCAAGAAAATTGCACTGTAAGAAGTTCCATGATTTACAAGTGTTCATTAGTCTGCAGAGTAGAAGTTAGGGATCTAAAAACATGTGAACAAAACAAGTCTGCAGGACAAACTACAAAATATCTAGTAACCGACTTGTTAGGGCTCCGGCCTGAGATGTGGCAAATACAGGTTCATATTCTGGTTCTGAGTCACGCAACTTGGCTTTCCCAGTTTAAAAAGCCACCTCATGGAGCTGTAGAGTTAAAGAAATGCAGGCATGAGATATAAGGAAAATGAGAACAATGAAAAATGTCATGTTAAAAATATGTCTGCTTTCCTGTATTGTTCTTAAGCTGTTCTGAGAAATGGGACCAATCTCAGGTAAGTTGAAAGGGAAGGTGAATGAGGAGGAGTAAAGATAATTGCTTCTGGGTTCCTGATCCAGGTCTCAAAGATCATCTGTTCAAAGAAATCCTTCATGTTCTGGGAAGGTGGAAGCCTTTGGAGTGAATTCCAGCCAAAGGAGCCAATAGCCTTGTGATTAGCGTGCTTATTTGGGACTGCGGGAGTTCAAATTTCAAAGTTCAAATTTCTCTTCCACCTTCTTCTGTCTTTACATTTCTCTCCAGTGCAATCATTTGAATGCTGCTTGGGGCATGTTTTTAGGGGAGAAATGAATGATTGCTTCATATGTATTTAACAAAAAAGTTGTGCTGCTTCCAAAGTGCAACAACACTATGCCTTCTTGGGTGACCAGCACGTGTTCCTCTGATGTATCTCACCAACACCCCCCCACCCGAGAGGACATACTAATTAGGTAAACCACTTTGATATATAGGCTTATGCATTTAGACCTTTATTTAAACTACATTTGGCTTACAGATTTTCCTTAAAAAAAAAAAAATTAACTGCAGAGATGTTCTCAGACTCAAAACGACCCACAAAACTGTGGAATTTAGGGAAGAGACCGTGCTCCTCTTAGAATTTCTTTTCTAGATATGTACCTTCACAATTTTATAAATTTACCATATTGTTAATAGCATATTGAAATAAGCAGATGCTGCAGAATGCTAGTGTTGCTAGTTACATTTGGTGTTGCATAGGAATACATGCAGAATATTAGAAGCACTTGAGAACTTTTAGTAGTACTTTCATACTAAAGGCCTATGTAGCTAATATAAATGAATTTAGTTTTGTTTTGAGTGCCATTTTGAAATCAGAACTTCACTGTCATCCTTAGCGTGCATTACAGATCAAACAGGTTGTCAGCATCACTTGCATGGACCAAACAATGGCCATATATCTCCACAGTGCAAGACAGCCCTGTATAAGGATAGCTATGACTGAACAAGCTGCTTAGGTCTTAGAAGCTGTTTAGTGGCGTTAACAAGGTTCTGTGTTCATGCAATTTTACCTTGTTCTTTGTTGGCTAATTAACTCCTGAGTCACCCACTAGCCACCCTCTGGGGGCCTAGCAGTGCCTGGGATGCATTGCTTAGATCTTGCCACGATGGAATAATTTCTGTCTACAGGCAGTCACTGTGCAGAGCTGTAACACCAAACATGTATAGGAACCTGTGACATTAATGTAATTATTTTTGTGATAGTTATTAGCACTTGCGTTGTCTTTCAGTATCATTTACATGGAGAATTAAAGCACTTCATTTTTCATTTTGCAATTAAAAAAAGGTTCTGATATATGGCAAGTCCATTGTTTCAGGTCACAGGTGTAACTCACACTGAAGATCTTGTGGAACTAGTGGTAATGTTTATTTTCTATGCTTTAGAATGGAATTGCACTGCTTTATGTATTTTTAAAGTATAAATCAAGAATACTATAAAGTGTCTTGTTTTAAATCAAGAATACTATAAAGTGTCTTGTTTTGAGCTTGATTGTGAGATGGGCTGTTCTGTTGAATATCAACTTCATAATACCTTGGCCAGAAATTTTGATACTGATTTACATTTCCAAGTTTATTTCAACAGATTGTTGCACATACATTGTTCAAAATACTGTATATAATTTCTCATTTTTAATTTATGAATTGTAATTAATTTTTGATCTAGTGACGTAGACAGAGGATAGGCTTGTTTCTTTAAATATTACAGATATTATAGAGGGGATCAAGATAAGTTAGATTGTTTTCCTTTGGATGTTCCTTTAGTCACCTAGCTAGCATGAACTAACAAATGCAACTTTAACTGACCTGAAGTTGTGCATTGATAATGTTCGTGACTGGCAGATGTAAAAGGATGTTGAATTTTTTTTGCAATTCTGATTGGCAATGTAGGTTCACAGTTACTTCACATCAGAGGACTGAATTATGCCATGTAGTGTATATAAACAATACATGGATCTAGAACAAAAGCATTGTTAGCAAAATAGCAAGCAATATAGTAAAATAGCAAAATAACAAATCATATTAATGGTTTTGGAAACTGCATTACAATTACTGCTTTTGTTGACATACTGAAGTGTGCTTTAGGCAAGATCTTACATGAACGTTTTTGGTAATCTTGCATGTTTTTCATACTCTGTCTTGTATGTATTACAGTGAATGAATGATGCTTCAGGTTTGTTCTGCGTTTGGTAAACACATTGTTGCTGTATTCATGTGTACCATTCCCAAAAAGTATTTCAGAGGGGAGAGGAGAAAACAAAAAACACTTTTCTGTCACTTCAAGGGAGGGGAGCCTGTTTCTGCTTTTGAACCATCTAGTTTTATGATTTAAAGAAAAGAGTTGGATAACAGTCAAAATTTTGCTTTTTTGCAAACTGCAGGAGATGTTGTCTGATGCTGGTGGTGAAAGAGATTTTTGAAAACCACTGTGGCAGATGGCTTACTACAAAGACTCCAGAGATGGTATGCAGTGGGTGCAGCATCGTACCTCTCAGTGCCTAATAGCCACTTGTCTGCAAACTGTTAGAGTAGAAAATTGCACTACAGAATCTTGGGTTCACTCTATGGGTTCCCCCTTCGTTACTTTTTAAAATGCAAGGTTTTAAAATATTTCTAAAATTTGTTCTTTGCTACCGTTAACAATCAAGAAAAAATGCTCTGGATTGCTAGAGGTGATATATGCAATATAGACTACAATATAGGCTTTGAATACCTTAGTTTCATTAGCTTATACACTTTGAAAAAGGTTTTGGTTCATTAAATAAAAATAATTTAAAAAAAAAAGTTCAGAGATGAGTGAAGGAAATTTGCTGGTGGTCTTGCCATGAGCCATGGCCTTCTATAGATTATTGATACTTGATTTTATGTGCCAGGGCTTTGGATGGTTTAGCTAGAATGTGGTTTATACCATTGTAGACCATAACAAAAGCCTGGGACGTTCACAGAAGCTCGGTGTGTTACAGCTTTGGCAAAGGAGTCAGATGTTTTAGTTCGAGCTGTTGAAGCTCATGCTGTTTTATTTGTAAGTAGTGAATTTAATCTCCACTGTAGCCAGCCTATTCAGAATACCACATTCCACATGTATTCAAGAAACCCCATTTCCTACAGTAACTTCTGGTTTGTGTACAGTCAGAAACCAGTCTGTCTTTACAAATGCTATTTTAAATATATCTGCACTTGTTTGTTTTCAGACGTTTACTGTAGTTCTCAAAAACCTCAAAAAGGGTAATCTTTCTTCCCTCCTTTGTGGTGTCCTTTGAAGTCCTTTGTATTGCCATGGGCATCTCTGAGTACATTCACCTTGGAGTTCAGGGTACAAAGCAAAGCTAAGGGATTGAGGACTAAATATAGTCTTCATTCAAAACTGCTTTATTAGGTAATGTGTGTCTTTGCATTGTATGTTCATTGTGGCCACATCATCATAATCTTTTCTGATTATGGTGCGTTTAGAACCCTTGGGTTATAATGAATATTAGTAGCTATGTTTACTCTTTTTGTTACTTCTCAAGAGTCCTAACTTTATATTATACTGGCTGTGGTGGTTCTGGATGTAAGAGCAAACATCTGTTTTCCTAGAAATGTTTTGTATATTGGGGTGAGGGTGCTTCAGAGATTAAGCTGTGGGTCCAACTGTGCCCCAAGATATTTAACTTCCATCAAAATTAATCTGCCCTTCCCCTGTAGACTTCTGAATTTAAATCCTGTTTATTTACTTGAGGCTATTTGGGAGAGCAAGAAAAGATTATTTAAGTTTAATGTTCTGATGGAATCAACCTGTTTATTGAAAATAAGACTCTAATGTGTATTAGGTTGTTTTTCAATAAATTAGTTGTTAGGAAGATAAACTAGCATCAGTACCACACATTAGCTATTTGGCTACAAAATTTTGCAGAAACAATTTTCCATCCTCATTTCTAAGGAACACAGATACTTTACAGGAGATTCTCTTTTATTGGAGCTTGCTGTTGAAAAGCTGGTAGGCAGCCAGTTAAGCCCTAGACCACTTTAGGTCTTTCAGGATACCACCCAGAGACTTTCACCGCTAGTGCCCAAGGCAAGGCTACGAAATTTTAGCACCCCTAGGAGTGAGGAATGTTAAGATTTCAGGCAACAATTTGTACAAAGGAAGCTGCTTACAGAGTGAGACAAACATAAGAGGTGTCATGGAGAATCAAGGAACAAACTAAATATTCTTGAACAGCATCTCCTGCCGTCTTGAACACCCAGTACAGCTTGTCTAGGACGTGCTTTGTAACGTGCAGAGAATATTGGCAGTGACAAGGTTCTTTGTGGGGCAGGCGTTTGCAGTAAGTTTCAATTTGTATGTATTTAGCTTGTTCAACCAATCTGGAGCATTTAGTTCTGGCTTGGTCTGATACCAAACTTCAAGGTTTTTTGGCAGAAAGAAAAAATAAAAATACATTTTCTTCTGTAGAATAAACCCTGAACAGTTCTAAATATCACCATAGTATTTGGACCCATTCAAATGAGTTCTGATAATGAATCGGCGTGTGGAACAGAATTTAATGGAAAGAATTATAATGTGATTTCCGTCAGAATACTTACAAAAGACATTGATTTACAATCTGACACCATTACAATACAATGGTCTTTTAAAACTGGTAAGTTTTTGCAAAATATTTTTAAATAGTACTACTTTTTTTTTTACTACTATTTATTAATAGTATTTAATAGTTCTACTGTTACTGTACTTTAAAAAATAGTTATTACAATTACTATATTTCATATTTTTATTTAAGTAATTACTATTACTATATTTGTAAATACTATAACTTTTATTACTACTAATCAACAGTAGTGTTTAATGGTACAGTTTAATACTACTAATACTTTTATTACTGCTATTTTACCCTCTGAAGATTTTTCCACATTTGTCAGTATTAATTAGGATTAACCAAGCACTTGTTTTTTATTTGGTAATGTATTTAAAAAAAAAAAAAAATATTGTTTTGGTCAGTAAATGACAGTATTACCAAAAGGGCAAGAAAACACTTATACTTTGAGGAGTATTTTTATTCCAGAAGAAGATATATTTATAAAATAATTTTCCAATGTTTTCATTTTTCTCCTACCTGGTATGTCTTCCTGTTTGAGCATATAGGGGCTTCCTGAGTGGTTCTTGCTGCTGATCTGTGTTTTTTTCTAGTGAACACGAAATCCACTTGAGCATGTGTAAAACAGTTGCTGTTCCCAGGGACCTACAGCGTCTCGCTTGGCTCATGGCTGGCTCTTAGATGTTGGGCTGTGTCTCACAGTGTCCACACCTCAGTCTTCCCATTGCAAATTTACTTGCATGGCAACTGCTGGTGTTGTTAACCCTCTTCTGTCCTGAAGTGTATTCTCTTGTGATTTCTTTTCAGATAAAATAATTAATTGGGATGGGAATTGTTCTTCCTATGATTAAAGAACTGTACAGGGATGTTTAAAAATACTTAAATAGGAATTGTGATAGATTTATGAGAGATTCTGGCTCCATTGAGTGTTTTCCACTAAAGAGAGCTGTGACTGCATGGCTAAGCCTGAGTACTGCTAGCCATGTGGCTGCAGTAGCCAAAACAGAGCTGAGAGTCCTGTTTCTTGAATGCATCTTTCAGCCTGCACTGAGATGCAGCTGCACTCTTACCAGCATCTGGCGTGACTTCTTTTTTTTGGGTAGATATAGACAAGCTTAAATGGCTCCTATGTAGAGTCATACGTTTAGTCATGGCCTACCTGTAGGGTGCCTCTGTGTCATCCTCACCGACTCAGTCAACATTTGTCCCAAGCCAGCGGGGCAGCGTGTGCCCAGGCAGGGCGATGTGCTGCTGCTGTGAGTCCTGCTTGTGGTAGCTGAGCACTTCTGTGCTGTCTTTAAGAGCCAGCACAGGCAGCCGTGAGGCGGAAGCTGCAGGGACATGGGTGTCCATGTCGGTTGCTCAAGCCTACAGGACTAGGTTAGAACTAGGCTGAAATAAATGCTACCTGCATTTCAGGAAGGGTTATGTCGGGTCTTAATGCCAACTCTTTTGCTGTAGAGATGCCCTACTGCTGGGCTACACGGCTCATATAGATACAATCATGCTAGGGTATCTTCTGCTATTAGAGATGTAGCCATTCGAGGGATAAATTTTTCTGCGGCCAAAATCATGGGGAAAGGCTGGTTAATACCCCAGGAGAGGGGAGAGGACCACTGTTCACCCAGTTGCAGATGAAATCCCTGATTTTCCTTTTCTAATACAGGAAGCCATTTAGCCAGCAGGGACTATACAGCATAAATATTTTGCTCTCTTTCCTAGTTGAATTAGATGTATTTCAGTAAGTGTAAAACTATTTCCCTGTACTCCCTGCTTCTGTGATCAATTTTTATTCTTTTAGTCTATGTGGGTACGCCGGGTGAGTGAAGACTTTACTCCTAAATTGGAAAGGCCTGAGTAATCTTTTGCTATTGGCCTTGCTAAACATTCTTTCTCCTGCTAGTGTAACAATGTCATAACATATACAATTTATTTTGCCTTAAAAACTATAACTGCAAACAGAGCTTTGAAATGCAGCTTCTCTTAATATTTTCTCTTCTATCATACTCATTTAATTCTTGATGTAAGACAAGAATTCATTGCTTTTGTGCTGAGAGTGTGAAGCCACAAGTTGATAATGGTGACTCAATGTTTGTAATATGAAGTGTTGTTCTTGTAGTGTGGTCCAATTACACAATAGTAAAGCAGGGATGTAACACAGCAATGCTGCTTTCCTATTTGTTTCAGTAAGTTTAGCACAGCGGGAAATGTGGCATTCTTCCAAGGTAATGCGTCAAGCTTACACTTGGCTGGAAGTGCAATGGAAGTTATTCTAAGACTTCGCGTGCTGGCTAATAACTCGCTGAATGTATGCGACAATCGTCTTATGAAATGTATTTGATGTCATTTCATTGCAAGGATTTTATATCTTAATTTTGAGACATTATGGCATTCTGGAGATATTTGAACAAGCTTCTCTGTAGATGCTACGTTTATGGCATTGTAGTTTTAGTAATCAAATATAATTTCTGTATGGTTAAAGATCACGTACACTCTTTTTCCAAGACCCTGATGAATCTTATGAAATTGGAAAGAACTACTCCATTAATTTGCTCAAACTTTGTACATTTTTTCTCCCAAAAAGTCATATTTTTTGAGGAAAAATATATCTAAATAGGATCTAAAATGAAAATATATGTATAATATCAACAGACTGTTTAATTTCTTTTTGAAGCCCAGAGAGCTAGTAATGTATCAGCAATTTGGCAGCTGGGAGAAACCAGAGATGGCAAGGCATCTTTTTTGGTAGTGACTTTGCCGTTGAGACCTGAGGGGTTGGATAAAAATTGCTTAGAATTTTTGCAGTTGGTCTCATTTTCGACTAATTTTCACATCGCTTTAAAGCCATTCCCCAAGTCAATAGACATCACTGTTGTACTGTGGCAGTCAACACACCACAACTGTCTTAAAGATATATTAATATTCTTTACAATTTTGAACAGTCCTCAGCAAAATAGAGACATTTAAAATAGCATGGGAGTGGCTTTATAAACTGCTCCATGGTATATCTCAGCATCTTTCAAATGTGATGAGGAACAGCCACCACTTATGGAGTATTAGCAAATAGTTCACAATTAAGGAGTTAATCTGCAGCCTCATTAGCAGTCTCGGTACAGAGGTTACCAGTGCATGCTAAAAACAACGTTGGGATTTCTTTTTGTGAACCACAGATAGCTCAGAGTACATCAGTTAGTTTCAAGCAGGTTATTGAATGCTATCATAGGTAAAAATACCAGCTGTACTGCACCTGGTTTGATTTAATGATTATAAAGGGAAAATTCCCCATCTCAGGCATTTTTTTTATCCCCACTACTCATTTTTCAATCAGCCTTCTAAAAAGAGTATCTGACACCTCTTGGTCACAGACATTTTCTCTGTGGTAGTAAGTTTGGGCTTACAGTAAAAACAGTAATTGCTACTAGCGTCTAAAGCTTTCCAAAAGATCTTTAGTTACATGCATACATACACCTTTCTTGAAGCATTTCTGAATGCCTTTGGCAGCATTGATCCAGCAAATGGAAGGTTGTTTGTCACTGGCAGCATTTGTCGTTCCAGGAGGCGTGTTTGTTCCAACTGATTGGAGTTGTTTCAGCACTGACACCTGAAGAGTGTATAAAAGAAAATAAAGAACAGAGGAGATGCACAGGGGTTAAAAAGCCAGCCATCAGGCTTGGCCCATGCTCCTTCAGGCAGAAGTAGTGTCAGGTGTGTGGAAAAAAAATGACCACTGACTTAGCTGAGCATCAAGGCTCTGCACTGGTCTAGCAAAGCAAAGATAACTGCAGACAGTTATTAATGGGACTGAAAAAGGGGATCAATCAGTACTGATATCCCTTAGTAATTCCTACCAGCATCAAGAGCACCAGCAAATTTTCCATGCAGTTAATTTAGTGAGCTTGTTGACTGCAAATGTGTTGTGTGTGTTGTCTGCCTTTAAGGGTCCTTGTGCATCAGAATTAGCTCACACAGTGGGGGGTGGAAGAAGAGTGAGTGTTGACTGGACAAGGGTATGTGCTGATTTGGCAAAGGATATAGGTTGAATTCCTGGGTTGATAGTGGCAATGATCAGAGTGCCTTTCCAATGAATAATTGAGTATAGGGCAGTAAAAATTTTCCTCTCAGCAGTGACATAATTTGGCACATAGTATGTGCCAATATTTAATGAAGAATACACATCTGGGACTGTCCAAGCTGGCTTTAGGCTCCCACAGCTGCTTTCAGAGCCCTGAAGGCTCTATTTTGGATTGGAACACCCCCCCACCCCCCCACATTTGAACATCACCTGTCAGGGGTTTTGGGGACAGTATCTTGTGGTAGCAATCACAAAAGGAGGATCAGTCAGAGATAAAGATCAAAACTACAGAGCGACAAAACATGCTTGTCCCTGGATATCCTGGATCAGAGTATCTGCTCAACACCTTAGTTTGCTTTGATGACTAGTGCTGACACGGAGATGCTGCTGCTTTTTCAGTAACAAAACTCCAGCGGAACCACTGAGTCTCTGTATGTAACATGCTGTGATTTTTTTCACCTGTTTCCTTACAGATAAACATACAGCGAGAGAACAAGGCATTACAGTATGTGTTTCTAATGCTATGTAAACAGGCCTGGATTAAAAGTGAAAGAAATATCCAAATTCTATACAAATAAATAGCATCTTTCTTTAATCCAAAGCCTTATACCTACTGCTGTACCAAGCAGAATGACTGGAAAGTTGAAACTCAGTGTTGTTTATTGTTACCAATCAGTAATGAGTAATCAAATGTTCCCTCCTTAAATGCCATGATTTAATGTTTTCCAGGTCTTCAATTATTGTGGCACTGGATTTTCACCAGTAAATTTGTAAGCATTTCCATGCATTGTGCAGCAGAGTGTCGTCTTTTATATTTAGTGTGGAACTCCTTTTTGGCAGTAGTAGTATTGCAAAATAATGTTGAGTGTTCAGGAGGTGAAAGGACTGTGCCTCTCAGATGAAGTGAGAATTATTTGTGAAAGCATAACCTACACTATTGTTGCCCTCCTAAATGTCTTAGTGTTGTATATTTGCTTTTATATTTAAAATTGCCATTTAATGGTTAATGTGGGAAATGACTAGAAAAAGGAAAAAGAAATTTTCAGCATTTTTGTGCTGCATCTTGGCTGCAGTTAGAACAATGGGTCAGTGGCACTAAATATAGTCTGGTAATTTGCTCATTTTGTTTTACCTTTGCATTCTTCCAGTGTGTAGATAATGCTCAGTTACTACCATTAACTCTATTAAATTTTTTTCATTAAAAAAAAAAAAAAGCAGTGGGAAGGATTTTTTCTCATCATCTTCTCTGATTGCCAAGTTATTTGTATGTAGAGGGAAGATTCTTTTTGTATAATCAATCTGCTGCTACCCATTTTACTGCCAAGCATTCCTTCTCTATGGTAGCGTAATGTTACCTAGGGAACAGCTTAAAGCTGACACATACAGTGGTGCCACAAATTAATTTCACAGTTATCAGGATATAGGGTGATAACAACAACATGAGCTACTGTGAAATTACCATTGTTCCCATTGAGTTACAGTGTAATTATTACTTTTGTGGCAACTATGCAAATAACTCATGTCACCACTGTAGGATGGGATGTGCTTTCTCTGATTCAGTACTTTGTGCTTCAGAGACATCTTTATGTACTATAAACTAGAGCTGTGCTTTGAATTGAAATGTAAATATGGTTATATCTTCACCAAAAGAAAAAAGAAACAGAGAAAAGCAACACTTAAGAGACTAAAACCCCAAATCCCTTGCAGTCTGTCCGTTACCACCTGGAATTGGAACTGCAAATGTGTGCTGATTCAACAAAAAAACCCCCAAACTGTTATTTTTCCATTATTTCCAGCATGGAAGTGGGACTCTTCCTTCAAAGAGGGAGCTTTGGGTTAGTTACTTTTATTAATGGACATTTTCAGGTTTATTTGCTGCCATTTTATGGAGGCTGTTTGGTGGAAGGGACAGGTAAAGAGATGTTTGATTACATTATATATTCTTATATTGATAGGCAGGAAAAAACTTTGGGAGCAAGGTTAAGATACTGTTCCCAATATGTAAGATGGAATGTATCTTTGACCCTGAAAAATGGGACTCTGGTAAAAACAAAGCAGCTGCTGAGGCTTAATGATGGCAGAAGGCAAGAAGGTCACATAATGTGGTGAAGTTGGCACAGGTGCTCACTTTGTTAGAACCAGAAATAAGTATGCTTTGGGGGCTGCAGGTTAGGTTACGTATTTTCAGAAAGGTAAGCTCGATGATTCCCCCCCCCGGCTGGAATTTTCAAAAGTTCCCACAGAGAGCTTAGGTGTGCAACTTGCAGTTGTGTATGGATAGCTCACCTTAAGCTCCTTTTAAAATTCGCATTCTAGATAAGTGGCTAGTGACCAGATTTTCAAAATTGCTGGGAGTTCAAGAGCTTTAAATGTTTAAATACTAAAGAAGAAAGAAAACTTTTGAGACATGCTATTTAGAAAAACATCATAGCTACTATTGCATGAAAAGAATGAGCAAATGGAACTTGATTAACTAAGTCTGTAACCAAGTGAAAATCTGTATCCGTATGATAACTCACTGTTATCAAAATTATGAGTGCAAGATAAATTTCCCTGAAGGACAAAATTCTGGTGATGGGAAAGGTTTCTTTCTATTTTAAAATATAGTGAAACTTCATTGAAAAATAATCCTAATGGAATGATACCCTCTGATTTTTTTTTAAATTCTTAATATATATTTTATAGTATATAAAAAAATGAAATTGGAGAAAGCGTTTTCTCATTTTAGTTATAATGGCTTTTCAGATATTCTTTTGCAAAAAATGTTTTTTAATTAAAGTTGAAGTATTTTTTTAAATGGCAAGATAGCTTGCAAACGGAATCTGTTTCCTCAGTTCTTGTTATATTGCATCGACAGAAATACAGAACAGCTTGATGAGCCTGTTTCAGTGAGAATTGACTTGTGAAGGAATAAATATGAACAACGTTCTGAAGGAGCTGTCTGTGTCCGTGAGCATTTCTAAAACGTGTTTTCTGTACTGCATCACCAAGATCTGAGCTGCAGAGATATGCTGTAAATTTGTGTGAAAATACAACAATTGTAGCTTTTTTCCCTTGCATGAGCGAGCTACATGAATATTGGGTTTTTTGAGGTTACAAAGAGAATTGTAGCAAAGCTATTGAAAGAGTAGGAATAACATCCAAATGATGGAATGTAAAGAAGAGAGCCATGCTGGGTGTCAGTGTTCCAATATATATTATCCATGTTTTTCAAAATAACAATTTTCTGATGCCATTTCTTTAAAACTAATGAAAACCAGCTATGTAATCACAAAATTACAAAGCAGTGTGCTGTCCTGCATCAAAGTACTCTGCTTTTAATTGGAAATACATAAACTGATAAGAAAAAGTCACTACCATGAAGCTCCCACTGATCTGTCTTTCTGAATTGCTGTACCTGAAGGAGAAGCATTTAAAGCAATAGTTGGGGTATTTTTCAGTAGTTTGATAGTTGTAAGTTTGTCTCTAGAAAAGCCATGTTCTGATTCCTTCTTGTCTTGAATTTTTTTTGGGGGATCAACACAACCTGCTCAGGTTTTGCACTGATGGAATATACCAGTACCATAAAACCTCTGCAACTGGTGATCTAGGAGGAAGTAATCACAAGATAAATAAACCTTATGTTCTGGCTCATTTATTATCCATGTGATGAATAATGGTGGAAACGCGTGTGGTAATTAATGGACTGGCTTCGTGGAATGACTCCTGTTTATCATACGGTTGTTGTTGTTGTTTTTAGAGTTTTGCTGGCAAGTATATTTATTGCAGTATGAGGAGGTCGCTAATTAATATGGATGGTAGCAAGACTTTGTGGGAATACTCTAAAAAATCTGATTGTTTAAAGATTTTCTTCCTGTCACCCTCCAGTTTTATCAGGTCTAGATATTGAAGAGCTAAGTCAATATTTAATGCTGCATTATTGCTCAGGTGCAGTAATATTTAACCCATATAAGTTTCATTTGAAAGAAACAGCTTGGTCTTATTAAGAGTTTCTGGAAAATCTGCTGCAATCCTTGCATGCTGTTGTTAGGAGTCAGCCTTGTGGAAGCAAGTCATAAAGGTTTAGAGCTGCCAGAGGTGCTCGTTGTCCTGGTTTTGGAAGGAGTGAGGAGGTCAGGATGGGTAGTTGTGGGACTGTGGGGAACTTCTACTGTTGCCAGTAATGAGCAAGAAGCTCAAGTTGATCATAAAAATCAAATGTTGTCTTTTGTACACCTGATGACCCAAACAAGCAGTTATGCTTGGGATAAGTGTTATGTAGTGACAGGGTTTTTAATATAAGTCGATAAAATAAAGTTGTTGGGTTGCTTTTTTAAGGAATCTAAACTTGAACTATATGATGGACTCTCTCATTAATATGTAAATACAACATATCTCCAAAACTGCTTGCATAAAAATGCCTGGCAAACTGTAGAGCGATAATTAAAAATAATTTGCTTGCCAAATAGGTAGCATTAATTATTGTATGTATGTATATTTGGTGTCATTTATTTATGGTTTCTTAGGTTTACTGGACAAACAATGATAATTCTGTGCTGCACGTGACACATCTGTTGTTTTAAAACAGCAAGGAAGGTTAGATCTCTTTCTACATTTGCAAGTAAGGGAATGATCTCAGCTCATTAGTTTGATGGATTTCTTCCCCCTCACCCCCGATGACCAGTTTCAGATATCCTGATGAGGAGACAGGAGGGAAAAGTGGGCTTTTTTTGGTGTTAGCCAGCTAGTTTTGTCCCCTTTTGTTTCCTCTGCCCCACCTCCCCTTTTTTTTTGCCTCCAGTATACTTTTTTGTTGTTCCTCGTGTGGCCTACCATGATTTCACTAGTTAAGAGCGACTGAGCCAAGTCCTGTAATGTAATCTTTCTTCCTTTGCTTATGGAGTAGCTGTTGGAAAGGTTGTGACTTTCCAAGCTGATCTTACATTTTCTCCTTCAGTCTCTGGCTGGCTGATGAGTGGTCAAAGTGCTCAGCAGAAGCAGCCTGGAAGCTGAGGTCCAGATCTGACTGCCAGGGAAGTGGATTAGGACCTGGTGGTTTACAAAGGGTCAAAACCTATGTAATAGCTGAGTCACTCTCCTGCCGCATAGTCAATTTAAACATCTGAACTGAGGTCTGTAAGCAGAGCCCTGGGAGGTCCTTCGACAGGTTCTCATGACTCCTGTCAGATAAAGGCAACCTAATCTGATCTGGAAATATAACCTGAGCTATATTAAGTACAGATGAGTGTGCATGGTACTTGAATGGTGGTATAAGGGTGAGTAAAATCCTTTTTTAGTTATGTTGATGGACAGGACATCAAAGGACAAGACACCTGTTATTTTTATGTTCTCACAATTGACACTGCTTGGTGCTTTGGGCTGTGACTTTATCCAGGGAAAAAATGAACCATGGGAGAATGGGAGAAGTCCTTAGTTATGCTTCACTTGATGGATGGTGAACTTTTAACGTGGGACTTGCGTACCCCTTCCTGTTTGTCACAGTCGCTGACCCTGAGAGACATGGACACGTGCTTACTTGAAAAAACCCCTTCTCTTGGAAGTTCCACCTACCGAAAGAGACTTAAAATGGCTTTACACAAAATTGTCTCTCCTTACCAGACTGAAAATTGTGGTCCTCATGTTTCAAAATAATAAACCTACTATTTCTTTATGCAGGGCCACTGAAAATTAACAATTATGATCTGTGCTCTGAAGAATATAAATAGTTCCTCTTCTCCAGGGAAGAATACATAGATCAGTGCCAAATCTCGCTAAATTAAAAAAACAAATAACCTATTTCATTTTGGCAGGATTGGTAATGTTCTGGTCCTTGGCTTCCGGGCCAACATATTTTTCTAGGTCTACATAGAAAGATGTTCATGTCATTTCTGCCTCTACAGTAAATAAAAAGCTGGATCAGCTCTCCTATGTTGTCTCTGTAATGAGTTCCAACTGGAGTACTATCCCTCCATACTTGGCAGCTTAGGCAGATTTTCAGTGGAGCATTTTCTGTTTTTAGAAAGAAAGATTTTTAACCTCTTCCTTGCCCAGAAAGGTACAGACATTGTAAAATAAGAGATTACCTTAAAAATGGAAACTACATCAAAGTTTTGAGATTTATGGACATTAGTATATTTTCTGTTTATCCAGAAGAGTCCTCCATGTTCTGACATGTCTTATATTTCTTGTTTGGGGAATCAATAATATACTTTTAGTTTTGTTCTTCATATTAAGATAGAGGTTCTGGCATCCATCATAGCACCAAATACAGCCTAGGACTGTGAGTTGCTGTCTCATATCAGCTACTTCTATATGGCATAAATATCGTCGTCTTTTTTTTTTTTTATTACTTTGCTCACTAGTCTTTCTCTAAGTTTTTCCTCATTGAAATACTAAAACCTGCAAGAAGTTTGTTTGTAAAATGCTTTCACTGGTCAGTTTGCCACTGACCAAGGAAAGAAGCTTAGTGGTAATGAAGTTTTAACTGAAGGCAATATATGGCATTGTACACTCAAACAATACCAAATAGGTAAAACTGTCTTAGAACAGAAGTATGACCTCTACCAGCTTCCCTAGAAAATGATATGTGATTAGGGAATTCCTTGGAGAAGAATGATCCCTTTCCATTGTCCCTCACTAAGATCTATGAAGAGCTGTCTTTATCTTCTTATTTTGCCCATCATCAGGTTCTCATTGTGGATGAATTGGATCTGCCACATCAGTGTGCTATTTACAGCTATGAATTCCCTCCCTCAGCACACGTGGAAGACTCATCAAAGTGCTGAGCACTTTGGCCAACACTGAGAAAGCTCTTACTCTTGTATTTAATTTTAAATGAAGCCTAATTCATATGCTTAAACTTGAACACGTGCTTCAGTGTATGCATAGCATAAAGCCACACTGCTTAAGTCTGCAAATGTAATGTCTATACTGTATGTAGTATTTATGTTGGCTCATGGAAATAGACTCACGTCCTGGGAATTCAGCTGTTGCTTCTTGTGTGATGATGCCCTGCCATGTGGCCAGTGACCTGCCCTGAAGCAGCTCATTTGCTGGAAGTACTCAAGGGATCAATCCCGAGTTTCATCCAGAGACTACCTACTAAGAACACTAATACTCCTGTCACACCATGGATAGTCCTGATCTTGTGTGAGTACATTTCTGTGAGAAGTAGGATTAATAATTAATGCATGTTCCCTCTGTGTAAAATAGGATAATCTCTGACAGATGGTGGTTTTTAACAAGAACACTGCAGTAATTCAGATCACACTAAGCGTGTTTTATCTGTGCCTCAAAACTAAAAGATGCTTACATGGATGTATGTAAAACCTGCATGGCTTTCTTGCATTCTGTTACTAGTTTTAGATCATGGACATACTGGATTTTTGAAAGGTTGTAGGAGTAGTGGCGGTAGTGGGGTTATGTCAAATTTCACAGCTTTATAGAAATGGTCTGCCTTTAGCTGTCAAGCGTGCCTATCTGTAGGTGAGCAGCTAAAAACAAAATTGCTACCAATGGTAGCAGCTTATTAAAAAATGAAAGTCTATGAAACAGTATTTTGTACTAGCTTTACTATTAGGAGTTAATGTAAACATACAGTAGTTAGGTTTTTTTATTCCTTAAATGCCTTCTATAGTGCTGTCAAGGAAACAAGATACTTAATCAGTTCTTATTCCTTTTTTACTGCTTGCCTAAGATTTAGAGGTCAAACTGGGCACCCATCAGTACAGTCAAGCTGCAGTGGCCTCCAAGGAAAGATCATCTGTCTCTTTCTGAAAGCTGCAGAGATATATTAATGAATGATGGAATAGTTGATGTGCTATCAGGAGCTCGTCCAACATCAGCATCAGGTTGATGTGCTAGAAGGACTGCCTGATGTGCTATAAACATGTTGGATATTTAGATTCTCTCATTGTATGTAACGAACTGTTATAAAAAAGCATGCACCATGACATACTTGTGATGGATGGGTGTCATTGCTTAAATGAAGGCTTTGAATCACAGATGTATGTGCAAGTAGCTATTTTCTTCCACTTGTAAAATACTATGCTAACTATTTCTTGGAATGAGTAATGTACCATATATAGCACCAAAACAGTGTCTAAAAGTGCTTCATATCATGCTAAGTAGAAATAGGTAAGTCTATTGAATGCAGCATCTAGCTTGCATCCTTGGAAGTATCCATTTGGACCTTTTTTCTCTGGAAACGTGATTTTGAAATACTGTACATCTGTTTAACAGAATGTATGTGCTTTTCAAATTTATTGAAAAGTATATAATATTTTTCAAAGAAATGGACTGATTATTTAATCATTGAGAAGGCTATTAACATGTGAGAATATCATCTAGATTACCAGGTCAGACCAAATACCTGGTAGTTATGAGATGCTGGAAGTGATTATTAAAGTCACTTAAGAGTTGCCCCTGTAAGTCCCTAAAGTCTCGGAGCACCTAAAGGCTGCCAGAGTACTGACGCTGCTCTACAATTAAAGAGCTTCTCTACACTGAACTTTACAGTAGGTTTCCAAACAGTGGGTCTTGCTATTCCACATTGATTCAGTCCCTCCAGATTAACCAACCCAGATGTACACAAGGAGCTAGTAACTATCTGATGCTGAAAGCTAATAGCTTAGAGGTTTAGCAAGTATGTTTGGCATATTAAATATGAGAGTTCAAATCCCTGCTCTTCCTGATTTTTGAGTAAATGCTTGAATTTAGTACTTCGACAGCTCAGGGCTCAAAAACAGGCTGTCTGGTGGTGGTTGCTGTGGAACTATGGGGTTTTTTTCTTTTTCAGATGGAAAAGCAAAGCTTAAACTTATTCCTTCATGAGCAGATTCATAGTGATAAATGCTGGAGAAGGAGAGGCATGGCTCTGGTTTGTCTCTGGCCATGTCAGGTATTTAAGCAACTAAACTATTTGCAGGTAGCATCTTGACTGGTTTTTGAGAATCTCTCATGTATGCTCCTAGCTACTCTGTGCGTTCATTTAGTGTGTGTTGGGAGCCTGAGCATCTAACATGGGTCAAACCACTTCACTGCACAGAAGGGCAGCTGGAAGTTAGCTTTAGTTAACTTTGGGGTTGCAAAGCCCAAATCCTGCCTTTGCAGATGAAATAATAGTCAGAAAGATTACTTTAATACTTGCATTTTGAATTCATGGAAGGGGAGTAGTGTGTGCCTGCATGGCAGAAAAGATCTAGCAGTGAAAATACAAGCTAATTCTGTGAATAAGCGGTTATATTGGTAAATGTAAGATTTAGAAGGTAGGATATTCTAAAATCCTTCTTTAGTTTTGGAACTGTGAGAAGAGAAAATCTTACTATTGTATCTTCAAGATGGCATGTAAGCCTGATCCTGTAATTCAAATCACTTGCATGACTTGAGGAAAGGTAATTCTGATTCTGGTGGCAATGCAGTCAGGTATACTGCAATTCTCAAGATAAGTGTTACTATTTTAATTGTGTTTGTGTTGAGGTGAATTAGAAACAGCATGAGGGGACGTCGTCTTGGATAGCTGCATTCAGTTTGGACTTCAGATCCCCTCAGATTCTGTCCACGTGTATTTTTTACATACCCATTCACATCTCTTCTCAGTTTTATACACCACAGCCTCTGTTTTTCACAAGTGTAAGGAAATGGGAGAGGAGAAGCAAAGAGAGTCTAAGAGCTGCATTAGTAATTGCATGTCCTTCAGGAATCCCCAGGAATCTCCCCAGCTTGGACATATTTAAGCTTTCACTCTTCTTAATTTATGAATTTGATTCAACATCTTCAAATGAGACTGGATCAATAACTCTGGCTGGGTAACTTATTTTATCTCCTTCAAAGTAAAAATGAGATGTAGTTTTGTGTTCTCTGAGTTTTGAATGCACACATCTTCCAACACCTTCTTTTACATCATAATTTCAGTATTAGCATTAAGTCTTCAAAATAATTCCTCTGGATACAGTACTTGGCCCTGGACCACAGGAGAGAGATATTTTATGATAGGAGCCATCCCAGTGTAATCTCTCTTTTAGATGCTGCTGTGGAGATTTGCATTGAAAGCAGCCTGAAGAATGACTGGGATATATGTATACTGCTTCTCAGTCTGACATCACTGGGATGAGTCTCTCTAAGGCCTAATGATTGCTATTAGGTGTATGTATTATTAGTTTATAGAATGTGTTGTGTATGTATTTGTTTAATAAGTGATCATCTCAGTGGATCTACTGGGCAGAGGTTAAAAGTGGAGTCTGCAATGAAGAGTGAGAGCTGTAGCAGAGAGATTCAGAAATACTAAGGCAATGCAGAGAAATGAGTGAAAGGGAAACACAGTACAGTAAAGCAGTGTTCAAAAAGGGAGGGGTATGTATTTTCCCCCCAAGTGAGCTGAAGTATGATAATGTGGCACTGAACAAATAATGATGATAGTCTATAAATTCATTAATACATAATATCTATTATCTCTCTTGAGTTTTGCATAGTGCCCCGTTGAGATCAATGGGTTATTGACTATAGATTGACAATTGTCAGCTTTATCTATTGTGTTCATAGACTGAGATCAAGAATAGAAGCTGATCTTCTCTGCAGAATAAGTTTCGTGAGTGTGCTCTACATCTGAGAAATTGCTCTCACCCACTAGAAAATATTTTCAAAACCCTAATGTCTACAGGGTCAGATTTCTGTGAAACAGTAGCCTGAAATCTGTTTTCTTTTTCCTGAGGAAGTAGATTGACTTATAAGAGTATAAAAAAAATTCAAGTTCTGAGTTATGTCAGTACATGGCATTAGTGTTACACCTTTCAGCTTTCAAGTTCAGGTTATTTATTGTGACACAATGGAAATGCTCAGAGAGTATTTTCTGTAGAGTTAGGAAGAGGCTAACAGCAGTTTATTGTAAGAACAAGGAAGATTCTGTTCTTGCTGCACTGATATGCAGCAAGATTACTCTATTAAATATTATTAGACATGATAGGCTATGTTGTTATTGAAGGGAATCTGGGATACATCTTGAAGTTACCAGCCTTGCACTCTGCTTGTTTTTATTTCATAGCATTCTGGTATTATGAAGTTAAGGGAAACATAAGTACTTTTCCATTTTTTGTTACTCCAGATATTCCTGGGCAGAAAGCTGATGAAGTTATCTGTCTCATGAACCTGTACTTGGGTGCTAGGGCTTTGGAAAGGATTTGAATAACTGCCTAGAAAGCAAATGAAAGCTCAAGAGTGATGATAGCTGCTTTGCATTTTTTCCTTTCTGCCATTGCAGTGTAGTTTATCAGTATTAGCTTTTATTTCCATGCAGACAAATTGGATAGGAATTTAACATGGAAAAGTGATCATTATCATTATACCATTGTACAAAAGTCCCAATGAATATCATTCTATTCTAACAAGCTTTTGCTTGTTCTTTTTTGTGATTGTGGTATGGCATGGTATGGCCTTCACATTGGAAGGGCTGCAGTGCTTTGTCTGTACCAATACTGCTGTATTTACAGCTCTATAACTCACTTTGCGAGTTATACACTCATCTCGCGACTGGGTTGTACTTTCAAATGGGAATAAACTGTTGGTCCTTTGTTCCGAGACTGGACTGGAGAAGGGCAAACAGTTTTCTGTAGTATCCAGTATATGTTTATTGGGTTCTTGTACTAATGTTTTCTCAGTAGTGTATAATTTTTCGCTTAGAGTTTGTAGACCCACAAAAAAGAGAATAAGGTGATAAAAATGAGTTAACGTACTAAATATTTTTTCCACTTTTTGGTTGTGGTTTTAAACAACATCCCTGTTAAAATCCATGTATTTAAATCAAAGATATTACACCATTAGACAGAAGTTACCATGTCACCATGAACTGTATATGACTTTGTTAATGGTATATCTGCCATATTAATTAAACAAGTGCCAAATCAGTTTTGCCGGTGTGACAAAATTAAAAGCTTTAAGTAGGTCTATTCAGTGAATGCTGATATTTTTTGTCATATGGTAAGTTATGTTCTCATTACAGATTTCCCAGCGTTGCTCATAGACTGTATTGAGAAGAGAGAGTGTGGGTTTGTACAATGCTGCTGCCTGGTGCAAGTTGGTATATACCTCCCCCTGAGTTGACAGCTGCTTCAGTGATTTCAAGAAGAATCCGTGTTGCCTTCCCTGTGGCTTCTCCAGGTGCTACAATGCCTGGAGGAGGTAAAATGGCACTAACTTTTACAGATGTCAACATCTGCACCAGAGTAGGGCTCTGTTGATTAAAACTTGGATAGTCTAACACCTTAACAGTAATTAACCCAAACTGCTTGTGACTGTGCAAATGACATTTCATGTTACAGATAGCTTCTTCCCTCCTCCTCCCCGCTCTGAGTTTTAAAGTAAATAATCTGTTTGTTTTACTGGTAGTAACTCAGACAATTTTATGTGAAATATTTCTACATTTCTTAGAAATATTCATTGAAAAACATTCTTTAATAATTCTCTAAGGCATTCCTTGAATTAATTGAATTTGTTATGTAGTCAGATTATTGAATGTAGTTATACTTTGAAAAATAAAAAGATTAGGGTTAAACTAGTATACAGTAGAATTGTATATAAATCTGGGGACTACAACATTCACTTCACAATGCAGATACATATCATTTAATACTACATAGTGTAAACAGATCTGTAGGTTGTAACTTGCCTGCTAGATGGACATTACAGAAGATGCGTGGTCTGCTCTGCTCCTCTGTAAGCAGTAGATACCATGCTCGTTTTAGAAGCTCTGGAAAACACCTCTGTCTCTGTGTACTCAGCATTGTAAGTGATGTGTATTTTCTGTACACTGGGACAAAGTTTCATATGCTACTTTGTGTAGCAGAGGCTGAAGCACCACAATTTTGTTGTGGAAAAGTGAGTGAAGAAGGCTGCAGCTTCTGTTAACTGACCTAGAAACACTAAGCAGCAAGGTCTAATTAGGGAAGAACAGATAAGGTTTGTGAGAACTGGCTGTGTGAGAATTGCAATTCCTCCCCCATCTAAGAGGTAGTAAGTGTATGAAGGGTATGTATAGTTGCGGGTAAACAGTTGTCCAGCTTCCAAATTCTGCCTAGCAGCATCTCATGGTGGATGTATTTGCAGGCAAGCCTAGTTATAGGTTTTAAGAAAACCACTGTTGGGAGGAACTTTTCTCTTCTGATGTCACTTCCTTGGGTCATGTATTTTTGGTCTCTGTAGGAGCCTATAGTACTGAGGGTTGCGGAGTTCCACTCAGTCAGTATCTTCTGTTAACTGGCAGCAGCTTTCATTTCATACTTGGAACTGTGACTTATACCTGGGGATATTCTGTTTTTCAGCTTTCCTTGTTTTTTGTTCTTGATAGTCTTGATAAACGCATAGTGATGAAATCTGCATATTACCTACTCATTTGTGGAAGGGAGAATAACTGTACTGGTCTCCTGCAAGCTTGTTAGAAAGAGAAACTCATGCAGGATGTGACTGCGTGCCACTTACTAAGCGTTTCAAGTAAGTATTTGCCTGGTTTTGGACAGCATTTAAGATGTGTAGATATCTATTTTAAAGAGAGATGTAAAAGCACCAGTGATTTGTAACTAGCTTTTAGGGTGATGCTGCTCTTCGTAATGTGGTAGTACAACACTGCCATTGTGCTGGGCAGTCAAGATAAGGGACCTTAGTTCAAGTGAAAGGCTGCTCATATTATTCCTGGGTGTGCCATGGCTTGGATCTGATGACCTTCAAGGCATCCTGTAAGTATCCTCTGTGTTCCCAGGCTTTTCCTGGAGCAGGGGAAAGCTGGCAAGAACTTTCTGCTGTGTTCATTCTTCTAATTGTTCATTTACATTAGGATCAATATGTTAAAAGGTGAAAGAAAACTTTAAGAAAAGGTAAACTTAAGGTATTTGGGAACATAATAAATTATGTTATTTATTATAGACCAAAATAGCTTATTTTAGGGTTGGGGTTTTTTTTTGTTTTGGTTTTGGTTTTTTTTTTTGGCAACCAGGATGTAAACCTAGGATTTTGTGATAGTGTTGTAGCAGCTGATGTTAGGAAAATTTCAAAAAGTTCAGAAAAATTAGCCTCTTGCATTTCTTCTGGACTCATAAATGAATAGCCTCAGCCTTAATCAATGACTTGTGCTTTTGTGGATGAAAAGACACATATTAAGTCTCCAAAACCAAGTGTACTGTTCAATGGCAACATTCATGTACCTGTCTTCCCCCAAGTTACACTAACAAGGCTGAGTTACATTTTTTAGAGATTAATATAAGCTATAAGTATTTCCTTTTTGGCATAATTTTGTAAATTCAATATTTTTCTTTTAGGAAGAAAACCTATTTAATACCTAGAAATTACACTGTTGAAAAAATGTCATGTAGCATTCAAAAAGTGAAACTGTATATCATGTAATTCTGGTTCTGAAACCGAACTGAACCATTTCTGAAATATGGTTTTTTCAGTTAAAATGTAGGAGGGCATCAGTCAATTGCCATAAAAATAAAGGAGTAAGGAAAAAGAAGAATGTTGTAGTGAAGCTATTTAGTGATATCACACTTAAAATCACATGAATTATCAAAAAAGAAAAGAAAAAAATCAAATTTATGGCAGTTGACAGTGGTATTGGTCAAGAAAATATAAAGAAACTTGTAGAGCCTGGAAACAGTGCTACTGAATGTAGTTAAATGAGTTTCAGTCCAGGAAATTGTCAGCCTGTTTGGAGACAGACACTTTCTGAGATACAAATACTCCAGCAGAGAAGCTGCCTTGTTTCAGGAATACTGAAAAAACTCTTGAGAGTTTAAGTGATATAAAATGTGTCCTAATGCTAATACGTGTTTGAATAGGGTATTATCTGGTAAAATTATTAGCTACATCTTCAATGCTATCACAAGAAAGGGGGAATTCCTTACAGTGCAGGAGAGCTCTTTCGTGCTGAGTGCTTTTAGTCGGAGGGAATGGAGAGCAGCCAGCAGGACAGCCCGGCCGGAGTGGGTCTGTATGGTGAAACAAGTGGTGCTGCGGACCCGGGGCCTACCCGTTTGTGTGTGTGCTGGTTAGATGCCTCAGGCTCCATGTAGGCTGGAGCATTTGTTTTGTAGAACTGCAGCTGGAGCGGGAGCGCTCTCCTGGGAGATTTGCTTCTGAAGTCCTCTGCTGATCCGAAGTAAAGTAGTAACATGGACGCACCAAAAAGCAAAGGAGGGAGTGCCTTTGGCCCTGGTATCGTAATACATAAGTGACCAGTGATGCTCACAGCCCCTTTGAGAAGCAGTATCATCTCTGCATGCTACAGAAATAAGACAAAGATTGGCCTTTTCTAGATCATCCAAGCAGCACATGGAAGACCTGAAACTGGAATGAGCTCTTGAAACACTGTTCACTTCTAAGCCCTAGAGCAATGCAATTAAAATATTTGAAAACATAAAGAATGCTCCTGAACTGATAGTCAGTTCATTTCCACATGCATTGGCTTCAGTAAAAGTAGCCCCGTATACACAACACAGAATGTGTCTTATGGTGACTAAGCTACATATTACTATTGGAATAAAGGGAAAACAAAACAGCCACAGACAGGTATTTTAAAGATACCGCTGAATGTATTGAAAATTAGTTTTTCCTTACACCATCATCTGTTCTGAATATTATGTATTATTGTAGCATGTGTGCTTTGTTGGTATTCATGAATACTGCAGTATTCAAACACTTGTGGAGAAAAATCTACCTTTACTTCACAATATATTTTTGTATCACTGTCACTTAATATGTAATATACTCCATATAATGTCTTGTAATTTGAAGTTTCCCAACCATAGAACCCTATTCCTCATAGGGACATTCTTGGAGAGTTTATCCGCTCTTAGTGCAGAATTTCATTAAAACACACACTTTGCAGCTCACTTGGTGCAGCAAGTTACAAAAACTGCCCCTCATCTAGCTCGGCTGTCCATAGGCTGGAATTACTGTCTAAAATTGTCTGTAGCACTTAAAGGCAGCTTTCAGAAGGGACTGATAGTTAGAGACATAAGGGGTTCTTCTCTGGAGTATACCGCTTTCTAGTTGCTCTTTGGCAGCGTGGACTCTGTCAGGAAGATCCGTTTATTAACATGCTAGCTGAAAACAAGGAAACTCTGAGGTCTGTTGTCCCTGAGCCTCTCTTTATGCCACAGATGGTTTAATTTAGAGATTGCTATGTTTTGAATTTACTGAAATAAAGTATTTTGAAAGAATTTAAAAGTCTGATTAGATGGAAGGGTTTTGTTTCCTTCTCACAAACTCCCCTTTTATTGAATACCTTCAGAGTTATTCAATAGAATTATTAGATACCACAGTCACACTTCAATTTCACTTTGATTCCATAAGTGTGCATCAGGCAGATGGATGCTTTATATGACAGGTGAAAGTGGAGGTTTCCTTCAGGATAGTTTCTTTACAAAGTTTATTTGCAGAGTGCAGCCTCAGGATAGCACTAATGCTTTTGTTAGCAAGTGATTTGTGCCAGCCCCAATACAAATAAAACATTTGATTTGTGCATTCTGTTGTAAACAAATGTGCACATGCTTGCTGTCTTCAGACATACCCTATTTTATCAACATGAGGGATCCTTATTTCTTTTATTACAGTGTGTAGTGAATACCAAAGATAGCGGTGTAGTAAGTTGTAATAAAGTGTTATGAAACACGTAAGAAAGTTACCTAACATTAAGTTCAGACAAGAAGTGAGAGTCTACCATGCAGAACGTGTCTTCAAAATGCTGCATACACATGGAAAATACTTTCTTGTGTTACTCTGTAAGAAATATATGTGAATGTTCTGTTTAGATTCCTATTTAAAAAATAGGAGAGCTTCATGTTAATACTGTTTCTGATATGTTTGTTAACATATTTAGCGGGTTCAATTATGTTATTCCATGTGGTAATCAGAGTGTACAAATCACTGTGTTTTGTTCAGTGTGTTTTGAATATAGTCTGTTAACATTCATTAACCTTCAGTTTTGTTTTTTTTTTTAAACCCAGAACTTAGATGTAAAATAAAATGATTATTTAATGTTATGATGCAGTATGTATACATGCTAAATTACACCTTATTTTATTTATGAAACTAACACAGAACCTACTAGATACTCCCTGTATGATTGCTATTGTGATATTTAGATCCAAGATATCAAATTGATAGGAGAATCATTAAGGGAAAGACACTTTAAAAATTAATCTGTAGGATTTCTCATTAGCGTGAGAGCATACTGTTTATTGCAATAATTACTGCTGTAGTTAGATGCAGTGCAGAACAATGTCAAGTGAACCGAATATTATGAAGTGTAAAGATATCCAATCTTTCCTCATTACCAGTAATTTCAAACATACTTTCTGCTTCTTTCTTTGTATAAAGAGCCATGCAAATAAGACTACTTAGTTTTCTGAAAATGAAAATACTAAATATGAAATTATTTTCATACTAACAGCAATTTGACATGTCTTCAGAAATGATCAGAGAATTGTAACAGTGGTGGTCATAAGACTTGTCTGAGCTATAAAAAAATGCAATATTTAGAGACTTGAAAAGTCTCACAAGTTGCACCTCTGTCACCCTAAATAGAAAAAATATTTTATTATCTGGCATAATGCTGATATTTACTGTTGAGACTACATCTATATCTAGCAGAATTTGAAAAATGGTATATTCCATACTATGGGATTTTGTACTAGAAAGCAACTATTTATTTTGACATGCAAAAATATAGTTTGTTTTTTAATAACTGTATGCAGTTTGTTCTCATGCAGGTGTTAAAATCCATACAGTTACCTTGGTGCTCTAGTCAATGTTCATTCACAAGTGTATGATATGAAAAACAAAAACTGATGTAGCTTGACGTTATTTATTAAAGTGTTATTCTTTTCTCAAAACAGATTTTTAAAATGTCATCAAGGAACTCTGAATCTCAATGACTTCTAAATTTACTGTTTGTTTACACGTTATTTTTCCTTTAAAAATGTCTAATCAATAGGCCTCCAACTTCAACAACAGTCTAAAAATGAAACTTTTCTTTTTTACTGTCATATTAATGCCTGTGACAAGGATTCTTCATCTGACACTCAACAGTCTTCCTGGTGATCAATGACTCAGTCTAAAGTCCAGGTAACTCTTGAATTACCTTCAGTCTTCAGAGCAAGCATGAGTAAAAATAGCAAAAAATGTTGCTATAATTTCACCTTGGGGTACGATGAAGTTAGAGACAGTCTTCTCATTGACTTCCTTGGGACCATGATTTTGTTTGCTTGGAGAAGCAGATTGGGAGTTCTGCTCTTGATCAGCTTTTAAATAAAAAAATTTCAGAAAGCTTTTGTTAAATTAAGTAAGGCAACAGCATCTAACTTGATGGTCCAGTGGAGCACCCAGGAATGAGGGATAACTCAATGGTTCTGGTATTGCCTTGGAGGCTTGGATGCAAGTGGTTTCTGTGCTGTAGGCTGCTAAAAGCTGCTAAAGTGTTCTGTGCCTCTGTCCTTCATTGTCAAAACTGAAATGATTTTTCTTTGATGGAGAGAGAAGTACAAACCAAGAGTGAGAGATGCTCAGGTGCTGTGTTGATGATGATTGCCTAGGTAAATGTAGGGAGATAAACACAGTCTTATGTACAGGTGTGAACTTGCCTTGTCTGAGTTCAGAGTTGACTCTGGTTAGCACAGAGTGAAGCTGTGGTTAGCATAGCTCTGGGTCTGTGATAATAAGCCCTGGAGAGGGTATGCAGGGAGAAATAACCTTCGAGTAGGCAGTTTAGATATCTTTTGTAGAATCACAGACTCACTGGGATTGGAGGGGACATAGGGAGATTGTCTAGTCCAATCCTCTCACTCACAACAGTGTTGACTAGAGCAGCTTGCTCTGAGCTGTGTCCAGCCAGGTTTTGAATATCTCCAAGGATGAACACTCCACAGCCAATCTGGGCAAACAGAAAATAGTAGATGTGTCAGCATTGTGGTTGGGGGCGAATTCTTTTCATTTTGAATGAATTCTTCCACATGCGGTTATGGGCACTAACCTAGCTATACTGCTTCCAGATCCAAAGTGAAGAGTTCTGACACTTTGCTTTCACCTGGTCCACATCCTCAAGGATGGCAGATCTGAACAATGCTGGGGGTTGGGCAACACACTGAGAGTGAGTTTGTTATATTCTCAGGGCTGCTGAGGAGTTGTCTTAAAGTATAAGGCTCTTTGACTTGATTTAAGGAACTACACTTCTGCATTCAAAACTGTAACTGACTTAACCATTTTCAGGACGAACGCTAATCACTGGAGTCACAATGCAGACAAGTTTTACGTTAGCAAGAAGTCATGGTTTACAAAATAGTATTTTTGAAAATGGCTCATTGGTTCATTATACTTGGTTCAGGTACCACTTACTGCTTTTGTCTCTTGGTTAGTGAGGCAAAAGGTGTGTCACTCATTTTAAAGCTATGGCAATAAGGCTAGCTTCTGAGCCCACAAAAGAAACGCTGCTGGTCTCTATTAAAGGAATCGTGATCTGTAACAGGACAGAAAAATTCAGACCAGCTGTGTTATAGCAATATTGCAGAAATAAGTTTGTCAAGTAACCGAAGATGTACCAATATTAAGATTTAGCACAATACAGTGTGCACTTTCATAAAACATAATGTAAAATTAAACATTTGCATTTTGGAATATGACTCAAATACCTGTTTTATTTTAAAAGGAAAATGTGAAAATGTGGCATTTTTGAAAAATCAGCAAATTAATATTTACAACAGAATTGTGTGTCTCCGAGCTGTAAATGCGGGCCCCAGAATTAGCGTCCATAGCATTCTGAAACACTTGGGCTCTTGGGATAGGTTTGGCTTGAGAAATTTGGCCTAGCAAGTGTCTGTGTTAGTTAATCTCGCTACTGTTGTTTTTTCTTTTTCTCTCCCTTTTTCTCAATCCACATTTTTCTCCACTTATCCCCAGCCCCCACCCCCCTCCCCGGGATACAGTGTGTCAGTAGTTTAATCTCATTTCTCCAAGAATAAGGTGGTAATGTCATACTTTATATTCATGGTAAATTAATAAAATATTTAATAGATACTAGCATGAGCCATTATGAACTGACTATGTAAAAAGGTGGAATACTTGACGGCATTTGTCACACAGAATTCATGGATGCCGACTAAACTGATTTCAACTCTTTTGGTTGAGATGGTTTGCATTCCACACCTTACCTTACGTATATTGTGAGAACATGGAAAGTGCTGGAACTCGTGAATTTTTCGTCTTAATAGATAGAAAGGGAACATTAAATCACAACATCTAAAAATAAGTCTGATTTGTTTGTTCTGTTGGAACATGAAAATTATTTAACTATTCATTATTATTTGTAATGTTTGTATTGTGAACTCTGGTAGTAATGAGATAGATGCATTAACAATAACCCTTATCCCTCCAAAAATGATGGTGAACCATTACTGTCGCTCTTGCAAAGCAGTACTGTGAACTATAGTTGAATGATTATTTGGCTGAATCTAAACCCAAACCATGATGTTTACATTTTTCAATGGAACCTGCCTCTATTTGAGATTTATGTCTACACAGTGACTTAGGCTTATACTATGGAAAAAGTGTGTGTTAGAGAAGGATTAGGACAGGTATAATGTTACTGGTATAGCAGTAATAGGATTCATCCAGTGAAGGAATGACTTCAGTTTAAAATATATGAATAGGTAGTGCTATCAGAAGCTATTCAGAAAAAATAGCTTTATATTTTCATGCTAAGCAGAAAAATGTTGGTGCTAGTATAGTACACTCACCAGGCTGATGTTGAGAAATATGTCAGGAGATTGTGTAGAGCTATTTTCAGGTTCAAAATAATCACCCTAGAATTTCATTTGACCATGTAACATTTTTTATCTTCACAAAGGCAACAAACATGCAATGTTAAAGTATAAATTTAATACATATTTTTAATTATGTGCTAGAAGATTACTAATTTGCACTAATGATAGGGAGACCCTTTTATGAATTACTGAATTGTGCAAATTAGCAAGTGAACAAACACAATAAAAAAAGAATAATGTATCACATAATGTACTTAATCTGTTTTGACATTTATGGTTCAGTGTTAACTGTTTATGCTAGTACATCATCTTGCACTGCACTAGTAAACATACTCAAGTATATTTTAGCAAAGATCATGCTGTGCTATCAGTAGAGCATTTTGCCAGAGCATGTGCTATCCTTCCTCTTTGCTGAAAAATGGGAGGGTTATATTGCCTTGTGTAGTACATTGTGCATATTTCTATTGCTGGTATATCGTAGTATCCTATAAATCCTGACACATGAAGCTGCTGGAAGTTATCAGATGTATTAATCAAACCCTAATGCTGCGGGGTTAGAAAAGAGCAACACTAAAATCACAGCGTCTAAGCCTGGGATGCAGGAACAATTGGGAAGTTGCTAATGTGTACTGTGTGTGGTTTTTTGTAGAGAGAGGAGGTACTAATGGAAGGTGGAAGAGAAGAAGCACTTTGTACTGATTCCTAGGCTTTCTGAAATGTCTCTGTGTGACTTGTCTGAGGAATGCCGTATTTGGATCTTTGTGGAGTACTTTTTTATATATCAATTTTAACATTTTTCTGTAATTGTTTTCAAATAACTGTGTAAAAAAGAATTGCCAAAAGGCAGACATCTGCTTATTTGTAGCAAGAGAAACTATCTACCAAAAGAGAATATTTAAATCCTTCCAGCAGGTTTTTGAAAATGCAATGCCTTCGGGAAATGGAAAAAGTATGCTTTTTCAGTTGCACTACATTTACAGTCCTGGGATTGCTATATTTGGTGTAGGTCTAACAATCTGAGCATATACAAATAAGTACAATGTCACATATTCAAGAACAAGTGATCTATCAAACCATGGTGAATCAACAGAATAATGATGTTTTTATTCATCCTAAAATTTCTCTAAGCTGCATTTCTCTGAAAAAAACATTTCTTTTAATATTTTCCAGACAGCACTTAACTGCTGAGCCATCCCAGAAAATGTATTCATTCTTATGCCATTAGCTTCAGTATGGGAGGAAATATGACAAATACTTTGTCTTTTATATAATCTTCTTAAAAGGATGTGAAAATTCTTCCTACTTAGGTTGTAAGGGTAAAACCTAAAATGCAAGAATTTTTATGCCTTCCTTTTAGCAACAAATGTTTGTCCTATGTTTGCAAACACAGATAAACTGATTGTGGTCTAGTTGCCACCTAAGTCTTCTTGACATTAGCAGGCCAGTGCCTTTTCTATGTTTAGTGAGTATATGGAGTTTTCTTTGCCAATATACATCCACCTAAAAGGCCATGACATAGCGTTTAGAAATCAAACCCTTTTAAAAACATGTTCGGGTGGTTGTATTTGAAAATCCTTGTATATAATACTCACATAGTTTAGATCCTTTGCGTACTGTTTAACTAGAGTCCTTTTACCCTAATCTTGGAGTGACTGGTAAGGTGCTAAAAATAGTGATTTAATTTATAAGGAAAATGAATACTTTTGTCACTCCTGTAATCCTAAATAACTTGAGAGATATATGAACTCCTAAATTCTTTAAAGTTTGCTTATCTCTGTGGGAAACCTCAACTGCAGGTAGATAAGCAGACATAAATTTGCCATTTTTAAAGGGCATTATTCAACATACTAGGAGAAATTGCAAAGATAGTGTAAACCTGTTAGGCCATCTAGTCCAGCCTTCAGTCCATGTAACTTTACAGTAGTCCTAGTTGGTGAGACTTTAAAGGTTGAACAGTTATCTTACATCCCCAATTAAGTAGCCTGCATGTAGGAGTTTTTCTGCTCTGGATGAATGAAACTGTGATAAGGCAGAAGCATGCAGTGTGGTGCTTCTGTGAACCAGCCTTGCCATCAAGAGGGTCAAGTTCTAAATTTATTTGGTGACCACTCAGATCGATAGAAAGTGAGCCTGCATATTACCACTACTGCCTCCATAAGTCTTGGTTAAAGAAGAAAAAAAAAAAAGGCAAGCCTTTTTAAATGTAAATTATGTATTGGTTTCATGTAAATCTCAATAGTCTGGAGAGTGACTTTTGGCTATGTCATTTATTTACATCATCATATTGTGAATGTTGTAAAATTCTTCACATTTAAGGTGATTATAGCAAAATCTAGATACAGCACATACATACCAATCATTCAGTTGTAATGAGTTAGTGTATTTACTTCTAGTAAAGAAATAAGACTGAATTTTCAACTATCTACTATTGAAATGTTACTTATATCTTTAAACTCAGGATATTAATAATGCAACATTGATTCTTAGTTTAATTTGTAGAGGGTTTCTCTTTGCTCTGTGCTGACCTCTGTAGTTTGCCTATATGATTTCTGTTATTGTGTCATAAAGCTCTTTCATTTGCTGAGCGGGATAATAGTTTTGAATCTACTTTTTGAATAAATTTAAGGTGGAAAAGCAAAGCTGAATAATTCCCTTAAACAGCAAAGCATACAAGAAAATGCCACCTTTTTTTTTAACATGCTTATGTTTTATAAACAGGGATGTATTATTTTCCTACGGCTAAAAAATGTATAAATGATGTGGTTTAGAAAATTAGAACCAAAATAGCAAGCATATTTCCTTTTTTCTGGGTCTTGATGGCTGAGCATATTAACAAATGACAGTGTCACTTACTAAGGTGTCTTAGACACTAAGGTGTCTTATATGCAAAAGAAGATGGAAGACAGTCATTGTACATATGCAATTTCTAGAGAAGATATTAAACCTTAGAATCCTCTGCTGAATTCTTTGCAGTTTCCACACCAGAAGATCCTCTCAGGGAAAAGACATGAGGAGTGGCACATGGTTCTCAAATATGTAGCTGTGTCAATTTTAAGGTGAGGAAAAGAGTGAGGACACTGGAGCTGTTCCTACTAGTTTGGGTGCTGGGAACTCACTTCTGGAAGACTTGCATTAGTTTGGTTTAACAAATCGCTTAAGGGCTTTCATTATAAGCAAATGAACGGTCTGAGTCCCACTGGGGACTACATATATTAAAATAAAGCACAGTTAAAGCAGTCTGATAATGAACTAGAGTGTTCACCATCTGTCAGGACTGAGCTTTACTAAGGATACTCTGGCTATGAGTTTTAAAATTTGGAAAAAGATGGTCGATGGCTCAATAACTTATCTTCTGCATGGGAAGAAGCATCTTTATTGGGTTCACAGTGGAAATGTGACTGGCCTCTTAGTTTTCTCTGGAGTTCTAAACTGTAGTAGCAGCCAAAAATGTTATTTTTTTTCTACAAGTCTGAAAACAAGGGAAACTGAAACTTTTGAAACTTTTATTTTGAATACAGAGTTCAGTGAGGTAATTTGTGCTTTTGTCTGCTTCCAGAGTACACTCAATGTAGGGTCAAATGTTCAGGTGACACCAGCAGCAAAGCCTGCACAAACCTCCTTGGACTTTTACCCTCTTTCCTCCCTTCCCCCCACACCCCTACCCCTTGCTAATAACATCATGGGTTTGGAAATGGTGGGAATGCATTGTGTGCAGAGAGCAGCGAAGCCTGCCTTGCAAGTGGCTGGATTCTAGATCAACGTCAGATCAGTTCTCTGGGCAAATGGCAGGATGATGGTAAAGAGAGAGCCAGAGAATTCTTTGGAGCTCAGATCCTAAAAATAAGGGAACCGTTAGCTTATTCCGCTGTTACTGCGTTTCCCAAGACTACTCCTCCACACAGGTTCTTTGTTTAAATCACTCTTGCGTTAATTGTGGTGGAGTTGCTGGCATGCCTAAATTGCAAGACAGATGAGCTTTAGCACTATTGGTCTGATTGTTAGAGTCTCTCTGGTGCTATAGTGAGGAAATCAGTTTCTTCTGGCTTTGTAGTTTTTCACTGAGAACATTTTCTTAAATTTTCAATTAATGCATTTTAGTTACATTATACTTTATCATAAATTGTTTATGTATGTTATTATTAAAGTACTAAATGTTTTCAGTACAAATAAAAGGTAGATGTGTGCTTCTGTTGTTAATGATGTATTGTACAGAGTGCCATTTGTAAGATGTGCATAGATGATGAAGGCATTTTGGGAGAAAAAATGTCTGTGACTGAACTTGTAAAGTGTATTTTTCCTGAAGTGAACCCAAAGGAGTTTCACTGACATTAAGATAAACAGACAACAGGTGTTTTATATTTTGAAAAGGTAATTTACACAGGATAAGAATCATCCCACATAAAAATAATTTCTTCTCTCCTAAAAAGACTAGAAATAATCCTTGATATAAGTCAAAAAGTCTGTAACACTTCTGGGAGAATAGTCCAGGTGAAAGAAGATTATTGTATACAGGGCAAGCTATAATAAAAACTGTCAGTTCTGTCAACCCTTCTGTCTAAGGTCTATAGAGGATTAAAGGATATTGAACATCATGTAACAGCTGTCTCCTACGTGAAAGGGATCACTATTGTGGGGAACATAAATGTACCCGTTTAAAAAACTCCATTTTTTAAGTGGAGTTAAGGCTCCACTTAAAGGCTAGGTGTGGCTGAGCCACGAGTGGTTGGTTTGGCAGATAAGGTGCTGCTTTCAAGGACTTGAAAGAGCACAGTCTGAGTTCTAAATAGATAGTATCAAAATCTTATCAACCAGTGTGTTTCTTGTGCGTCTTTTGCACTACTGGAATAATACGGGATACCATCAACTTTGGCATAATAAGCAACAGACTATATTGTGTTCCTGTGGTGTATGTAGTGTGAAATGTAATCAGTGTTTCCAGAGAAGTTGCAAATTTACTTTTAACTACTTTTTTCTTGTAACTCTAAAAACTCTAAGGTTTCAATAAAAATATGTTGCTGACAGTAATAAAAACTTTAACTATACTTCGTTTTTGTCGGACAGTTTAATGGATTTTGAATGTTGATTAATACTTTTGAAAACACAGCAATTTCATAATGCTTAATATGAAAAAAGAAAATGGGAACAATGCTTAGAATGAATATTGCTGCAAATCTGTAATATTTAAAATTTTTGTATTTGAAATAATAATAAAAAAGAGTTATTTCAGTTCTGAAGTGAATGGGAGGAAATGGTCTACCAGATATATCCTTTACGCAGAAAATGCAGGTTTGTTTGTTTGTTGTTTGTTGTTTGTTTTTTTTCTTTTTGTAAGAATGAAGTATAAAAAATGGATAGCTATACAGATTATGGAAAGGATTTCCTATGTACAGGTAGAGGTGGCCCTCAGATTCTTTAGTACAGACTTTAATAGTTGCAGCACCTGCTTTTCCCTAAGCATTCATGTGTTTGGCCAGTGGTGTGGGTATAAAGATAAAGCTGAAAATTAAACTCAACGTAAGTAGTTTTTTCTTCTGAAAATGTATCCTGTACTTTTGTACATTGCTAAGTTTAACTTTATTTCCTCTTACATTAATTTTAAATAACTAAATTGGATTCCCAAATACCTTTTCTTTCATTGTACAAAGCAACAATCTTTAGGCCAGTTATGTACTAAGTCCTCCTGGAAGGAGTTAACAAAATCATTTTTCAGAGAGCAACGGTAACCTCTTAGCCAAGTGCTTGTTGGGAGCAATTAGGCCATGGAATAGGTATAAGATGTGAGGGTCGATTGCAGTACCTAAGCTTAAATTTTATTTCTATTACAATATTTCAAAATAGAAATTCAAGCACCACATTTGTTGACTTTCCAGTTTAAACACATCTGGTAACATTCAGTGTATTATATAACACTATGTAAACTCTGTAGTTTTGTTGTATAGGATTGTTTTAAACTTCTTAGCCCTAGCTGGAAGCGTTTGCAACAAGCTAAGACAGCTGAGTCTTCCATAGAAGATTTTTTAAAAACCGTTAGGAAGAGAGATGAAAAAGTAAGACACTTACTATTTTTTTTAAATCAAGCCCAAATCCCAACACCACCTGTCAGCTTTTAAGGCCAGTGGAAAAATCAATGTATTGAATTTTTAAAGCTAATTGAAACCGATATCTAGCTTGTTGTTCATGGGAATTGCAAAAATGTAGCAATTTAAATACAGCCTTTTTGAAGAGGTACAGTAATAGTGCCCTAGTCTGGGACAGAATATCAATAAAGGGACCAACCAAAGTTCATTAGGGAGGTGCCACAATACAAAGGATGAGAAATAACTGAAAAGATGAGGAGAAGACCAGGAGCCTCCTGAGCACATCAGGTACTGTTTCCCATGATAGTTTTCTGTGACAGACAGCACCCAAATGGGTAACTGCTGCTTGAGAGTAACCTCAAACTTCTGTTGATGGAAAATAGGTTGATCTTGCTGGGACTCATAGCTGCTGTCTCTGTATTATCTCGACCTAAAGTCTGGCTTCCTCTGTGACTATGTTAGCTGATGTAAACCTTGTGACACCAGTAGTGTCAAAAATGAGAATCGAAGCAGCATTTGATGTACCATGGTCCTGGATGGAGCAGAAAGAGAATATTATTATTTTTAATAGCCCCTTCCAAAACATAGTGTGCTGATAAACTGGAAGGAAACCTTTGTCACTTGGAAATGAATGCAAGAAATGGAAAAGAGTAACACTCAAATGCAGATTCAGAGGTTCATTTTGTGTCTTAAGTTATAGAGGCTGAGGTGGAATAACTGCGGCAGGTAAAAGCGTGTAGATGGGTTTGACGTAAGAGAGCTGTGTGATACATGAGTCTGCACATATTTGTCAGGAACTGTATGGTTGACATATCCCATTTCAGATCTACCACTAAAGAGGAAGAACAAATAGGTTTTGACACTCACTGGGCTTCATGCATTTGTACAATCTGAGAGCATTATATTTCTGCACCACAGCAATAATTTTTTGTGAGACATTATCATAACAACTTTGTTTTTGAAGTCAAAGAACTCTGAAAGTTGTAGAGCAATATATAACAAATGGATTATAAAAACAAAGCATAGATTTAAAGATGCTGTAAATAAATTGCCCTAGTAAAACTCCACAGAAGAAGTAGTCTGTGTGGGAGTGAAGGAGCTAGTGAAAGGTATTCCATACAGATTCTAGTACTGGTGATGCTAAATACATTTTTATTAATAATATCGATTTGGTATGAGCTGCATATGACATAGTTACTAATAGAAATGTGAACCATTTATTTGATTTGCTTGTTCACAGATTGAGTCTATGAGAAAGCATAAGATGGTTGAAATGATTTGCATTATATATAAAAAAATTGTTTTGATTTCTGATATGTCAAAAGGATGCTACAGCTTTTCTGCTTTGGCATGTGCTGATATACATGCTTTGTGCTAGAATATTCTGTAAGCCGCACTGCTTTTTCTGTTTTTAATTGACTCTAATTTATATAGCAGTTTTACTCTGTAACATTATAAATTGGAGAAATACTATTAAAGTAATGATATACAAGCTATATAAAATGAAGTGAGTGAAAGGCAGTAGTCTTTGAGGCTATATTGCAATATGGTAATTGAAAAATTCTGTGTCCCAGTAAAATGGCAGAAGGAATTTAACAGCAGGCAGAATATAATTTCCCATGAACTGATTCGGAGCAGGCTTCTCGCCATGGGGCAGTGCTCAGAGCACTACCTCTGAGCTGGCTGCAGAGCTCTGCCTGGCTGCATTCCCACCATTCAGCAAGGGTTTAAGAAGAAATCCCAGCAATCTACTTTTCTTCTGGTAGCCACTATTTGCGTATGTCTGATCACAGACTGAGATAGCACGGTCCTGAGTGTGCAGAAGAGATGTCGCTAGGCAAGGACAGTTTTAGTGCAGGAACCTACCAGAAATGGAGGTTCTGAAGCGCTGGATGGTGGATGGCAAAAACTCAGAAGACGGATTGAAAGGCAACTGGGGCACACTCTCCTACACCACTGTCTTAAATACCTGCTGGCAGACATTGGGTCACGCTTTTTTTGTGTTACCAACGTTATCCATTAAAATGGAGTTATGCTGAAGAATGATAAAATGTTATAGGACAGAGATGTGGAGAAGTTTCAGATGAATGGGGAAAAAAGACTACAGAAAACAGGAAGACAACCAAACAGATGCAAAGGGGAGAGGAGAGTTCCTGCACTCAAGGGGGATTCAGAAGTAGATGAGGAAAGAAGAATTATGGTCATGCAGAGAGCCAAAGAAGAAAAGAGAAAGATGAGTCATTGATGAATGGAATGATTTGGAGTCTATGTCCATATGATTCACTACCTCTTAAGTGTCCGAAAATAACCTTGTCTGTAAGTGCCATTATTCTGCACTAGGGTAGGAGGTTTTTTGTGTCTGAAGACTAACTTTCAACTCTGAGCACTTCTTCCTTTCAATAAAAAGCACCTCCCTTACACCCCCTGTAGCTGCCAGCAGCAATTTCATATCTGTCTCTAATTCTGTAGACTGCCTCCATTAAAATTTAAGATGACCAGAGGAAGATCATCTTAACTTACTGACAGAGAAGTTGTCCCATTTTCTGTGGGTCTGCAGAAGGCTCAGGACCTCCAGGTGATTGAAGAGGCAATAGTGATGATGTGGGAGTCTTTCCTTCTTTCTTCAGATATGAACTAGTATTGCCAATTTACATGATACTGAATGTTTTGTTTCTTATGATTTCTGTGCATTGCTAACAGGCTGGACATTTCTCTTTCCAGTATTACATATCCAGGACCGTGGTACCTGCTTGCTTGTATGGTCTGTGTTCACGCCCTTTTATACAGTTTCTGATGCCCTTTGTGTTCAGAGACTTGGGGATTATGTCTCTTTTTCCTACGGTCCAAAATTATGTGTTCATAGTTGATTCTAATTTAAGATTATTTTTGTCTTCATTGTTACATTGCACATACACAACATAGTTCTCAGCCTTGCGTGTGAGAGTCCCTTTTTCTGCTTCTTGACTTTGAATGAAAACAAATATTCCTCTAAGTATCATTTGTCTTTGCTACTCATCAAACCCTTATATCAATTTACTGTGTTTTGGTATTTAAACCTGGCAACAAAATCTCCCCATTGCTTTATAATCTTTTTCTCCTCCTCTATCCATTGTGAAATGTAATGAACAGGAAGACAAAAGGGCGTAGGATTTTTTGTTTGATTGTTAGTTTGGGGTATTTTGTTTTTTTTATAAAGAAAATAATGGCAGCAAGTCTTTTTTTACAGCTGGTAGCAGTAGGTTCTCACCAATGGCTTTCCATTGCAGTAGAGGATCTTTATCCTGACATCTCTTTTAAATGAGTGTATATATGTTGAAATCTCTGTTTAGGATTGTCCTTGACCCTGTTTAAGTAGAGCAAGATCGAATGGGGAGAAGGAAGCCTAAATTCTGCAAGATTAGTCGTAAGTGGTTAAAGGATTGAACCTGAAAAGAAAAACTTATGTGATGCTCTTCACTTCTGTCATCAAAGGCAACGGGCATTCAACCTGGGAATTACAGATTTATTTGGAACTTATAGATTTATTTTTCCCTTACATGTGGCTTGCTTAGTCCACTGTTTACCATCCCCAACTCAGGGTTTAGAGAGTGGTGCAAGAGACTTGGAAGCAAGAAGAGCCTTGACATCAGAATTGGGTCTCCTGTGCAAACTGACTTCTAGTTCGTTGGGTGGAATCAGCTCTACCATTCTCTTAAAATTAAATGACCAAAGCCTCAGGGAGTGTATACAGAACATCATTATGAGACCTGTGTGAAACTGGTATGTGGGTATCTGGGCTATTTCTCTAACTAGTGGATAAAGTTTTAGAAACTTCTACAAATAGTAGAGCTGGAAGTTGTTTTTCAAAATGAATGTTTCTGTCCTGCAGAAACCCACATAAATGGATTAGGATTTAATCTTCTTCTAAACTTCTGCCAACAGTAACCATGATAAAGGTTATTTGGCCTGTTTTGTGATATATGAAAATTTGATAGATTATCAGCAACGACCTGTTGTGGAATATTACTCCAGATTATCTGTTTCTCCCCCGGCCTTTCAGCATACATGTGATTGCACTTCAGGTAATATTCTTGCCAGTTAGATAGACAATTGCTTGCTGCAATTTTAGGTAACGACACAACTAAATTGCCGTTCTTTGTTTAGAAGCAAAAATGTGTTAAGAGCTGGTCTAGACCTAGAAATGACACTATCTATTGGTCAGATATTTTAACTTTAACATAAAATACTGGGTAATATTTCAACAATTAAACAATGAAAACTATTAATTGAAAATTAGTCTTGGCTATGGCTTCCTTTTCTCTTTTTCTTCTCTACACAAGAGCAGAGAACTGGTTTCTGATATCATTTTTTCTTAAGGGAAAGATTTTGGTACCGAAATTTGTTACTTTTTTTAATCCTTTTTTTTCCTCATTTGCTTTCTTTACCTTTTTATGCATAGGCATACCTCATGGTTTCTTGCATCTTTTTTTCCAATGGGTAGTATGTGTTCCAGAAATTTGCAACTTTTATTTGTCTATTCCATTTTTCTTTATTATTACATTGAAAAAAAATTCACTACTTTTGAAGTGCCTTTTCCTTTTATTCTTCAGATGTTTGTAATCTGCTGCTCTCTGTGTTGTGTGTTTTGGTTTTTTTTTTTTTTTATATTTTATTTTTTTTATTATTAGTACCCATGCTGTTAGAGGTCAATTGAATGAGTTTGTGTGTGTACATGCATGGTTTTAAGTGCTTATTTTGCACTGACAAAATTGATAGGTACAAACCTGATAGCTGATAATGTTGGGCTACTGCATAATTATCCTTTGCATGTGTTATTTTGTGCCTGAAAGAGATTTACAAGCACGCTTACCTTAAACAGTAAATAACTTTAGTGTTGCAACATTTAAAAATAATAAGTTAAAGATTTTGAGTTCACTGGGGATACATATGTATAATTTAACACCGTTCAGTAAGAGATGTAAATTTTGAGCTTAGATGTGTGGGAAACGTGAATTTCTGTCATGATATAGTCACAGGCATGTCTATAAAGCTATGCCAAATGATAATATTTGCATAAATATTTATATAAATATGCTATCTTGCATAGCATTTGTAGGGGGTTTATATCTAACTTCATTTACCATTTCACAATGACACTGAGTTGAACCAACAGCTAAGTGCTTCCAAAATGGAAAATATTCCTTTTCTTTGAGTTCCTCAAGTTGGGGTTTAGTGGTGCAAAGACTATCATGTTGCCTGTTACTTGGAAATCAAGATGCATATGAAGTGAATATGGTATCTTTCAAGATTCAGCCTATATCTTTCTAAAGGAGATGCTGTTCCATGAATAAATAGGGGAAAAATTGATAATAGGGTGTTTTCTGATAGTTGGAAGGATTTTTCCTATATTTTTACTAAGAAATGCTGAGATATATACTCTGAGATTAGCATAAGTCTGACTTTGTCTAATGCTCCCTATTTTTATGCAGTCCAGAATAGTATGACCACTTAAAACCATGGCTGTTTCATTTTGTTGGTGGTGGGTTTTTTTTTTTTTTGTCTGTTTTTTTTTTAACTAGTGAGCCTGTAGCTCTTCGTTTAAATTTGGTAGGAGCTAGGAGGTGAATTAGAGAAATTTAATCCAAATTTCTACTTTGTTGTTTGCATTATTTTGAACTAAAACCATAGTAATGGAATAACCTTGTAAAATGAAAGGTGGGCCTTCATAGGGTGGGAGACCAGTTACAGAAGAAGGAAAGACATGTAATACTTAATGTTTCTTCATACGGGGACATGCATGTGGAATTCAAGCTCATGGTAATTTTCGGCATATTCCCTTAAGCACCATATTTTGCCTGTGGTTTTTGAAAGGATCAGTCACTTGCAGCAATTTATGTAATAAGTTTCTGGTGGGTGATTCTACTATTTTATTTATGCTTTTTGCCTGGTTCACCAGAATGCAATACCTTTGCTCCTTGGTACAGTAAGTGCACTCTATAATATCTATTATGCTATGGTCAAAGGATAATTTATTGTCAGATAGAAAAATAGGTCAATGCTAATGTCACTTGATGATCAACCCCCCAACTTTAATAAAACACCTCACCAGCACGCATTCTGCACAGTGCTTGATGTTTTATTAGGACTACAGTACCTTACAGTACGTAGCTATAGCAGGAGCGTAATTACTGAGCTGTCAGTGTGATAAGTGGGATTAATGGCAGCCTGGTGCACTTTAGTCTGCAGAGTGCTCAGAGAATCGGAAGATGGTATTATTATAAGAGAAAGTCTGGACTGGCATATTCATGGCACCCTCCCCTCCTCCCCAAAGCTCACATTCAAGTTTGCGTTACCCACCCCCCCAATAGCTGACATTTTCAACAGCTGCTATTTGTGAACCAGCTCAAAAATCAAAAGAGAAGTAACTTGGTAAAGATGCTTGCTAGCCACAACGGGTAATCTGTACACTGCTTATCCTGCTAGGTGCCATTCTAGTCAGTTTTGACATGAGGCTGTTCTATATATAATCCACAGAAATGTATTTTATCTTAAGTGCGGTTCTTTTGGTCTTGGATACAGGACTGGTGTATTTTAATGGAAACCGCATTCAGGAAAGTGAAGAGCAAAAAGTCGTAATGGAATTGTTGCCTTTTTTAAATGTGTGATTTTCCACTTCTATTATTTCCTTACTGCCTACACAGGCAAAATGATCATCTGAGCCCTCATAGTGGTGTATTTTGTCTAGTGTATCTCCTTTTTTTTCTGGTTTCTAGTACTAAAACTTTGCTTTCAGTCTGCTTAGAATGCTAAGAGCATCCTCTTGACTCGGTGCTCTGGCCACATCAACCCTTTGAGGTCTCCACTGGCCTGCCTTTGCTTGTTAAGGCATTTATAACACATGCCTGTCAGTGGGTAGTGCTGGGCAGCGGTATATTTAACTGCTGCAGCTAAACCTGCTGGTGCTCTTCTGCCAGAGACCTCTGACATCCCTACTAGTTGAACTAGTAACCCACCATGGTGTTGAACCTGGATTTGGCTTTATCAGATTTCCCAGCTTTTGCAGCCTGAGACCTGTTTTCCTTTAAATATTTACTCTGGGACCTTTTCCCCATGACTAGTTCTGTGAGAAAATCCAAACAGCCGCTACCACATGTGCCTTCACATTTTGTTGGTGCCATGGTGTCTGCAATACCCAGCTAGATGATAATGAATAGGAAGATGAAAGACTAATTAATCTTTTACTCAACTGGCTTTGCCTTCTCTCTTATTCCACCCTTAATTTAAAAAAACAACAACAAAAAAAACCCCAAACCAAACCAAAAACAACACGTGTGATTGACAAAGTCAGATCAGTTTTTCACTGCAGGTATTTAACACATTTCATTCCTTTTAATGTGCTCTTCATTTCTTTGTGCCTGTAGTCTGTAGGCCTCTTGCAGCTTTTCTGTGTTTGAAAATATTCTGTCCCAGCCAGTTCCACAGTGTTGTTATCTATCACTAAGTAACAATAATTAAGGTGGACTTGTGGAACTTGTGTAAGTAGTTGTGCTCAGATAATACACAAAAACCAAATTTTATTTCATTTTCCATAGATAGTTAAAACCACAATTTACATAAATTCTGTATGTTAGTAAAACAATATTGAAAGAGCTTCTGGAATAACTTAATGAATTCTGAGATAATTAGTAGTGTCGTATTTGACCTATGATAATCATTGATATGTAAAACCAAAAGTCTGTACAAATACCTTTGTGTTTAGTAGAGAACCATTTTACTTCTTCAGCTGACTTTTACCTTTTTTTGTTAGGGCTGCTTACTGAAAATTGCATAGACTACCCTGAGGGCTTAATCCGTAGATGGGACTTGTGCAAGCAACCAAACTGGTACATCCTCATGGATGACTGTGCAGGAGCAGACAATAAATCTCTGCTACTTAGTATGTTTTAATATACGGTTAGGTTTTGTCATTAGGGATGATGAGAAGAGGGTCTTAGGGATTTCAGTTGGGAGTATGCATAAGACTGCTGAATTTTTGTTTTCAGAGGTTACAGACGTATCACAGGAAACTCGTAGAAAAGTGACTTGAAAATTTATCAGCCATTCTTATTCTTTGGCACATACAGTGCAAAGTAATTCCTTCCTCTGTGGAAATACTGCTGCTTTTGTATGTCTGATTGTCCAACATCCAGAATTTAATCCATGGTGACACTTCCAGAACTTCGTTAATAAATTCAGATTCACAGCACAAATGTTTTTCAAAAAGAAAGATGAAATGGTCAGAAATTTAGCAATCTTGGATTCCAGGGGAAAAATTACTTCTATGTAATTAGATGTTGTTTCCTAATACTTAGGCATGTGTAGTCCGTATGTTTGTAACTGCACCCTACTGCCTTCCTTTGTAAAGTGGAGTCAACAGAACGTAACCAATCAGTGTTGAATACAAGTCAATAATGATCATGTAGTGCTTTGAGGTTTTAAATAGAAATTTTATGAAAATGCTCTCTATTATTCCTTTGTGGCTTATTTTCTACCATGCTGACTTGAAAACCTTATGCTATGGGCAGCATTTGTATTCCATGTCTCCTTGACACATTTTCTTTTATTCCTGTAGATGCTTAAAGTGTGCAGATGCCCCCTGTCAGAAGAGTTGCCCAACTAATCTGGACATCAAGTCATTCATCACAAGTATTGCAAACAAGGTAAAATCGGGCTTGCAGTAGTACATGGAAGCAGATAACGGCAGTTACTTGCAGTTCTGTTAGTGAGATTGCATTTCAAGGTTTATCTTTGTAAAGTCTTAAAAAAAATAGTGTTTACAACAGATGCTTTAAAGTTCAACAGTCATCTAATTGTTAATTATTTTTCCTGCTGTTCTGTGCCCGTACAGATAGTGTATAGTGCAAATCTATTTCTTCATGTCACTTTTTCTATAAAGTTTTTGGTTTTGATGGTTTTCAAATATAATGATGTTCAAAACACTGACCATTACAATGTAATTATTTAGCTTTGCTGCTACCTGAGGTATTACAGTTACAAACCTTTTCTTTCATTAAAGATTTTTTTTTTTTAAAGCAGTGATTATAGTTTAAATTTTCTTTGGGCAGAAATTTGGCATGAAGGTGGTCATCTCAAGGAATGTTTTCTTGTAGTTTATAGTAAGAGGCTCTGGTTAATGCAAATGTAGTCAGTCACTTAGACTATTCATAAAATACTACAGGAATAAATTGAACCCCCTCTTTGGAGGTACTGTACCTTTTCTTTTCTTAATAGGCTATTATAGTATAATCATAATGAAATCTTAAAAACATTATTCTGATTTGTGGTTTAGAAATGACTTTTAACAGTCAGAAATAGAAATAAATAAAGACGACTGCAAAGTTGATATGACAAGATTAATTAGGCTGTCTGGGATAGCCTAAAGATGACTGGATATTGATTACCCCATACTTTTTAAAACTTGCTTCCCATCTGTGGAATCATTAGTTGCCGTGTGATTTATTTGTCTGTATGAGCCCAACTAGGCTCATAATCTACTGGGGGTGCTACAAAGATTTTCTGGCTGCATTTTATGCTCTCACATACCTCACTGTTAGATACAGCTGAAAGGGCCAACGCAGGTAAAGCTGGAGTGAAGTGGGTAACTGCAGTGTGTGAGTTAACAGCCACGTTGCTTTTACTACACTCTGTGCTGTATGGAGAAGACACTGGTAAATTCTGCACCTTAACAAGAAACATTAGGATAAGAGGAGATATTAAGATACATGTATCAATTATAACATAACTATGTGTTGATGTATGTGGTTTACAGTAATTGGCATTATGCCCAGCATCTGCATATAGACGGTTTTCTTATATAATCTGTACCCTGTCAGCGCAGGATTTATTTTCATGAATGTAGGCATCTGCTTGCAACCATAGTATAGTATGCGGCATATTGCTGCTTATTACCTCTTCCAGGCATCGTGAAGCAGGCAAGCTGAACAGAGAAGGTACAATGCAGTAATGAAACCGCTAGTCTCCATCTCATCATTGTGCTGTAGTTTGTTTAGGAAACCTAAAGCAAATTTTATAAAAGTATTTTACCAGAATGGTCTTTTCTTATTAAGGATTAGTTATGCTACTGCTTTGGGTAGGATAGGGTGATGTGTTGTTGAGGAAAGAAAAAGGGCCTGATTATCAAAACATAAAAGCTGGGAATAAGGAACAAGAGAAGATGGACTGAAGACTGCAACAGAAGATGTCAGAGGAAGAACTAACGCCAGAAGCATCATGAAACGAGAAATTTGGTGGGTCTTCTAGACTCTGATAGCCTCAGAAATATGATGCCCCTTTGTGACTTGGCAGAAAGGGTAAGTCATTTTAACAGCTGATTTATTCTGAATTCTGTGAATCCATTACAGAGCACAGAAAATCAAGGTGGGGTGACTGCAGAGCTTTGAGTTGTATTTTGGCAAAGGTATACTGGAATAATATTAGGAAACTGCCTCCAAGGTGTGAAGTGAAGTCTTTGCCCCACTGAAGCCGATGGGTACACTCTTACAGGTTTTAATAGGGCCAGATTTAACCTGTCAGATGGTCAGTGGGGTGGATTAACCCTATAGAGTTTGGGCTGTTTGATGAAACTCTTTTAAATCATCTTGGAAGCTGCAGATGCTAGGTAAGACTCTGGTTTTGCCCTGAGCGGCTGACCTCATCACTTCCTGTTTTAGCAGGAAATCCTGCTTTAGCAAAGAATTGCAGTATACTCCTGTTCTCTCAGGACATTTAACATTCTTCATGGAAAAACCTAAGTATCTTATATTACTGAAACGTACTTACAGCCTTTCTTTTCGGACCCTATCCCTATCTATCAGTAGCTTCTGTATCCACTCTGAAACTAGTTTTTATAAAAGATATACAACGGCTTTGGTCACTGCTTTTACCTCATGTTGATGCCTGGTGATTGCATAGACAGCAGGAAACACACAGAGGAAGTTTTAAAAAGTCAGGTAGTCAGTTTCTGCTAGCCAAGATGTTAGGATGGGAAGTTGCATGCCTAAAATCAGCACTGCTTCTGTGAAATCCAGTTCCAAGAGTGAGTTTACATACGGTCTTACCCTTTGCTTTCTCTCCTTATCCTATTGGAAGAAATCTAATATAGCATGATTGTGGAAGCATTTCTCTGCAACAGCTCTAATGTTGACTTTAAAAACAAACAGAAATCCAAAACAAAACAAAAAACCAAACCCAAAAAACTAGAAGTGAGAAAACCCCACAACCAGATACACTTAGCAAATAGCTGAAGTCATGGGCTGAGAAACAAGGCTGGGAAGTCCTGCGTATTTGCGGCCTCCATGTCAGTGCCTGTGCCTCCTGTAAGTCACGTACCAAGCAACTTCTCGGGGAAATAAACAGTGCGTAAAGGGAGCCCAGCCTTGACTTGATGGCTGCAGTCTGCTAGGCTGAATTTTCCTTTTGATGAATTAGTTCCTGGTGCCTTTGCTAGAAAATATTTCTATTATAACAAATTCTGTTCTTCAGAAAAAGTAACAGTAAATTCTTCTGGTTTCCTTTATTAATAGGACTTTTTTTCTAGGTATAGGTATGTACTACTGTTTTTACACTCCTGCACTTCGAAACTCCTTGCTTTCTGCCAAGTAAGCCATAGATACAAGGTGGAAGTTGAGAGAGGGGTACCGAAAGTTGAAATGATTCACCTGAAGTCATGACCCTGGCAGAGTCTGTGTGAGAGCCCACTACCATGGCTGCTCCTGCAGCGTCCTCTCCCCTCTTTCATTCTGCTGCTGCGGTGGCTGGGGTACCTGCACCGTACACTTTTAGAGCAGACAGAAAACAAGAACAGTGCGTTTTTGAAAACGACACTAAAACTTCTAACTTACCATTTTGAAAGGTTTTAATGGAACCAGTAAGTAATTTTTCACTGTCTTATGCATTTTTCTAAACTTTTATTGAGATAATAATTCAGATATCATTCAGCAATCTGCTTGCTGAATATTTTTGTATTATTGTCGTGAAAGTATTTACTTCACATGATCAAGGATATTTTACATGTAATTGAAAATACTTTTCAAAATGTTAAATCTTTTTTGTTGTTTTCACCTTGTAAATAAACTTTCTTTTTTAATCCAAAAGCTTATAAATATATCTGGTAGCTTCTTGACAAAATCCTAGAATCATAGAATAAAATAAATAGGTGAAGCGTAGAACATTCAGGTATTTGAGGTCAATAAATCCAGGAAATCGGGGTACGCTTTCTAGGTTCATTGAAGTCTCTCTCCTGCTTCTGAATCTTTCTTCATCAGTCACTTGAGAAATTGCCTTCAGCAGGTTACCCTTCTTCTTTCTCCTCCTTTGTTTAGAGGAGATTCAGTTCAATAAATTCCTTGTCCTCACCCCTGTGTAAGCAGTAGGCAGTACTGCATGCAGGTATTTATTTAAACATGATTCATTATTAATATAGAGTATTTAGACAGCAGCGTACTGAAAATGAATTACTTTGTCAGGTATTTAAGAGCTCTATTGTACGTAGTTTGTTTTGTTGGAAAACTGCTACAGCAATCATAAAAGGTCAGGGATTCTTGTTCTCTAAAGCCTGAGGCTTTTTAGGTATTTACAGGCCATGTACAATGTAGCTGTTCTGGCTGTTCTGCCATTAGACCTGAGCTCAGGAGTAGAAGAGGGACAGGGGAGGAGGGGTTGTTTCTAGGTTGAGAGGGTAATTGAATTGCCAGACTCAATGAGCCTTGAGCCTCTTTGAGAAAAAGGATGTCACTTATGCTGTATTGTGTTAGCCACTGTGACTCAGTAGAGTTTAGGCCACAACTTCCATTCTCTTTTTCCATACAAACTGGATTACAACTCCACTTTAGAAAGGTACAATCTATTCTATTGTGTCTTCCCAGTCAGTGTTTCTCGGTTCATACAGACCGCCTGCAATTGTGTCTCTCGGAGACCGGACTTCAAATTCACCATGCACACATTCCTACTTTTGTTTCTAAACATCAGAAGATGGCAAACAAGTATTCTGACTTCCACCTGTCCTCTCTTTAAACACAGCCTTCACAGTGCAAAGTGTGTATTCTTTGTTTTATAATGCACAAGTGCCATCTTAGTTATTTCTTTCTTTAAAAAGAAAACACACTAAGAAAAAAAAGTGTTCAGCTGCTGCAGGAGAAAGCTTCACCCTCTACCCCTGAATAAGACCAGGACTGATTTTAGGATTTTATGTTCTCCTTTCCCCATGTTGATACATCAAAGCAAGAAGGACTTGGTAAAATGGAGCTCCAGCACCCGTCATCCTTTAGGGCTGGTACAATCAAATGTTGTACAGCAGCAGAAAATCCTACAGCTTCCCAGAAGCAACTCTCAGCCTGAACGCTTGCAGCCTGTCCAACTTTCCTCCTGTTAAGCAGAAGTGTGTGCCAGAGGAAGCTGCCTCCTTAGAAAGCAACAGCTGCTCACATGCTCTACATTTGTAATGTTCAGTGAGAGGGTCTTGGAGCTTTTTGTTATCAGACACCTTTATGGTTGAGTAGTCGCATTGAAAAACAACTGTTGGTGCAGTGTAGGCATGGGGGTATTAAGTTGTGTTACATGGCACAGGCATAAGGAGTGAGTGACTCAACCTGCATAGTCTGAGTCTATAATGAAGAATTGGGAGTGCAGAAGTATCTTTTGTCTTATCAGTACTCAAAAATCACACTTTGTTGCTGCAGCCCTCTGTTACTAGCTCTCACATGTCTATCTCAGGTCTTGCAGTATTACAATGATTCCTGACATTGATTCAATAGTTTTCTCCTTTTTCAGAAGACCATCTTCTCCCATATCCCTTAATAATAAACTGGTCTGAGTTGACACGTCAACTGTTTTCTAACAGACTTTATAGGTGGATGTAAGCCTTCTGGTGGCCAGCGTTTTAAAAAACAAAAACAACCCAGAAAAAAAAGAAAAAAACCCCAAACCAACAAAGCCATGCTGCCCTCTGGATAAAAGGTTGTACCTGGACCGTGCAGAATGCTGGTAGGAAAATGAAGGAGAGAGAATTGAATGCCAGGAACAGTATAGAGAAAGTTGTGGAACACAAGAGTAAGTTTTAGGATTTCAGAGGAATGTTTAGGTTTAAATGAAACCAAAGGAAATGTGGGGGTTTTTTTCAAGGGAGAAATGGGAGAGGGAACAAACTGGAGGATAGAGAAGGATACCCAGGGATGAGGGTGAATCTGAAGTTTGGGAGATTGAGGGAGTAAAGGAAAAAGTGTTTGTGGGAATATACTGGAAATGAGAAAGAAGGAAAAGTGGGTGGACAAAGGAAGGCAAGAGACAAAAAGCTGTGGGATCATTAAGAGAAAATGAAATGAAGAAAAGATTGTAAGGGAGAAAAGGTGGTGAGAGACATAGGATTATGACAGGTGAGAGAAACAGAATGATGGTTTTTCTGTGCCAGAGAAACTCTGAGTAAATTAACAAAGGACATCTATATGCCATTGCAAAGACTGTAGAAGATCACGAGTCACAGTTCATATGTAAAATACTGTAAGTGGGATACTGTTAATACAATGAAGGATTGTGGAAGTCAGAAAGCTGCTAGATGATTGGTAATAATTATATACAGATATGCATCACAATTAATCTTTAAGTATGACTTTGAGGCCCCAGGTTTTTGAAAGTGCTGTTTCATTCAGCTTTCTCTGTTAATCTTTGTATATTTCAGGTCACTAAAATCAAAAAAACATTTAAAAGAAAAAGTAGTAATGGTGTTAAATTGATGCACTTGAAACAGTGACTTTTCTTGAGATGTCTGTTTGTACTTAGTGTAATGGAATGGCTGACAGCTGGTTTCAGTTGCCATAGTGTAATTATGTAGAATAGACTTTTGCGATGACACTATGTCAATTAAGGAATCTCTCACATTCTAGACTACAAAGGACAAACTGACAGTACAAGATATTTCTTCTGTTCTTTTTCATAAAAAGATAGTGACACTGTGTGAAATTACAGTCCTGTTATGATGACACAAGTCAAATGATGTGAAAGATTTCTGGATTGATTAAAAATCATCAGCATTATAATATAGAATATGTATGATTTGATAAGTTGCTGTTATGTTTTGTTCGTTCTTCTTCGGAAGATATTTTGGAGGGGCTGACAGACTGGGGCCGTTTCTTGTTATATTTGAACTGGTGTGTGTCAATGTGAAAAATGCTACTTACGTAACAACGTACTTTAAATAGTGGCTCTTCGGTATGTGAAAATATTTTAGTCCAATACATCTTGAGTAAATTTTAAAGCCATCGCAGAACATGAACTAGGATAGAAGGAGGTGATATTTTCCCATATTTTTTGCTATGTCTCCCTTTTTTTAAACTAAACCCAGATGAAAAGGAAATTACCACTTTTTTCTTCCTTTCTTTTAAAGTATTCACTCTGTCCCAAAATCCTGATGAAGTCAGTGTATTCATTTTTATTACACAAAGCATAATAATGCATATTCTTCATTGTTTTTGAGAAAACTGCAATATCAAAACACCCTGATGCATAATGAATTTATATAAAAAGCTCTTGAACTGAATTAAAAGCAAAGATGCTATAAGCATTTCCTGATAGTAAATGCAATTTCTTCTGGTCTCTCAGTATTGATCCTATGTGTTTTAATAGGTTTTTTTTCAAGTAAAAACCCGTCTCATTTGCATGCAAATTATATAATGCTTCCAAATGATACATGTGGAGATCCTCCTCTGCCTGGTTTCTGCTGATTATTGATGTCTGTTTAAGGCTTGTTTTTGTTCCCTGTGTTAGCGATGTAGTATTTATTGACATTTTGATGTAGGAAACCACAAAACATCCTATCCAGTTAGATTAATTTATTTCTATGGAAGTGCACAGGAAAAAAGATTCTATGAACAAAGGCACGAGCAGACATTTATCTCATTTAAAAATTCATAAACATTCTAGTTTTAGACTTGCTTCCTCTGTGACGTCTGTAAGAAACTAGCCAACTGAGTCATCTTCTTATTTCAGCATCTGAAAAAATTACTCCAGACTGTTAAGGTAGCTTGCATCATTCCATGCCCTGGCGTAACTTTGTTATTTTAATGAAGCCAGCCTCCCTTTAATTCTGATCCTTTCTCATGTACAACATGTGGTGTGTAGTTACCACCTTGCCAGGTCTGCATCTCATGTCTAGTTTGCGTGCAGCCTACTACACCCTGGTTTTGTGAAATAAAAGCGATCAATAATTTTTTATAAAATGTGAATATTCCATGAATATTCTACCCTTAATGTCACTGGTAAATGTAATGATCATTAATATATGTTTTCAGCTTAAAAAAAAAAGTTATGTAAGCACAAAGTGTTCATCTAGCTAAACATTTAAGATACTGTCCATATAGTATTGTACATATACTACAAACTCTCATTTATTACTGTAGTAACATGATGGTTTGCAGTTTTGTAACACAGTTTGTATAACACCACTTAGTGTAACTTACTAGACTATATTGTGTTTCCCTGCCGGTTTTTGTCAAGTATTGGAAAACATTTTTCTAGTCATGTTTGATACAGTAGTTAATAAATCAGCACAGTAAAGGCAGGATAAATGATTAAATAGAATGGAAGGACAAAGAGATGAAGCAACTCAGAGCTGGGCTCCTGAAGTCCTGCCCACAGCCCAGTCTTCATGCTGGACTGTGCCCTGGGCGTCCGGAAGGTTGCAGATGGGTTTGCTCTCGAGCCACTGCACAGAGTCATGGTAGCAGCACGTGGCCGTATCCTTCCAGTGGTAGTGGATGGCACTAATGGCAATGGGAACAGTGGTTACACTGGTATTCTGGAAGGTGGAAGAGGAGAGTTAGGGAACTGCAGCTCTTCTGTGAGTATGTTATAAGTTTACCAATGGTAAAATTGACACAGGGTGACTTTTTGTTGGCAGACGGGGAAACCAGGTCAGCACTGAACCTGTACTTCCCTTTCATCTTTAGAGGTGTCCACTTTAACATAGTTGGAGCACACAGTGAAGCAGTGCAGAAGACTTGCCCTGCTGCTCCCAAAGATAAGTGGAACACTTTGGACTTCAGGTGTGACTGTCTTTTAATTTATCATTAAAACTTATTTCAGGTGTTAAGACTGGAAGATATATACTCTTTGATACAGTTTATCTAATGTCTTAATATTTAGCATGGTAACATGTACTATATTTCTTTTGGTACTCTTATTTTAGAGGACAGTGTTACTCTTTTTCTCAGGTTCTGCCACTACTAGAGGTAGCAGCAGCAACTCATGATCATGACAGCAACATCTCAAAACTTCCCAAATCAGGACTCTACCTTCATATACTCCATCATGTTTCCCCCAAATTAAGAGTTCAGCAGTGGTTGGCCTTACCCCCGTTAGGACTTCAGTCCCAGCCTCCTCCTTAACGAACTCTGGGATGATGTCCTGAGACAAGTTTCCCTATATATCCCCTCAATAAGCCATGTTCTCAGTCCTATACCCACAGTGACCCTGGTCCCATCTCTCTGAAGTCACTTGCTGCTTTAACATACCCTATCTTTCTGTAGCATAGGTCTGCTCAAAGTTTGGTTTCAGCTTGCAAAACAAGTGAAATGTGCCAGCTGTGTTGACGCTGCCTCTAGTGGCACAGCTCAAGTGTGAGAATATACTTTACAGATATGTGAAAAAGTTAATTTTAAAAAGGAATAGTTTAACAGCTTTGCATTCTAGGAATAATAACTGACTTTGTATATTGATTTTAATTACAAAGCCTAAAAATATAGAAAATCCTTAATGAAGTTACTTAAATGGAAATTCACGTTGTTGTAATTGTTCCCATTGAACCAGATTTGAAGATAATAAAAATAATAATCCTGGACAACACAGGAAGAAAAAATAACACTCATATGTAGTGAAATATCAAACTGAACAAAAATTCTTTGAAAACCATTTTGTCTTTGAGTTAGTGAGAAAAATCCCCACAACTAGTTTGTAATTATTCCTTTAGAGTGGAAAAAAGGAACGGCTAGATGTAATTGCCTGGGGAACAGACATCTAGTGCCACTTAAGATGCTGTTAGGGTATCTAGGCTGGTCTCTGAGTGCTGCTTCAGAAAGACGCGGGTCTCCTGCATTGACTGTGTCACCTCTGCTGTCTGCATGGTTATGTGTCAGGGACATCTCCAGTATAACTAGACTTCTGTGTTTTGCTGCTGAATTGAGCTTACAATGTCTTTACTGGTTGTTTTTAGCAGCTCTAACAATCTCTGGCATATCAAAACAGTGTAATTCATCTGGAAGAGCGAAAATGTTTGCTAATACGTACAACTTCCATTTAACTAATACTCCTTTACATTGGAATAAATGAGAATTGGGGTTGATAAAGTTCCTTACCAGTCACTGCAGACAAAATGGTTGAAAGTTCTCCCAGAACAGTTGCATAAAGGGATTGCTGGTTCAGCCAGGATTAGAATTTCAATGGATTTTAATAGTGTCTAAGAAAATCCTATGAAAGTACACCCAGGTAGCTTGTTTGTGTTTCCAGGTGATGGGCAGGGGCTCATGCTGTGCAGTAGACCAGCACCTGTAAGCAAAAGGTCCAGTTTACATCTGCAAATACATTTCTTAAACATTGGCATTCTCTTTGGAATCTCTATCTGTGTCTATAGCATCTGGTTTAAGAATTTTATGCTCAGTCTTTTAATATGCCTTTAGTGAATTTGAACCTCCCAAACCAAAGTCTTGTTACCCATTGTTAGCTATATTGTCAGATCATGATGCTTCTCTTTTTATTCATAACTGGATTCTTGCTCTGTGTGGCATAGCATTTGCTTTGAATTAACACTTCCGTGTACATTAGCCTACTTGATAGACAGTAAGTCACAGGCATTGCATAGGGTCTGCTGTGACCAAGTACTCCACGTTGTTTGAATGCTACATCTTCTGGCTGTTCTGAGTCAGCTGTCCTGGGACAGAGAGGTAAATATATTTGTTATAAAAACCAGTTTCATGTTAGTGATGATTATTGAAGATTGGAATATGGAAGAGGTGGTGGAAGAGGAAGGAGACATATTGTGTTTTAATCCCTCAGTTATTGCTAATTTGGAGAAAGCTGGAATGAGATCCCAGCATTAATTTCTCACTGAAGAAACTTTTGTGGAACCTCAGCCGTGTGCTAATTCTAAGGGGTACTGTATTGTCTTCTGGCCCTTAAAGGAAACTCTAGCATTAACCCATCTTCATGGACTTTCCTTGGTGGGGCTTTTAGAGGGGATGGGCGGAGTGGTAAAATGAAGAAAGAACTAGAGTCTACAATTAAGTAAACTTCTATATTGACTGTAGAGAAGAAAAGATAGGATGTAAATGGTTTGCTTTAATTATACCATAATTTCATTAATGTAAATGTAATGTAAATGCGGAACTGCCACTAGTAGTTCTCCCCCTCTAAATGAGACTTCAGTTTACTCCTGGCATTTCCTCTGATGCTCCATCTTAAGAGAATTATCCAGTCTAAAAAAACAACCAGGGTTTCTTTTCTCACAGTATCAGGCACTGGGAGTTTGCTAATGTCCATTCCTTAGACTTCTATTATGGAAAGAAAACTTGCTAGCTCTCATATATCAGGAAACTGTTCCTTTTCTGAAGACGTGCACTGAATATTGAGAATCTGTGAAGTTGTGAATTGTACATAACTTCTTTAATCAGTTCCCTGGTTTGCTGTTTAGGGAAACAGGAAAATAAGTGTTTGCCCTGATTAGCATGTGGTTGAGGAAAAAGAGTTCAAAAAAGAATTCAGTAGTGCAAAACAGGGAGCTGCATAGGAAACCTTCTCTTCTCATCACAGGTCTGGGGCAATTGGCACTACTGATCTGGTGTGAAGGACAGGCATGTCCGCAGAGGTGCTGTGCACAGATGTGTAAAATAAGCTTTTCATTCCCTGTGTCATAAAGAAGTTATAATCTAACTGGCACTTTCTGGTCAGACCTCCAACATGGGTTACAACGCAGCTACTGCCCAATTGACCTAGAAATAGAGAAAGTATTTACAAGTACCTAATGCAGGCACAGTAGTTTTAGAATGTACGTTTGTTAAGCCACTAAAAATCCTACAACCACCTCAGACTGAAGATGCTTTTAACTATTTCGCAAGTAAAAAGTTTTATCTTTGCATAATGAACAATTTTGCTGACTTTCTTTCCAGTGTCTTTGACATAACGCTGTATAACATGTTGGTACATTTAAATAATGTCAGTGTTATTTAATATATTTATATTTATATATTATTTTACTAGCCAGTTAACGAAAAAGTATTTTGTATTTTCTCTTGAATTTTTGAATTTTTGCTGCCTTGATATGTGACTCTCTCTCTCTCTTCCCCCCCCCCCCCCTTCCTTTTTTTTTTCTTTTTCCTTCAGAACTACTATGGAGCTGCCAAAATGATTCTTTCTGACAATCCACTTGGCCTGACATGCGGAATGGTGTGTCCAACATCAGATCTCTGTGTTGGTGGCTGCAATTTGTATGCCACTGAGGAGGGACCAATTAATATTGGTGGATTGCAGCAGTTTGCTACTGAGGTAGGTAGGACTTGCAAATGTCTTAAATTGTTTGTATGTACCAATGAGCATCGTCTAAGTGGTTACCTTTGTTAATGATTGGTTTAAAAAAAAGTTGGTACTAATACAATAAAGGTGTATGAGGTTAGAGTAATTATGCTTTTTCTTACAGCACATTCAGAAGCTTAGAAATGCTTTCATAATGCAATACTTTATAGGAACATCAGGAACATTATTTGTGAACAACATGACTCTTTAGAAACACTATTAGTTGAGACAATTTGTTTTATAATGGAAGATTTATCTAAACCAGGTGAAATTGTGGATGTTACTGAAGTAGGCTGCATAGGGAAAAAGATCAAGTGCACCTGCATCTGTAACTGCATGTTAAGGAGATGTAGAACTGTTCCGGGCATAGGGTAGATCCTATAGCAGAATTAGTGTGCATTTGTACTGGCTTTGGGGCAAAGGAAAAGTTTCAGATGATTTAGACTTTTTACTATCCTGTTTTGCCAAAACTAAGTAAATAAGTAGTTTCAGGTTGACCTGAAAGATATGTCTATGTGCATCTATCTAGATAGATACAGATGCACACACATGTATGAATGTATGAATTTATTAGTTGATAAAGTTATGTGCATATTTTGACTACTGAAGCAAAGGTTGTTACTTGCCGCTTGATGTTAGGAAGTCTTCTCAAGGGTTTCTGTTGAGGTGCATGTGCATTATTTGTGACTGTATAGTTTCACTGCTCCAATTTCCATCTGAAGAAAGACGGAGGCTACTGCTCATTTGTTAACTTCCTTTGAGGGCATGGAGAACTTGTACCAAACTCATGGTCTCAGCTGGCACCTCATCTGATCTGTCTGAAGTATCTTTGGGTAAAAATTGTGATTTTGGTCTCTGTAAAAGTGAGGAAGTTGTGGCTGTATAAAAAAGGCATAAGCATGTGTTAAGATTGCACATTTCTATACAGTCCTTAACTAATGAGCATGTGTCTCTTCTGTATCTTGAGCCATTTGGCTGATTATATTTACAAACATACGATGAAATTCCAGTCACCTTTACAAAGCCTGAGAAAAAAAACTTTGTAGGACAGACCAAAATAGAAATGTGAATCAATCTGGAAATAACAGATGATATGTCTGTAAGGCCAATTTTTTTCCTCTACTGTCATTCATAGACTTCACACCCCTTCTCAATGGCTGTGGGTCATGATTTGATGAGCAAACGTTGCTACCTGCTGCAGTTGTTCTCCTTTCATCTGTTTGTATCCCTCCTTTCTTCTCTCCAGGAGACTTGTAAAGCTTCTGGAGCACCTGCTAAACTTTTCGGCTAGCTGTTGCTGAACCTTCTCTCACCTCTGTCATTAAGTCGCTATCCACTTTGATTTTCTTGAGATTTGAACATACAAGTGTAAGAATCAGTCCAGTTTGGCCCAAAGTTCTCATTTACAGGATGAGGTTAGAGACACTGTTTGTTCTACGTGTATATTCAATGGTTGGGTTTTATCAGTCAAGAGGCAATTTTATTAGCTTTTCTTCTAATGGCTTTTATTCCTTATATGTAAAAACTTAATATTTGTGGCAAAGCAGAAGACTTATTTTTTCCTAAAAAAACCCCAAAAAACAAACCAAAAAGAAAAAAAGAAAGATTAAACAGTTGTCAAGTAGATGATAAATACAATGGTGAAATATTACTGTTTAGGAACCTAATGCAAGTAATATCTGTTAAAACTTGATTTGTGTCTCCTTTTAGCCCTAATGCTATGATTAATAGAGAGGAATTATGACTTGATAGATAATGCTAAATATCTGCCATTTTTCTTCAAAAATCTTTAGAAATCTATTAAAAAAGTTCAGTGCTAGCACAATGATTGATATGAAAACTGCAGAGAGGATGAACAGCTCAGAATGGCTTTGCTCCTAATGTTTCAAGTTTGTTTAAAGTGATATTAGTGTCAAGAGTTCTAACAAAATAAAATTGTTGTACAGTTCTGTTTAGCACTCTAACAAAAATAACATTTCAATAAATTTTGTTATCCTTAATATTTTTATAGTATCCTAAAATGTTAAAATTAGTTGTTAATAACCTTTAGATTTACTGCTGTTTAACAAAGTATTTCTATGCGTTGTAGTACTCATAATTAGTAATAATAGGCAGTTACTTTTGTAATTAATACTTTTTTTTTTAGCTTTCATTCAGTTAAATTTTACTATGACAGTATGTATAGTTGAAAAAATATAATGGTATGAGTGCTTCCAAGTAACAATGACTATAAAAATATAGATTAAAATACTGGAGAAAATCATGAGGAACTGCTGCTCATACAAAAATTGGCCCAGGTACTGCAAGCGAAGTGTGTTCACAGCTTTACCTACACGAGTAACTTAGAAAATTGTGTAATTTAGGCGTGCAACATGTGTTACTCTTAATGAGAACTGCATGGTAATTCTCATGCACTGTGTAATAGTTTGTCCCACAGGGGCTTATTTACTGAAAACTCCATTGTGCATAAAGCCAGTTTTAGACTTTTTTTCCTTGGAATTAGTCTGAGGATCATACACTTGATGCATTACGAGAGTGAGCGATAATAAAAAGGCACAACTGCTAGCTGAGATAAAAGATAAAATTGCAGTAAAGCAGGAATGTGGGTTTAAAATGGAAAATATATGGGTATGACGTATGCCCCTTTGTGCTTCTGAACAATGACTGATCATCTGTTCATACTGCAGATAAAACTCCCTAATTGTAAAATATTTGTCTTGCATACGGTAGAACAAAAAAAATGGCACCTCACACCTCCTGCATTTTCCTTCTACCCTTCCATATAGTTTTGTAACTATGTTAGGCTCATTTTCAAACTAAATTGTAATCCAGTCTGAAAAAATGTGGATTTTGACAGTTAAATGTTCAAGTGGAAAAAAAGGAAATGTCCGTTTGTATTTGTGATGTAGAATGTGTATACTGGGATGCAGTTACCACGGTAACTTGCATCTAGAGAATAACATGGAGTAAAAGCTCACTATTATAAATGATGAGTGTCAAGCGCAGGTTACACCTGCTACTGCACAGGTCAAAATTATATTAATGTCTTTATCTGTCTCCTTTGCCCAAGTACTTTAGAATCAGGAAACATCTCTGTTTTTGTAACACAAGTTCAGTGAAAATATACTGAGATTGCAGTGACAATACATACAGGCATGAGCTATATGACTGTCAGTCCCACAAAATAAACTAAAATTACTGGTTACCCAAGTACAAGTTTGTAAGCTTGCAGTAAAAAAGAAGCATGATCTATTATATTGCCGCAGTATTAGTAAGAAGCCCTCAAAATCTTACATTTCTGGACAGACGTTACTGAACCTAAAGCTTCTCCTGTGTTTCTAGTTAATCATTCTGAATGGAGCAGCACAAGCTAAATAGAAAATGTATTATTTTAATTGCTGCATACTAGATTTAAATACTAGATCATTTAGTACTGTGACTCTTGTGCCAGCTACAGTTCTGGTGATTTGTTCCTCTCTGGAGATGTATTCTGGCTGCTGTTGCAGCAGAAAGAAATTGGAAAAGGAAACTTGATATGTTTTTTTCCTAAAAGATGCATTGTACAAGCTTACCTGCTGCTAACCTAGAGGCATCTCAGCAGAGCGCCTAGACTGGGAGGTGGGCTGCAGTGAGGGTCCCCCGCTGAGTGCTCAACCGCCCGTCTCCCCCAGCCCACCACAGGCAAGGAAGCAACGGCTGCCCAGAGGGATTGCCATGGAGGGGTGCGCTGCGCCCTCGGGCTCAGAGTCCCTCTTTTAGTTGCATATTGGCAGTTCTGATCAGTCTTAACATAGGTGGGGGAAGAAGGCGGTTCTTGCGGAGCTGCAGCTCCTGCAGTTGGACGGCCTCGGGATGGCTGCCTGGGCCCCTCGCCGTCGCCGGCACAGATGGTGGCAGAGGATAGGATTAGCAGAGGAGGATTGTTCTGGGGAGCTAAGAGAGCAGGACAAGCAGAAAGAAAACTCGCTTTGTCAGTATTCATTTTTATTTTAACACATCTTTAGGTTATTTTCTCTTTTAAGTCATGTTGAAATCTATAATAATCAGTTATAAAATTTTAGGCTTGTTTGAAGGGGATGATGTAGCCTTCTACAACAGTTCAGGGGATGAATCTGAGAACTTCTGATTTCTCAGGCCAATGCTGAAAGTTGGCCTGAGAATAAATCAGCCAATTGCTGATACTTGGACAAGTTATATAAACTTCTCTACAGCATGCTTTGCAGACATTAAACATTCTTTGGTTTTTTTAAGGCATTTACATGAATGTTGCTATGTCCTTTTTAGTGGTGGGATTCATGAGATTTTGATGTATGGACTCTGCAATGTCCTAGATCCATGGGTTTTCTTGGGACTGGGATAATATTAATGTATAGTTGTTATGTACGTTTGAAAAGTCTTTAATGAGGCGCTTTAGGCCCTCGTTTTGTCAACATTCACCTACTTGCATAAAAGTTTGCAGTATTACAACTTCAGCTGTTGTCTTGTGGATGGAGGATCAATAAGTTTTTCCTAACTAGCTCACATTTGTGGAAAAACCACTTCCTGTACATCCTGTGCTATCCACTGCAATTAAATGAAATTAATTGTGTGATCATGTAATTTGACAACTTCAAGAATATAACTGAGCATGCAATTTGATTATTTTTTTATTAAAATCCATGTGGAATATTATTTTCTCCTTTAAATATTCAACTGCCCCATATTAGTGTAAACCAGCCTACAGATAAACATCCATGTAAACCAGTGGGAAAGTGTGAAACTAATACAATCAGTTCCTACATGTTACTGATTTCATTGCCTCTATTTTTCTTTCTGTGCACTAGCAAAATCTGATAACAATTCAGAATATACTACTATGTTTCACACTAAAATAAATACCAGCTAGATGCTAATGTCTATGTCAGTAGTTGTTTGGTATCTCGTCATCTTAGCGAAGGATATGTAACGGCAAACCTGACTAATAAGCTTATTTCTATAGTCTTTTAAGCATGGACGCAGGCATTATGCCTCCAGAATATAAAGGATTTAGTTATGAAGTCAAAACTTATGTTACTAAAAGATTAAATTTTCCCACTGCTCCTTCCATTTTCCCCATTTTTTTCTATTTCAGCCTTTTTCTGTTGATGAAGGTTTTGTGATAAAGATGAGAGATTAAAGAGATGCACTTTTCACTTATGAAATGTGACCTTCTGTGTATGTCTTGGAGACTACCAAATATGCTTTTTAGCAGCCTATCTTGTTTCATAGGATGAGGCAAATGCTTTTTTACATTTTCACATTGAGGTTAAACTTTCAGTTTATTTACTGTTTTATTTAACACATTCTTTGTCATACCCAAAGATAATTTTAAATAAAGGTGAATTAGATTAAAGCTGTCTGACCATATTTGAATTCTGCAAATAGGTGGAGAAGGGTATCTACAGTATATTTGTCTTAGAAAAATTATGATCAGAAAACTCAAAAGTGACTGAAGTGAGTTACTTTAATTTATTCTAATTTATATAAAAATTGAGATAACTATTTTGAATAACAGTTCTAACCTGCTCTAATGGTTTTAGATGTTTTAAATGGTTTAGATGTTTTTATCTTTTATCTCATTTAAATCATGCTTACTATGCCATAAAATGATTTTCAACTGGTTAGCAAAATGCATTTCTCTGAGTCACCTGCCTCTCTCTGCCAAATGTCACATCTTTTCATCAAAACATGCTAATACTAGAGTTGCGTAGTGAAGAAAAGAACCAGAATTTTATTACATGAGGAGAACAATAAGCTTTTCCCTGTCTGCATTCAGAAAAACAGCTAAAGTGAGTTGGCTAAAACTTTCTAGGAAAATTAAACTTGAATCGGATGCTCAGCAATCGAAACCACTATAGTTTGCTTAAGTGGGAAGTATTGTGGGACCTTAATACAAACTTGTGTTTGCATACAGTGCCTGGAATTATGCTCTTTGTTGAGTATACTGAATGTTTTGGAACAAGAACCAACCCCACTACCTTGAAAGGAAGTTTGATTTAAAAGGGAGAAGAGAACAAACCTCCAGATTTCACGCAGGAGAGAACATTGAGCAAGTGCATTCATACTTTTATAGGTTCAAGTAATGCAAATAGGGAAACTGTAATATGTTATAAGAGAGAATTTGTTTCAGTTGTTGTAACTTTAGCAGAATAGATTGGTTGTTTCGGTTTGGTTAAATTGTATCTCACTTCAGGACAAAGTCTCCATAATCTTTTTTGTAAATTGGGATATCCTTTCTATGGACCCTAATGGACACGAAGCATAAGAAGTGGATGGAATCTGTGTGGGTTTGAATAGGCCCTGGATGGTGAAGTAACGATGATTGCATAGTATTTGATAAAAAGATAAATAATAAATGCTCAGTGTTATTAACATCCATTAATAATCTATCTAATCTCTTTTGTTTGTGTATGAGAGAGAGCCAGAAGGAAAGGCAGACATGGGCATGATGGCTGAGTCTTTCCACTGAGAGATTCAGCTTTAAAATTCATTATTTGGTCTCATTTTCCTGAATGGGTTGTGGTTACAAAGCACTGCAAAACAAGCTAAAATCTCCATCCAGAAAAAAATGAAATCATCTTTTTGAGGGGAAGGTGGACAAGAAAGGCAATAGTATGAAACTTTACTTGCATCCTGACCACAGTTTGAGCAGAGAAAAAGCGGAGAGGACAGTTGCATATAATGTGGCATTGAATGCTTGCTTGCAAGGTAGTCATCTCTGCACACCGAAGAATTTGTACAGAAGAATTCAGTGATATTTAATTAGGTGAATTACAGTTAAGGAAACTTCACCATGAGGTGAGTGAAAATCTTTTGAAATGCATTGAAGCAGTTTGCTATTTTCACACAGTTACCCTGCCAGCCTTAATATGCAAAACTGCCACTGAATTCCAGATGGCAAGATATCGCCGCACAAGCTGGCTGTGCTGCATAAAGACAGTTTCACCCTATTTGCAAATAGGCAGAATTAAAGTTGACCATTCAGCCTGAACGACTAGGATTTCCTGCATGAGTGCTTGGTTTCTGAAGCTTAACACTGCACTACAGTAGTGCAGCACTTCAGTATAATATTTAGTTGATGGGTATGACTATTCAGTAATAAATATAAAAATAATTATATTAACAATAAAGTAGATTTAGTGATAAATTTATTAAGCATATGCATATTCATAGTGTTCAATATACACATTAAATATGCAAGTTATATCATTTGTGTTACTGAGTAGCCTTTTATAACAACTGCATGAGACTTTAATGGAAATTCGGTATCATTCAAGCCATTTCTGTGTGAATGTAACAAAGCAGACATTTTTAAAATATCCTATTGCATTTTGGTTATCACAGTCTAGTTTCACAGTACAATATAAGCTTTTCAGCCTGTGAAATCCATTAATAACCACATTAAACCTTCCCATATTGTATGAATTGTCAGGTTTAAATGATTCTTCTTTGAAAACAATTATCTGTCTCTTGCTTCTTGCAGTTTGTTAGAATGCTATGTCAATTTACAAAGACTGGGGGAATTTGACACAGAAATTTTAGAGGGGGAAGGAACTAATTATTGGTTTACCTAGCATGAGTGCTCAAGTACGCATGAAGAAAATGAACATTGATTCAAAACATAAATGAAAAATTCTATTCATGAGTGGGATTCCTGAAGTTTAAGTTGAAAAACCTTTGCTTCTCGTGTTGTAAGGAAAGTAAAAACTGTTGGTAAACTTGTTAAATAGCTTAAATATGATATTTATTAAGGCAAATGACAATGTATGTATTTTAGAGGACTAGTTAGTACTTAATGGAACACAGTTCTGCATTGAAATAGATGGGGAACAATGCTGTCTTCTGGTAGTTTTTGAGGTGCAGCCTTGAAGTGTTTGTGATATGACTGAGAATCCCAATGCAATGATCTCTTGTATCCTTTTGATCTAATATTGTGCTTCTGCTACAAAGATATACTCCTTGAGTTAAATATTTTCCCCTTAATGCCTAAAATAAAACAAAGATGTAACTATGCTCTTCCTGCAAGAGCTGTGTGTCTATTCTTTCCTTTTATAGGTTATACAAGATAGATACTCCATTCCTTCCCCTACAATGTATGTAAATGCAGAGGATAGTGAAGTCTAGCTTAGTGAATGTAGAATATTTCTGCCTTAGCCTCTTACCTGTATGCCTGAGCAAAGAACTGATTTAATGCAAATCTGAAATAAACTGTGTGACCTTGCAACTGGGTAAGGAGCCTATTGTGTTGGGTTCTGTATAAATACGTAATAGTGGTCAGAGACTGTCCCAAAGTACTTTTAATGGTCAAGACAGAATGGACCAGATTATCACCAGGTGAAGAATTGAGGCATAGGGAGAACAGTCTTAACTTTCAGGTATGCCTACAACTTTTGGTCACCCTATTAAAAAGTGAAGAACATCTGAAATAGATGAGCAACTAACATGAAATAAGTCCTATTAGAATTGTCTAAGAGGAGGCATCTAAAGCATGGGTTCCCTTTGAAAATATAGCACTGAAGACTAGGGTCAGTTCCTAAAGAAAGTTTCAAAACCACCTAAGGTTGGTTACCTACCACCTCTAAAAAGTCAAGCCATAAGTGATTTATCCAGGATCACACAGGATGTCTCTTGAAGAAGCAAAACCTCTTCACTGGTGCTACAATCCTTTGCGTTATTCACAAAAATACTTTTCTAGTAGTAAGAATAATCGGGACATTGTTTGGAAGGAAAGTTTTAGTGTTACAGAGATTCTCTGCCATCTGGCTGACTTTGTATTACTATTCTATTACTGGTAGTCTGGTTCCATCTTCTCTGTAAAATTTACAGTAGTGAAAGATCTGACTTCAGACATTTTTAAGACAAAAAGAATTCTAGAAGGACCAAGCCCTGCAACTACAACATCCCTCACAAATGCACACATGACAGCTGGGAATCCCTATAATCTTACGACGCGATCTACACTAATACTTCAATGATATGTGACCGTACTAGCGGAAGCATCCATCCTATTATTCACAATAAAATTTAAGGAGAGAATGTAAAGTATGTAACCTGTTCAATGTATTGCTTTTCAGGTGTTCAAAGCTATGAATATTCCTCAGATCAGAAACCCTTCCTTACCTCCTCTAGAAGATATGCCTGAAGCCTATCACGTGAAGATAGCTCTTTTTGGTGCAGGACCTGCAAGTTTGAGTTGTGCTTCCTTTTTGGCTCGATTGGGCTATTCAAACATCACCATATTTGAAAAGCAGGAGTACGTTGGTGGCTTAAGGTAAAAAACAATGACAACAAAGCACTATTTCCAATGATTGTAGAAAGCATGGCGAAAAATATTGTGCAAACATAGTTTATACACGATCCCTCTACCTTTATCAAAGGAAGAGAGTAGAAGATTTCAGATCTGGAAAAGTTATTTTTCATTTAAATAATTCATCATTCAAGTTAAAATAGGTACAGTTACAGGCAAGCTTTAACTGAAAATCTGGTGCCTATTTCCTATATTCTCTTCATATGACCTCTAAAATTCCAGGGTACAATTGTTATTATCAAATTAACACTTTAGGAAATTATGTCAGGAACCATTTTCCCTTATCCAAAACTTTTAAACCAAGATGAAGTACTTGTAGCTCTACATAGTGAAAGAATTAGTAGATGTTTAAAATGCTTTAGTCAGATACTAATTTCATGGAGAATTTTAAATTTAGAATGCCTTCATGAACTACCTTATGCAAATAAAGGTGACAGTGAATAAATCCATCATGTATGCTTGGACTTAGAGCTTTAGTAAACCATACCATAAAAGTGAAATAAATCCGCTACAATTCTCAACTTTAAACAAATTGCAGATACAGAAAGGAAGGTACCTTTGCAGTTTTCCTGTATGGTAAACACTTGGCTGATATTTGCATGGTGTCATGTCCTCAACACTTGAAGATTAATTTTTACCACTGTAACAATGGTTGAGATCATATCTTATACGTTTGTTGGAATCCCTAAGTATAAGATAAAATATTTCAGAAACTGACTAGGTGGATACCAACCCATTCAAAATCAAATTTTACATGTTGAAGATGTATTCACACTAAAGTGTTTACAAAATAAAAAGTGAAAAGAAGCAGAGAGAGAAAGAAGGGTGGCGTGCTTGCATTTCTCACTGCAGCATCACTGAAATCAATAGAGTTGACACCGTTAATGAATTTGATCCATAATGTCATAATGTCAAATACTTATTCAGTGCTCTGGAAGATAGAGAATCAATGCTGGAGAAGTTGAACTGATTGCTTGCATTTTTCCCAGTGAGATTCAGAAGTATTCTACCTAATTATCAAGGTGTTAATACATAGGCATTTGACTGTGGAGCTGTTTTACTTGAACTGGTTGCCATAGAGGATTGCGAATTTAGTATATGAAAGACCTATTCACCTGTTGAGTAGCACATGTTTTCATAAATACCAGATTTAAAATCGGTTTTGTTGCTCTAAAGTAGTAAGAAATAATGAGATGTTGCTAACAATGAAGCTTTACTTGGTGACAGGTTAGACTCAGGTTGGACTCAGCAACATAATACAGTACTTTCTGCAGTTGCTTACAGTACAATGCTGCAGTTGCTTACATATTTGAAGTAATGTGATCTTAAGTTACATCTGATCTTCATGTTTTAATTTGAATTTAAAATAAAGCTCAGTCTGTTGTTTGTTCTACTGCAAAAAGCCTTACACTAAGTTTTGCCTGTTCTGTTAGTATCCTTAATTGTCAAGCAGTGAATACGTCTTTCTTTCTTTCTTTTGAGTCTTAAATGCCTTGTGGTTGGTCTCGATCTTAAAGGTCTTTTCCAACCTAAATGATCCTATGATTCTATGAAAGAACACATAGCGATCAAGGTCAAATTTTACTTCCATTCATTGTAGAAAGTTTCACATCTGCTTTAAGGGCATCAATTCCTTTTGTCCTTATTTTAATCTTGGAACAGAAGGGAGGCTGGCCTGTGGCAGCAATCATCCATTATTGCAGTTGTAACTCTTTGCAGTACATCTTTTAACAAGTTTAGGTTATTGATGGGTGTGTTTTCAAGGCTTCATTCATAAACTATTGCAAATGGCTAACAAGACCAAATTAATTTTGGAATCAGCTATTTGGAAGGGCAGTGCTTGTGTCCTTTTTAGTTTGTGCTGCCTTTTTTAAAGTGTTTTTAACTAGGAATTTCCTTCACATACATGTTAGATCATAGCTAACTTTAATATTTAGACAATAGAAAGATGTCTAGTGATTGCAGTTCCTGTGCTGTGATATTTAAGCCTAGCATAAGTCTGTGGTTGTCTGGACATGTCTGAATTTTTCACATTCACGGGTAGATTTTCCTACATTTCACCAGATATGTAAAATTTATGCTTTATAAGGAGAGTAGGCATGAGCAGATCACGCTCTTGCTTAGAGACCGTGAACAAGCTCCACTGCTCATGCTCCTAGCTATGCCACTGGTTTACAGCATACCAAAATATTTCTCACACTAGGCCAAAGGGGTGTCCCTTGAGCAGAAGTAATTTGGGATCACTGAGAAACATCAAGCACCTGTCCAAGCACCTCTAACTTGGATCAGATTTGAGGAAGAGGTGAATTTATGGGACACTGTTCCCATCCACTCCATCCCTCCTGCACCTCTGCCCCATTTCTTTCTCCCCCTCTGTCTCTTCATTGCAGAGTCAGAGACTATCTTCTGGTGCTGAAAGAAATTATAGCAGAATTATTGATGTAGCAGTTGACTTTCATAAAATATTTATTTTCATGGTAAATGTGCATGCATATGTCCCTACAGAACTGTGTGTATTTGCATGTGAACATATATGTACATTTGTATGTACATTTATGTGGGTATGCTCCACAGCACAAAACTGTAAGTAAATGTTTAATAAGAGCAAAAAATTGTTTACAAATTCTGACAGTGATGTAACACAGCCAGTGCTGTTCTGGATTCTTCCAAGATTCATGCAAATGACAGGCCTTCAACAAATACATAGGCAGCTTGGAAAATAGAACTTCCATCTTTTTGTTAGATTTATTTATTGAATCTCTGTTGCAGAATCATATTGATACATTAGTTTCTGCCTCAGACACCTTTTACTTAGCATGACCTGTGAAAGTTGTATTGTTGTGACACGTTCATTGTATCTGATATTTAGAACACTTTTCATTGCACACTGGTCAGGAAAGGTTAAAAAAGGGCAGTATTAGAAATGATAAGGAGGAACATCAATTTCTTATCAGTATAATTAAAGTTGATGCAACTTAAAAGAAATAAAATCCTTCTGGCCTAAGTTAGATGTTAAGGATGGTGTGGTCACTAACAATATGTAAAATGAAGCCACAGTGAATCTCTTGTGCCAGCTTTGTTATGGAAATTATAGATCCATTAATTTGACAACATTTTAGACTGTTTGAAGCTTAGAAATATCTGAGGAGAGATTTTCACTTTTCTGCATAGTCAGGGTTTTTTTATCTTCATTGAACAAAAATATCTAAAACAGAATTTCACTGTGTTTACCGGTAATGTGTTTTACGAGAGAGATTTTGAACTGGCATAAGTAGATGTCATTTCATTGGAGATAAAGATCTGTACCAGTAGATATAAACAGAGATTCTATGCTGGCACTGCAGTTTTCCCATACAGGAGAGCTGTGATTCTGGGAACTTGAAGATGTCATTCCTAATCTTTCCCAGGAGGAAAAAATGCCAGCTAATAAACTTTAAGTCAAAAAGCAGACTTGAGACCAAGAGCTGGTAGAAAATTACTGACTTTGTCCATCCTGAAAGATCATAAAAAATTTATGAAGTAGAAACGGAGGAGGGTACAGTTTTAAATACCATTGCTCAAAATAGCATATGCAACACTTTTTTAAAAAAATTATGGAAAATTTGATTCTTCTAATTGGATAGCTTAATGAATGATTGCTAGAAGATCACTTTGCTTTTAGTAGCTGTGAGATCTTTTCTTAAATGAATGTCTTAAGTTTGTTCAGTGTTACATATTCTGGTGCACAAAAAGAGTGGAGCTGAAGCTCTTTTGAACCTAAGCTTAACATATGTTAAATGGTTACCTACAAGTGTGGGCAGGGTTGGCCTCAAGATACCGCCTTCCTGGCCTATATTTTTAGCATTGAGTGAATAATGTTGTTTTGTCACTCTAACAATTTAAAAAAGCCAATAGTCAAGCTTCAGCACATTTCCATTCACATACATCAAAATTAACTAAGGTGTGTTATAAGTATTGAATTTTTAACAACTAAAAAAATCCTTTCTTCCTAATAGCTGGAAGTATTTCACAGGTGTTTTTATTTATTTTAGTATGTCTGAAATCCCCCAGTTCCGATTGCCGTATGATGTAGTGAATTTTGAAGCTGAGCTTATGAAGGATCTTGGAGTGAAGGTAATGAAAAATATATCCTGCCTATGTATAGCTCAAAGGAAAAAGAACAAGAACTCTGCCAAAGATTAACAGCAAAATGTCATGCACATTAGTAAAGAACAATTAAAAGCTACGCTAGACAGAGGCAGGAAGATGCTTCCTCTTGCTCAGGGCATTTGTCTGTCTCCTGTCTGAATGCCACTAGTTTGGAAAAGGGCAATCAATAGTTCTCATCTGGCATGCCTGCATGTGATTAATTGTCTGTAAGAAACAAATTCCTAAATTGCTTTAGGGGTTCAATGTAGCTATTGGAATGATTTGATTTTTTTAATCGAGTTTTTTTCATGCAAGTTTGGCACTACTTAAAACATTCATATTTGATACTTCTCCTTTCATTCCCTCTCCCTGAGTTTTTTCTTAATGGTTTATAATACAGTCTTGCATCCATGTTAATTTTATAATAAAATGCATCCAATTAAACAAAGTGTTAACATGATCATCTATTATAAACAATAACAGTCATTCAACTTTTTGGAAAGCGATAGTTATGCATTATTCTGTTAAACAAATGTGTGTTGTTTATAAATAATGGGAACATTGCTTTATTGTTAATTTAGGGCTTGAGCTGAAGATTTAGATAGTATTTACAACTGCTGCACATTTTAATAGAAGTTACAAATGTAGAATGCATCACTAGATCAAGTTTTTGAGTACCAGGAGGAAGAATATATTGTTAACATGGAACTAAAGCATTCAGTGAAGCAAGAAATTCTTCTTGGAATCTTTTGTGTTGGTTCATATCGTAAAAGCAGTAGACTGTTGTCACAAGACCCAAGTGAGAACCTCATCCTGCCCAGGTTTTATAAAAATGCTGGTAAGATGTAAGATAAGGCTTTAAATGCTACAGGTCTATTTTTCCACTCTAACAATCACTTTGCAAGCCTTGAAAAGACTGACAGAATGGAGGTTGAGTTAGGGGTGGGGCTAAAAACAGAGGACTGAGACAATTTTAGACAAAATTGCTGGGCATAGGCTCCTGGGAACCCTCTGCAAAACTCAGTTCCCCAAGGCTATGACAAGGTCTCCAGAATGGACTGGTAGAGCCACCATGTCATCTTGACGTGCAAGTCCTCTGCAGTTTTGAAGTGCAGCAGAGAATCTCAATGTAAATTTGCTTCCAAGCTCTGCCATTGTTTTGCAATTGACCCCTTGGCAACCTGGTTAACTACGTACCTTAGCTTTATACCTCTATAAGCTGGAAATATTTTCTGGTGTTTACTTAAAGCATTTCAAATCTGTGGTGGAAGGTGCTGTATTGTGTAAATGCTCGGTACTGCTGTTTATTTAAGTAATTCTACTGAAATTAGTAAGAATTAGTCAGCTGAATAAGGATTACAGAGCTAGGCCCTAGGAGTATTATGAATCCCCACATAAAATAGTATTGCCATTTAAATTCCTTCATTAGGTTTTCATAACATATGTACACAATAGGATAAAAAAATGTAATGACAATTTGTGGGATGCATTTTGTTGCCAGTGAGGATGTAGCCTGTATTCTTGAAAGCATTACAACTGTACACAGCTTTTTCACCTCTGATAAAATTTATACTAAATCTCCAAAGACAAAAAAAAGTCGGTGTTTTAAGTATTGCACACTGTATTTTACATCTGCCTTTTTTTCACCAATAGGAAAAGTATATTATATAGGACTATAGAATATAGTATATTATAAGAATATAGACAGATTCAATAACAAGATGTACAATGACATGAAGACAGAACTGTTAGGATCACAAAGTATAGTGCTTACACAATGGAGCGTGACATTTTGTAAAGTGAATACACAAGTGATATAACAAAAACTGGGGGAAAACATTCAAGTTCAGAGAGTCTAAAGTAAGGAGATAAAAACACACATACCCATGTCAAGAAGTACAAAATATCAGAAGAGGAATCACACACACTTTATGCACTCAAAAGCCTTGGGGTTAGGAGAGATGAGCAAAAGGTGTGTGTATCTTCAATTGCATGACCGCTACACAGGAGACTGCTATAGTTGGTTTGCTGAACACGCAGCAAACACTTCCCTGTCTCACTCTTACAACAGCTGTAGTTGCTCAACCTGTGCAGTGGCTGCCCAAAGCAGGATTGCTGGTGGAACATTACTCTACAAATATTTTTCAGCTTTTGCTTCTGGAAGTGAGTAGTAGTTGAACTGAAACAAGTGTAGATTATAGGTGCGTTTTCATTACTGTGACATTTCTTTCAATAAATGAGCACCAATCACTGCACTCTGGGCATTGTTGCTTGTCTAAATTAGAATTAAACAATTGCAAGTTTAAATCAAAACTGATCTCATGCATAATTTTGAAAACCTTTGTTAGTCTACCATGCAGAACAGTCCGCTTCATTATGAGCAAGTAGGGGATGTTGTACTTTGCACAGAACATTCTTCAGACTTACGGCCATCTCTGGCCCAGTCTTTTGCAGGCAGATTTTCTGAATCCACAGAAACACCATTGGCTTCACTAAGAATTTTTGGCATAAAGGTATTCTAGCTAGTGGTGTCAGTGCAAAATTCAGGCTGTGAGCTTTGAGGGTGCAACACAAAGCAATACCATCCTTCCTTTGGGACTGGCATTGCATTCTGCGTACTTGGAGGCCTACCAAGTGCCCGATACTGTGCGGGAAAATATTGCTTGGTTTTCTGTTCAGAACCCCTGTTAATACAGAATAGTGTCATGTCTTTTATTTTCTTTATTTCTCTGTAAGAGGCCCATACTTTCACTAATGTTTCTGCAATAACCTAAACTGCTTGGTTTTTGGTTGGTGTGCTGGGTGATTGTTCCCTTTAGCACTTATTCCCTAAAGCAGGTTCTTGCTTCCACATCATGTTTCTTAAATTCTGATTTTCACATGGGAAAACAACCTTTTGTAGACAGCAGTGAATACAGCGATTTACTTGCAGTAGAAGACTGCCATTTTCAGCTTTACTTCAGTATTGTGTTCTGTAGACAGGCTTTTTTGTTTGTTTGTTTAGCTTGCTTTAACTCTTTTAGCTTACAGCAGGAACCAAGCTAGCCTGTGGTGGCCCCCATGTGAGAATGGTCTGAAGGTACATTTTGCCCCTATCTAGTTTGGGCCAGTTGCTTAAATCAGAGCCAACCTGGCCTTTTAAGCATGGCTTGGGGGGAAAAAAAAAATAATCTGCTTTGTTTGTTTGCTAGAAGATCCTGTGAGATGTCTGTATGCAGGACATGATAAAAATTATTTTTACATTATCACATTAAAAGCAAGTAATCTTTCATTCTTTCAGATAATTTTTAGTAAAGGCCTTGCAATGGATGGAATGACACTCCGTACCTTGAAAAAAGATGGCTATGAAGCAGTCTTTATTGGAATAGGTAAGAAGAGCTCACTGTCCTGTGTTTCGTCATCTTGAAATTGAATGACTGGCTAAGAATAAACTGGGACTTGTATCTGTGTTAATAGCATGATGTGAGACAGCTTCAATTTGATGAATTATGAAATTATGGAATATAAGGAAAATTTAAAAAACAGGAAGCTAAAGCTAGCTGTCTTAAGACAGTTATTTGTTAAAATTTTCACATTTATATGATAGATTTTTAAGTAAGATGAGAATGTAGCTGAATGGGTTGATTTGTTGTTTCTTTAAATAGTTAAAAAATGGATGAACTAAAAAATTACTTGTAATTAATTGCCATATTGGCCTAGAGCGTTACACAAGTTCAGTTTTCAATTTTTGCCAACAGCTTACTATACCCACATAATTACTGAGTCTATATGTAAGCCAGTGATACCATGCTTGGTTGCTTTTTTTCTTTCCTCCATATAACATCCTTCAGATAGTGTGTAGTGAAATGTAATTATGGGATGGGTTAACAAAATAAGCTGACTTTGACTTATACTAAAACTGGCATCGTAGGTCTGTCTTCTCTCATATGCTAAAGAAGTCCTGCACCTGCCTGCTATTTGAATCATTGCTTCTTTTTAATGTTAGATTAGAATTGTTATCCATTTACAAGTATTTTGAAGTACAGCTGGACCCATCGCTACCATATGATAGGCATGTTGAGCAGGCATCGTCTACAGTTGGTATGAGGCTTAATGCTCTTTATTGATCTAGACGTTGCCTAAGTGAACATAATAGGAAACAAGTTGTCCAACTGTTCCTCCTTCCTATTATTGATTACAGAGATGTAATTCTTAGCACAGCGACAACTGTTGTTTACCATCTGGGTATGCAGTATAATAAGCTTCGCAGGTCTATTCTGTCATGTGATTATACTACAGAGCGTTGTGATTTATATAATGTTAAATCCTCACATTGTTAGAGACCTTCCATGTATAGGAATTTCTGATGTGTCATATTTTGATGTAATGGTATACAAGGCAATGGTCCAACTTATCATCTTTATTGTTTTAATCTATGTCTTTCAAACTGCTTTGTGAAATCTCACCAATGAGGGATTAATTCATAAATAAACATTTGTTTTCTGAGAGTCTAGCATTTAGGAAAAAATTATCAGTCATTTTTGGAACATCAGCATGATTCCCCTGCATTTCTGACTCATAAATTTAAAATAACAGCTCAGTTAAAGGTTAGCAAAAATGACCACTGAGCACTTTACACGTAGGATTGGAATGTTTGTTTTATGTATGTGAGTTTATTTTCTGACCTTAATAAAGTTATTCTAATATAAAATATTTTTTGTTAGAAATGTATATAGACAACATTGTGCCATACAGATTCTAGGTAAAGGGACACAGCCAGAATGTTAATAAACAAGAGAAGGTATCTGAAGCATAATTCTCCTGTAAACCATGTGTTCACTGATTGTATTAGGAAACAGAGGGTATAAATGCTAATGAAGGATTATGTGTTCCTACAAAGTTTTATTACTGGAAGCTACCTTGCATTCGTGATGAAGTTGTCCCCTCCGTGTACCCCCATGTCTGCCTGTCATCTCTCTTTTACAGTACTGTGTAAGACACTGGACACTAATGTGGCCTTGCATACTTGTAGTGGAAGATGGAGGACAAACCAAGGGGTTACAGATTTCTAGGGTTAGCTATATTAATGCACTAGAGCATTTATAAACTCTCAACAACAGCAGTTTTTCCATAATGAGTCAGTACTGTATTTCTTTTTGTGTTCTTTGCCTACTGAACAAACATATATTCAATGAAATGTCACATTTAAACGTTACCTGAATCATGGGAGTAAAATAATTAGAGAGTACTACTTACATAAAATAGAATTTGTTTGTTTGTTTGTTTGTTGTAATTTGCTTCTGAATGAATCTGTACCTTGATGGAAAATAAACATGGTAGTTTTCAATCTTCCCTATTAGTGGAAGAAAGAAAAAGTGAATGAGTGAGTAAAAGAAGATTAAGTCCCGGATGGGACGAGGGAGTACGCTGTGAGAGGATTTTTTCATAGCAGTGTGATTTTTGAAGAGCATACCTTTAGTCTTGCAAGTGAGATGGAACTCAAGAATTTATTAGTCAGGATTGCACAAGAGTCCATGTGATTCATGAAATGAAAGAGCCCTTGTAAATAGCCAGCTACATGAGGGCAGGTGGAGATGCAAAGAGAACTTTGAAAGCTATTTTCTATGCAGTTATGCATCAGGAAAAATCTATTGCTCTGTGAGAATGTCGCGTGAGGTAAGGAAAGTGCACTCCTTAGCTGGGTCTATGGAAGGTAAAGCATAGGTGACTGAGGTTTGATCACTTCTAGCAAGTGACCGTATTGAAGAAAAATGAATAGCAAAGGCTTTTTGTGAGAGCTGTTTGGAAAGGTATTAAAAGCGTGCTCTAGTCAATGTATTTGCTCTGTTTCAGACCTGAAGGGTAAAGAATTCCTAAGAAGTTCCCAAAAGGATAGAGGTTAACAGCCTTACTCTAAAATAAATAATTATAAAAAAAGATGCTTAGCTTCAAGTCTTTGCTTACTGAGGCATTGAGACTATGATGGTTTATCTTAAGGTGAAAGACTCTCTTCAGCCAGTAGGTCTGGTGCATTTAGGTCACTGTTTAAAGCTCAGAAAAACACCTTGTACTAGACCTGAAAACGAACAGATGGTTGGTATGTGTCACCAACCTTTGGCAACTTCTGCGTTTGAGTCAGACTTTGAGTCACACCTTACCTCCGTAATATTTTATTTTGCACCATCTTATCTTTCCCAATTAGGCTGTGGCTGTGTGTATACTGTTGTAGAGACTGATGTGGAATTTGGGGTTACAAAGACATATATTGAACTAGCAAGACTAGATCTGAGGAAAAGCTTTCATAGTTACCTGGATAAGTGGTAACGAAAGAGATCTATCTGGGCAGTGGCACACTGGAAGCCAGTGCTGCCCTCTGATAGCAGAACCTCAGAACAAATCATAGCTGAATCTCAGTCACAGGATTGCCTGTTACCTTTTTTGCTTTTGGTAGTTCTTTCCTTCAGTCTCCTGGTTTTTGCCTTATCTGAACTGTGTTTCATCCAACTAGTTCTTAATGCTGTACTTCTGTTTATTTCTAGAGGGTCAATATGTGAATTGCCTCTTCCGTGTACATCATTTACTCTCATGTCCTCTCAGTTTCCTCTCTACAAAAGATGTATATTTTGCAACATCTGGCAGCAGACGTTATCTTGTGTTTTGCATACAAGGACCTAAGAGATAGACCATTCTTCTGTTTTTCCCCAGCAGTCTTGATTTTAGATTACAGCTAACATAAGTATTAAAGGGTAGTCCATGAATCTCAGTTTCTTTCATGAAAAGTAATGATAGACAATAGCACATATGAGAATTTTTTCACAGGACTAAAAGGCAGCAGCCAAACAAAGGGTGGAACAACCTGTTAAATATATTCTGGGAGTCTCTACTATATTTTTTAGTTCTCTTTTCATTGTCATTTAGTTTGCTGCAATTTCTAAACTTACATAGTCCTATTTCAATGGGCAATTAAAAATGCAGATTAAGAAGTAGAGATATAGAATTAGAGTCCTTAAAATTTTCATTTTAGAATTCCGTTTATCTTCCAGTTACAAGTCTTTTGGTTTTATTTTGTTATTCACAAAAATTAATGAATAGGAATTAAATCTCCCAATTGAACTTTCAAAGTTTTAAAACTGACCTCTAAAACTACGCATAGAAAAAAAATCCTTTCCAGATTTGATAGATTACACTCAACATACTCTACCTAGAATCAGCTCTGCTTTTTGATAAGAAATGTTTTTGAAGAATTTGTGATTAAGCTGACAAATCAGTTTGAAAATTTTGCTATTAAAAAAAAATGTCTTGCATCAGTTGCTGCCTTCTGTAAACACCATAGAGACTCAGGGCAACAGAGAATCGGCATGCTGAGAGCAAAAGGATAAATCAATGATGGGGTGAGGGGCTAGAGGAGAAAGCACATGGTCCTCAGAGACAGCAAAGTAAGGCAGTGAAGGGTATCTTACAGAGAACAGAGTAGTCTGAATGCTTTGTGTTACTGTGTCTCTTGGTTGATTTTCAGGGTAGAATACTTAAGATTTTTACCAAAAATGTCTATGTGTATGTGTCTCGCTTGGCTATCAGAGCAAATACAGAAATAGGAGGCTTTTATTACTCATCCTTCTTGAAGTTCAGCTGCATTCTTTGGAAAACAGGATTCTGTTATTCTGTCTTTTAAGACTCCACAAAGCATTGTATATTCTTTTTGAAAGAGAAAATACAAAACAAATTTTTTATACAACTATTTAATTGAATGAAAATGAATGACCTAAATATTTAAAGTATTTAAGGACATGTTTCATGTGACAGTCAAACAAATATATAGAAAGGCTATCACCATAAACATATTTTCTGCAGACTTTTACACAAACCTCTATCCTTATTCTGTAACGTTTTATCATAACATAGGCGTTTTATATAACATTTACATTCTCTTTATATAAAGATCAGATAAAAATATATCTTCAAAGATTGTTTTATTTGGTAAAATATTTTAAAAAATCTTAAGCCCCCATTCCCAGAAATTGCTTAGACGCTTTAACTTTAGTGTCTGTAGGCTTAAACGTGCAGCACTAACTTTCTAGTGAACTTCTCATTATAGGGCAAATGCAGCTAGTAATGAAGCTTTCTTGTTTCTTCCTCCATCTTGTGATGTTGAATTGCTATAAAGTCAGTTTTATTGTATTAGGGTATTCAGAGTTTCTATTAAATACTGCAAAATGGTAGGTTAGATGAGCATACAGAGTATATCCAAGCAGATTGTTGCTTGGATATATCCTAAATAGTATATCCTGCTTGCAAGGGTTAAAACCGTACATAAAAAAGAAAGAAATGAAATCCCTTGTGGAAAGAACCTTTGTGATAATTGCAGTCATTCATAGTTAATTAACATAGCATTCAAACAATAATATAATCAGATGATTCCATTGATTGGAATGAAATTACACACCAAAAAAAGAAATTAAAAGTCCAAGCATTGATGTACCTTGTTTTTAAAAAAAACCCTGAGAGATTGATTTACTGTCTCTTCCCCAAAAAGTAAGTAATCTCCTCATGCCTGTTATTATCTTCTGATTAACTATGCAGTGCCACCTGGTGTGCAGATGGGAAGAATATTACACATCAAGAGCTCTGTTCACACCCACCCACACAGATATAAACCTACGTGGCAAAAAGTGAACAGATGTTCATTTTGCTTGTGCTATAGGAAAAAATTGTGCATCGTACTCCTGATTCATAAACTAAATTTGGAGGACATGAAATCTGCATATGGGACCCGTAGGCCCATGGCCAGCACAGACATTTATGGAGGAAATATGTCATGTTCAAAATAGTTCTCATTTCAGGTTGTGAACAGACTTTTATTTGTTTGCTTCTCTGGTTTTGTTTTACCTTGTATTTCTGAGTTTTCTTTTTCTCTTCACTTGCTTTTTCACTTATCCACCTCTAAAGGGAAAAGTTTAGAGGCAGAGTCATTTGAAAACATATCCAGGATTTATCTGTTGGTTGCTTGTTTTTCAGAATTATTTTCTGGTTTTTGGCATTTAAGATGTTCCCTAAAATTATGCTTTTAGGCCTCTCTGTGAAGACCTGTTTGGCTCAGCAGTAATGCAGCAAGTCATGTAAAATATAATGCATCTTGGTTAAAGATGGAACTGTAGTACAAGCATTGCGCAGCCTTAGGCTCTTAGGATCTTCAGCTCTATTTGGGGGGGTTTTTTTGGTGTTGTTTTGTATTACTTTGTAATTTTATAAGTATTTTGACACTTCATAGGTGATACAGTTTTTGCTGCAAGGAAGCTGAAGCCTAAAGACCAGATAAAACACAACAAGCAGGGGAGAAAAATAATATGTTGGAAGGTAGTGCAGGAAAGAATGATGTTGTTGGAAATGTGATCAGCTAGATACTCAAAATAAATGTGTGCCTAGCTTCGTTTCTGTGTTGGTTTTATTGACATTTGTAGACAAGGGTTGTCACTGTCTCAGAATCTTGTGAAGACGGTGCTTTTCACCCAGGATTTTAAATGGTGACAACAGTGGCCTTTCAGGCATCAGTATCCTTATGCAGTAAAAGATAATACAGGCTGCAGAGCCAGGGAGAACACTTGGAATTACATTTTATTGTGACAAAACAAAATATTCAAATCCATGTAGCTGCGAAAAGCTGTGAGACTTTGGTATGAGATATAATGAGAATGAAGTCATCAAGATGAGTCATGAAATCAGAGAGAGTACTTTCGACAGTTTGAAGAGCAACAGTGACGAAGAGCAGTGGCAGGATTTGGACAAAAGCAATTCAAAATATTTTGCAGTTGCCTTACAGTAACCTGAATAATTTTAAAATTAAATTTTAAAAGATTTTTTTTTTTAAAATAAAGATCCATGAGAAGGCTAGTGATAGATGCATTTGCAATTTAGTACAGAACAGGATCAAAACTGCACATTGAACTGCAACTGCATGAAATGAAGTCCCAAGGAAGAAGGTCTACACAAGTCTGTGCAGTCAAGTATAGGACTTCTTTATAGTCTGCCTCCTGGAGAGCCTTAGCTCATGGCTCACAGCTTGGAGGATGAATGCACCCTTCTGTAACACTGTATTTCTGAAGTTTTTCATGTCTCGTGTGAAGAGTATTATAAACAAATTGCACCATAAATTGGTTTTAATACAAAACTCGTTAGTCCTCAATATTTGTGTTATTCTCATCTTCTGCTACTCTTTAATCTAAAAACATTTTGTTATTAAAAATTAAAAGGAATATAGTTATATTAGAAAAGGAACTCTGTGAAAGAACCTCTTCTTACATGCTTATAGCAGATGTTTGAACTTGCTTTTATTCCCAGTGCAGCATCTTTCCTGAGACCAACAATGTACATACATCCAAGAATTTTTATGCTTGAGGCATCTTTTTCTACTACTGGTATTTGTAGTAAGCTGTTCTTCCAGTTCTGTAGTCCTCACTACTGCTCTGGATATCGGTGGAACATTCCTAATACACATCGGAAGCACTAGGCAGTTTAAAGCTTTTAGGGCTCAGATGCACAAAACAGCTTATTTATTATTAATGGTCTTAGGACACTTTCAGAAAATACTAATAATCTGCCCTTGGGCATCCTTAAGTTATTCACTTGCAAATTACACAGATTTTCATGCTCTTATTTACTTATCTTTCCTACCAACAAACTACTTAGCATAACAATCTCTACTGCACGTTTTACAAAACACTCTCCTGTCTCTTTCTAAGATGCTGGACAGTTTCGCTGAAGAAATACTCATCTAAATATAATGATTAAATCAATTTGATTCATATTGTTTTAAGAGTAGTTAAATTTCTTAATATTTTAGTAGACTGTTTCTTAATATTTTAGTAGACTAATTCATCTAACATTATTTAGCATGATTCAGGAGTTTATTCAAGCATTTATTTTTAAGCATTTTGATGTTTGAGAAGTACATGAGAAAAGAAAATATTGAACAAAATGGTGATGTTAGATATTGCATTTTCATATTCTGATGTTACACACTTCAGTGCTTTACACCTAAAGAAAAGAGTTTTGCTTGCTTACCTGTTGTTTCCGAATGTTCGCTCCACGAGTCAGTTACTTTTATCTTTTAGATGTACAAGTATTAATTATGCTACTATCTTTTTACTTCCATGTTAATATTCAGACACAGAGTGAACAGCCATCTAAAATACAGCTGGTAAGTGGGTGCTTATCCATTTACTTTAGTTGAGCTCTCTTTCCTTGTAAGGAGAGTGCATGTGGTCTGATATGTATTTAATGCCATCAGGCATTTTTTGAAACATTGTTCTACCTAATACTATAGGAGGACTGACACAATACAAAATTTAAACAACAGATTTAGAAATTCCTTACTTTCCTTCATCTTACTTACAAAGGATAAAAGGCTGGTTAAAAACCTAGGCTTGTTGCATTTAATTTTTTTATTTTTAAAGATTGTACAGAAGTAGGAAGTGTATCAAAATCTCACTTGTTTAGTGCCAGTTACTGGTGAGAAGATGGCAAGCACTTTTTCATGTTAATGAATAAAGTTTTAAGCAGTCTTCCTGTACACATTTATGTCTCATAAGTATAACGTTTCTGAACTCATATTCCTTTCACTGCCCACTCAACAAGGGGTGTATCTGCTTGTTGAATTGAATTGACAAACTAAGACAAAACCTGGCTTTGTGTGGTGGATTTGTAGTACTTGTTGAAGGGCTTTTAGAGATTGCTTTAGGAAACCTTCTTGCTCTGCCATTTCTCTGTTTCAAGAGAGTGGTCCCTGGGAAGCCACCGCTGGGCACAGGCAGGGCTCAAGGCTTCTGGCTGAGTCGGTGGTTGTCTTGTGCTCCTCAGTCATCTGCTTCCCTTTGCATCACTGCTTGGTAGGCAGGCCTATGTTGATCTAGGAACAGTTTGGTGTAATGAAAGGCAGTTACCTCATTTCAGGGGAAAATCCTGAAACCTGGGTATGCTTGAGGCCAATTCTGGTCCTTCATACTGTCCTGGTTTCGGCTGGGATAGAGTTAATTTTCTTCCTAGTAGCTAATACAGTGCTGTGTTTTGGATTTAGTATGAAAATAATGTTGACAACACAGTGATGTTTTTGTCATTGCTAAGTAATGTTTGCATTGGTCAAGGACTTTTCAGCTTCCCATGCTCTGCCGCGTGTACAAGAAGCTGGGAGGGGGCACAGCCAGGATAGTTGACCCAAACTGGCCAAAGGGCTATTCCATACCACATGATGTCATGCTCAGTATATAAACTGGGGGAGTTGGCCAGGGGGCAGCAATCGCTGCTCAGAGACTGGCTGGGCATCGGTCGGCGGGTGGTGAGCAGCTGCATCACTTGTTTTTTGGTGGTGGTTTGGTTCCCCCCCACCCACCCCAGGTTTTGTTCCCCTCTCTCTCTTGTTTTCCTTTTCATTACAATTAATTATTATTATCATTATCTTTATCTTTATCTTTATCATTATTATTTCTTTTTCCTGATTATTAAACTGTTCTTATCTCAAACCACAAGTTTTCTTACTTTTGCTCTTCCAATTTTTGGGACACGCTCACTAGTGATTCAGTTTGTCTGGGTGGGATTCACAGTTTGAGGGCCTTCTGAGACCTCTAGCCTTCCTTGCCTGTGGTCTGTGCCCAAGGGAATCCCTCAGTCCTTCCTTCAGGCTCAACACATTAAGTGAAAAGCTTTCCTATTCCAGTAGTATTTGTAATTTTCTTATCCAATACAATAGCTTCTACCATAATGGGAAGGCACATCCACTGCCTTCTAGATCTCTTTAGTTTTAATGGGATGGTAGTTTTTAAAGTCAGCAAGTATCTGAGAAGAAAATTTTACGTGTTCACTATGGTACATAATCTTTAAGCTATGTAAATATTTTTGCTGCTGTATCTCAAATTTTGAGTGGATAGAGATTATCCAGGCTTTTGAACCACTTGTTGTGGTCATGGTAGTTGAAAATTGTTCTTTACTATTCTAATCTATACTTTTTGGGGATGCCAGTCATATGGCTGCTTTTACTGTGAAATTAAAAGACACAGTGTAAATACATATGTTAATTATTACTGATACTGTGTATATAATTAGGTTAAGTGTATAAATATTATAGTATGTATCACATGGCAAGTTTTTTAAAAGAAAGTTTAACATGTATGCAAATATTTCGCTGGGTTTGTGTAGCATACTGGTGTGTCCTATAGACTTGAGATCAAAGTTGACATTCCTTGTGCATAAAGTCACATAGATAGTCTTCTATGCACCTTCTATAGTACCAGACCATATTAAAAATTTGTCACTTTCTTGGTGATGTCACAAGGTGTGGGGTATATACAGTAATTAAGATTCACTGTTTGTGCTGTTACTGCTGTCAGTGTATTAATGCTAAATTTACTGTAAATTGTCTTTATAAAACAATGTTTACAAGATTAGAAGACAGAAATAAGCATACTAAGTACTCAGAGTGTTCGGATAATGCTAATACAAATTACATGTTTATCTAACAAAGGAAAATATTTTCCAAACATTGTCCTTGACAGTGTTTTGTTTCACAGGAAATCCTTTGGCTATTGTTCATTCATTTGTGCTAAAAATGTAGTAAGCTGAACATGAACCGTTAGAGAAAGTGAAAATGCATTCAACAGCCAGTATGATGATTCAGCATCCCCTCTAATCATCTTTGGTGATTAGTTTCATAGGAAGAAAAAAAATGAATAATGCGAATTTAAAGATCAACAGGTTTCAGCCAATTAATCTTTAATATTAATACTGCAATTGTGTTGAAATTACTAGTCACTTACCAAGTAGAAACTTGTGGTGTATTACTACATTTCTAAGAATTGTCAAGGTTTTGTTTGTTATTGTTTCATTGATGTAATGGAAAATGGTATAGCTCACTGCAGATTTCTTAGGAATTTTTTTGTTAGAAGTAATTCATTGTTGGTTTGTGACTAATGATAATAGATGGTGTTTATTTGAGTGTGATGTGTATTTTTAAATAGATTCTAAAAGTTTAGTAAATAGTGAAATTTCAGTACCTTGAAATTTCAGTACCTTGAAGTTGTTATTTAAATTGAGATGACATCATTAACCATTATCAAAGACCATGTCTCAATAGTACAGTATTTATAGCTTTTTCTCTAATACATTGGATTTTTAAAATGAGAACGAAAGATATCTTCTAAAAGAAGCAGCTATTCTAATTTTATGGTTAGTATATTGTTTAGTAGTTAGACATTGAAAATATCACAATTCATTATTTCAATATACAAGTGACTTAGACATGATTGCTTTTCTCTTTGCTGGGAAACACAGGCTTGATGCTGCTATTATGGCCCAAGACAAATCTTTTGTAGATGAAAAATGATGGCTAAATTTTTATCTGGGAGAAGATTTCTTAACCTTTAGAAAGTTAGAAAAGGGTTACTTCAAAACCAAAAAAAGTGCTCTCAAGAAGATTTTACATACTTGGTGACCAAACAGCAGCTGTTTACATTTTTATGTTGCTTGTGACTCCTGAGTTTGATATCCTGCAACTGTGCTGTAGAAGAAACACTCTTGGTGGCTAAGGAGAAAGGGAAAGTCCAAAACGTGAAGTGTTGCAGTGCCTGTTCTGAATAGATTTTAGGCAGTTTTAATTATTTGATCCTCCCCTGGGTGAGGTCGTTTATTCCCCACGTGTGCCATACAAAGCTCAGGATGGCCCTGGTGGGCTGGCAGAGCTCTTCCATGCGGGAGCCCGAGGCGACAGCTGAGCCCGGTTCCTGCAGCCTCCTCTGCAGCTTCAGCACAGGAGCTCGAGGCATGGCATGCTATGCTAGGGGTTCGCATGGTTAGCTTGAGTGCAAAACTACTACAGATCCTGAAGTTGTCCTAGATTATGGGATTTTAAATTGCCCATTTGTCTCCTTACACTTGGAGTTTGAGTTCTTGCCTGTTCCTAGCAGAAGGAAATTTGCAGAGTTGGGGGAGATTGACACAGTGACCATTCTGTGCCCGAAGTGTGAGGTACTCGATTGTGGTGTCTGTACTAATCGCTGGGATAAAGTTCCTGCCTGTTTTGTTGCTGTAGTAGCTGCTTGATAATAACACTTGGAGTTAATTTGCCTTAAAAAAACTTACTTCCTTCCCCCAAAAGACAGAAACTAAAGAAATCACCCCTAATTGTTACAATCCATGCCTTCTTTGTGCACAGCTTTTCCTGGAAAGCCCAGTAAAATTAAGTAAAGGAAGTTTTGAAATCTTAGCACTTTTTAAATCATAGGGACATAAGAATCTTAATACACCCACTACACTGGCAAGTTGGTTCCGTATTTTTCAAATGCAGATATGGGCCCTTGCATGTGCTGAATGTGCCCTTTATTGTATTGAAGCATAGAAAATACATATTGTAGCTCAGTCACTTCTGTAGACCTGCCATGCTTGCAAGAATGGAATGTGTTTAATCTGCCTTGCAGAGTGAATAATCATAGATACAAGTGTGACGTTCAATGTTCATTCAGAAGCCATAGAATATGCAAACAAAATGTTTAGTTAAAGGAGAGTTGCGTGAATTGCAGCTGTGGCAGGAGATGGTAGTTGTTTTTAACTGGAAGCCACGTTCATTGCCTTTAATTTTTCACTTGGTTAATAACAAAAATATAAATCATGCAGCACAGTAGATCACTGGAGGGAAGCAATGCGGTGTGATGCTCTGCTGAGAGTGAGTCTTGGGTTCTGGCTATTGGCCTCCTGGCTGACTCTGCGTTCTTCTGTACTATCATATGGGAGTAGTGAGACTTAGCACTAAAAGGGCTCAGTATTGTAAAAGTGCTGTGGAGAAGCTAGACTGTGTTCTTGCTGGCAAACATTCAGGCTGTTTCTTGGAGCTACAGAAATCTTCATTCCTAACCACTTGCAATTTGTGCTGCTTCACCAAATGTCATTTCTATTCTGGTATTTTGAAAAAGATGTATAATGGCCAAAGTATCAAATTAAATAATGCAAATTTTATTTTGCATTATTGGCATGAATCCAGCAATTTCTCAATGATTACAAGGAAGTTGAAATTTTTTATCAGATAACTTCTTACTTGCATTGTACCATTTTCTTTAATCTTTCCCCCGTAGGATTATGCTGTTAAAGATGTATTGTATCTTACGTACTGTTTTCTGAAATGAAATTTTAATAATTTATCAAAAATGCAACATACCTTGCATAGTGCCTAATATATATTTATTGCAACATTTCAGATATGAAAAGATCTAGACCAGAAATAGTTTGCTTACATGGTTACATTTTACTTACGTCTTGGAAAAGAGCTTTGAAGACAATGTGGTTGCATTTGTGTTGCCAATTTGAAGAGCAGCTTGACTTTGTTTCCTTCAGTTCTTGAAGAAAAATACGCCTCTGCTTGTATAACACTCCTTCTAAAACTCTTTGTAGTAAGATCTGCCATGCAGTAGGGGTTTCCATATTTCTAGTAAGCATGTGGTAGTAGAAGGGTCAGGGACTAACCAGTGAATAAAAGTCAAAACTCAAAATGAGGTGCCTTTCCTGCTTAGCACTGGGCAGTGATGGATACTGATAGTGTTTGATTAATGAGCAGCAGCCTTGCAGTGGGTGAAAACATCTGTAAGAAATGATTTATTATTTCAAAGGTATTGGAAGCTTACCATATCTTGTAGATTTAACTATGTGTGCCTGAATAAAATAAATGAGATGCAACATGTGAAAAATGAAAACACATTAGTTGTAAAGAATGTGTCACAAGCAGGGTATTTTTGTTCAAGTACACTTTGTCATGGGGTTTTTTAATGTTGCTCTGAATACAAATCATTTAACTGGTTCATAAAATCAACCTAGTTGGAATTCTTGCATCTATCATTGAGACAGAAATGAGGGTTAAACTTAATATGCTGGAATGTCCCTTAAATGTTTGCATTTGGCATCATATACAGCTGTTCAAACTGCACATATGAACAGAAATGATTCTCTCTTAGAAATATAATAAAAGTGAAAAAATGTACTGATGCAATTTTAACATTGAAATCAGGAAAATGAATTAATTTGTAGTGTCATTAAAAAGTAGTGTCATTAAACTTTGTTATGTTCGCTGTAAATGTGTTTGTATGAACAAAGGTCTAATTCTCTTCTCCCTACGTAAGCTGCATGTTTGAAAATGAACAATGACTTGTAGATGGAGGTATTACTTGTGCGTACTTCTAGGCTAGTCTTGTAGTTGTTGGGTAGTCTTCTAGGCTGCCCTTGGTTTATAAAGTGACCTTATTCTTTCTGTGGTACATGTCTGTGTGTGTCAATCCAGTGTCAGGTCCCTTGGTTCTATTCAGAGCTGCCACGGAGTTTGGATCACGTGGAGCTAATGATGGTACAGACTCACCTCCATGAAACTGCAACGTTTGTTCAGACAAGTTGGAGTGCCCTGACTCCCATGTTAGAGAAAACTGCCTTTTCTCTAGTTTCGGAAATAGGCAAGGTGGGACAGTGGAAGGATACAGCCTGCTTTCCCATTTTCTCATCTTATGCCAGGTCAGTGACTGTGGACCGCTTCTCTGCAATGGGGAATATTTAGAAATTCTGGTCTATGCTGTTCCATAAATCTACACCTATTATTTGTGTATACCATATCTACTTTCTTACCTTTCTGTTCTGTCTTAATTCAGTAGGCATCTGAAATATTTTTCCTCTTGGGATTCAGCACTGAGTACTTAAGTGTGTATAAACTCCATCCAGAAAAAAGACATGTTTTCCTGTCATGTTAAGAAAGGATAACAGGTGAAGTTTTTAATAAGGTGTGCCAATTTTTAGTACAATTGGATGATGTACTGCTGTGTCCCTTGAACCTATTTTCACGCTCTGATTTGTCTATGGAATTTAGTGCTGAAGGGCTACAGTGTAGTAGTCACATTGTATTTAGTTACTTAGGGTCATCATTGTTTATCGAAAGTTTTGTTTAAGATCCTGTTAGATTCTATTCATAGCATTTGCTTTCTTCACATACAGCCTTTTCTGGTCTGTTCTTCATCTTCTTTTGATCTTACAGGCTCCCCTATAGTCGGAGTTAGAGAGTAGAAAAAAGCCTCTTTATCTTCTATTCTCTTTTCATAGTATCTCTGAAATAAAAAGAAGAGGAAATTAATCTTGTCCTCAGACCATGCCTTCAGCCAGTTCTTTAGGGTCCTTGAGTAATGTCATAGCTTTGAGTTACAAGGTTCTCTTGTTCGTGGAGAGGTTGGCTCGTCCTCTCATCAGGCCCTAGAAGTTATTTTTCTAAGATGTGCTAGACAGTTAAAGCAATTATGAAAGTGGAGGGCATCTGGTTTTATTGTCACTGGATTTCACAAAATAGAGCTCCAGCAGTGATAGCAACTCCCTCTCTTTAATGTGGAAGCCACAAACTGACTACATTAAAGGAGTGACCTTTCAACCTGCAAGCTGAGTGGAATTAGAGCAGTTTGCCAACCATGAGGTCTTGGTAGTTTCTCTGCAGCAGGTGTTGGCCTAGAGAACATATGGAAGAACAGCTGGACACTAAGTCCTCTGAGCTCTCACAGGATCCTGACCCATGTATATTTATAGGGAGAGGGGAAAAAAAAAAACACCAAACCAAACAAACCTAAAGAAGTAGATAATAAAAATTTGTAGTGATGCTCCGTGGATGTTGCAGTAATTTAGTCTAGCAGCCAAACTGAAACTTCAGAAGCAAAAGCTGTCAGAAGCATTGTAAATCTGATAATTTCTGCACTAAAGGATCTCCATCCAAATTCCTTGGTCAGGCATCTAAGTGTATAACCTATCAGCCAGGGAGGACAGACCTGCTGCAAGTCCATTTACAGGCTTCTTTTGTGAAAAAAGGTATGTAGAAAGCCAAGCACAGTTTTTCCCCTTCCCTTGTTGTGCACCAAATACACAAGAAAATGATAGTACACCTTTAATTGATACATCTTTTAATGCCCTTTTTCACTGTTGTTGTGTTTAATTATTACTTTCAGTTTCTGAATTAAGCTGGCTAACAGTGTTGTAGAAGACCTCTAAAATGCCACTTGAATTAAGGTTAGGGTTAAAGACAGAGCTGTTTAGTGCTGTGGTCCTACGAGAACAGTCTTGTTTTTGTCAAGGATCTAGCGAGACTTTCACATGCAATATGTATTTTTTTGCATTTTTTTTTTAGTATCTTTGTAAAAAAAAAAAAAAAAAGGTACAGCCTAACAATGTATAACTTTTAAGAACATAAATTCTGATCTTGCTTCTGCTGAAGTTATTACTAAAGCAGTTGATGGAAGCCCTGTGTTTTGCATCTAATGTTTGGCTTAAATTAAATCTGTGTAAGCTTTTTAAGCTCCGTTATTACACACTGTTAACAGCAATTTTGGTGCCTTTTCTATATGTGCAGAAATAGAAAGAGTAAAAGGAAAACCTTATCATGGCTTTTCCTTGCAGTCCTGAGTAGGAACCACACAAAATACACTCTTATTTCTCTCAGGAGTGCTGGAACTGTGCAACTGCCACTGCTTCTTGACATCTCACCTTTTCTAAGCACTAAATGCAACTATTTGAGCATCACCATTTCGTAGCAGAGGCCTTGCCTTAAAGGCATGAGACAACTTAAAGGTTGTGAAGTAGGCAAGCAAAAAGTGAGACAACTCAAAGTTGAAAGGACAAGTTCATGCTCCAGATGTATATCCAGAAATCCAGTCTTAGTTGCTAAGACTCCACAGGCAACCAAATTTGTCCCAAGACTAACTTCTAGTTAAGTGGCTTAGAAGATGAGGCAATAGAACAGGAAAGGGAGACCCTAGTTTAAGCAAGCAATATACATCATAAGCCTTGTTCAGGCCAAAGAATCATTTAGCAGCCTCTCTCTCCAGTTTGTCGGAACTTCAGTTAAAAAAGTGAATTGCCTTTCCTCATGGATGTATGCCTCAGTGAACACGTGCAGGAAGGACTCTGCATCTGGCATTGTTATTGCCAAGCAGGACACGTGCTCTAAAAACAGGACCTTCTGCCATCCCTTCTCAAGAAGGACACCATCCAAACACCATGCAATTTTTATTCTTCATTTGTTGAAAAGTGTTCCTAACTTCTCTTGAGTTACTGTAATGTGGGGAGCACTCTTTGGTGTGTAACTTTTTCTTTACATCTATATTAGTAAAGGAAGGGTGCCAACTCATGTAATTTTTCTCCCTTACCAGTTGTACTTATGTCAAGGGTTGGTGCAAGGGTTTTATTTAGATCAATACACAATGGGAAGGAACAGTGTCAGATATAGGTAAGGACTTGAATCCATGGTTTAAGTTCAATGTGTTTTGCATAGAACGAAGCTTACTAGTCAAGACAGGTTTCCTGCTACATACTTAAAATAATTTGGAAAATCTGTGACTGAACATATTGGAGCTATTTCTTGTATTTAGTTAAGGAATAGTATGGCCTGATTGCATGACAAATGTAGTGTTTCATTTATAAATGAACGTTTTTATACAAGGACAAAAAAAGTATTCTTAAATTTCTAGTTGATTTTTCATTATTTTAAAATAATTTTCAGTGGCTGAACTGATTCACAGATATAAAAACGTGTTATTAAGCTTTGCTTTAAGGTCCATCTTGAAGCTTCTGCCACTTTAGAATCTAGATGTATGTTTTATTGGCATTTTCAAATTTGAAAACAGATTCAGGACTTGGTGCTCCAAGTGTGCATGGAAATGAATGACTAATTATGAGTATACTTACTTAAGTCAGGAGTTATTCCCAAAGCAAGTAGTATTCATAGCTGTTGAAATATATTTTCAAGTCATCTTAGTGGCTGTATTGCATCCCAGAGGTATACAAAAGTCCTGTATTCAACTCAATGCTATTTGGAAAAGACATTGATTTGGGGTCCTTCAACTGTCATCATTGTCTTCCAACGCAGTGAAACTTGGATAATAAACTACAATATGCAAGAATTATGAGCTAATGCTTCAAGACAAAGTTCATTATGTCATTGTGTGCTTTTAAAATCCTATGCTATTTTTGCTCATGTTCTTCAGCTGGGATGGAAGTGTATCTATAACAGTATGACTAATTATCTTTACATGCATTTATCACTAAATAAACTTCACACAAGACAGCAAGATTGTTTACTTAAGCAGTATAATACTGGGAATGGAAGATAGCTCTAGAACATAGGATTACATTGCCAGAATGGCACTATTTATTAAGCTATGATAACGCTAATGTTCCTCTTTGATGTATAGCATGTGCGACTTCAGCTGAACTTGTAGAGAGCCTTAAGGATGTTTCATTGAACATTTAGTATGGCAGCAAGCCAGAATACATTTAGCCTAAACCCAGATGACAGGTTGGTAATGAGGTAGTGATTGATGACCACTGCTTCCGTATGAAAACCTGCTTGATATGCTGGGGGGGAAATGCATTGCTAGCTCTTTTCATTTCACTCCCTCTGTATTAGTTATTCTTACTGGAGAGGAGTAGCATTGGCTGCTGGTTATTCAATCCTGGTTTCACTTTTAGATGAGAATCGAGTACTCAGCTGAGATTTTAGTAGCACAGCCCTATGGCTACATTTATGTGTAATTCAAATCCTAATTTCAATGGATTTTTATTATCAAAAATAACTGCAATTATGTCACCTATAAAACGCCCTATAATATTCTTATTACCTGCCTCTGTAATTTTACAAGTCCTATGATTCGCCTTCTGTGCCATCTAAATGGCATTGCTTTCCCTTCTGATATAAAAAGAAAAACTTGGCCCAAAGATTGTAAAACATTGCTCAGGCAAACAAGCCTGAACAAAAGACTACTGTTTATTCTGCCTAGCCCTCTTGAATGCTTCATTGTAAAGACACTTTGCATTGCTTATTCAGATGATGGACAAACTTGTTCTGTCTACCAGGAAGGATATTTAAGCCCAGTTCTTCAGCCAGATTCCAGCTTGATGTCTGAATTAGCAGTAAGAAGAGTTAGGAGGAGGCAGCAGAGGACTGCAGAGGTTATATCCATAGCTGTACATGCTCAGACAGGGTGTATATTAGATGTCCCCAAAGCTGTAGGATAACTAATGGGATCACATTAAGGCCTGGTTAGAAATCACCCAGGGATGCAGCAAAGGGCGCTAGGGCAGCATAAATATCCAATGTCAAAAGAGGCTCATTATTACTGTTTTCCCAGCCAGAAGTGTCTCTTGGTCAGGAATGGGTGAGGAAGCTTGTCACCCTAACCAGAGTGACATTACACTCCCTCAGAGCAAAAATATGAGCAGGAAAAATTGGGATCAGTGGTAGAATCAAGAGCCAGAATAAGGAGGCAATGAAGCGGGGCCAGGGCAGTTTCCATTCCCCTCCTGCAGCTTCTGGGGATGTAAGGGCAGCTGTCATGCCCTGTGGGGGTGGAGGGGCTGGCTTTTTGGCAAGGAACTGGTGTGATATCAAAAAGGCAGATGTGTGATGTGTTTGAGAACACGCATTGGACCCAAATGAGGGAGCCTCTGTCGCTGGGGTTTGCTTATGGGCCTTAATGGCAGGACAGGTTTTGACTTGATCAAGATGCATGTGTCTGAGGCTGATCGAGGCCTGTCTGATACTGCTTGGCAGCCAGGAAAGAGCCACCTGTAACGAATATTGTATGTTTGGGCTAGTAATGGTCACTTTGGGCAAATCCAGGAGTGCTTCTGGCATGACTCCAAGAAGGGACAAAGGAGTGGGCAAGGCAGGAAACCACTGGACTTGCACTGATGTGTGAACTGATGACAACTACATTTACAAGCAGTTTGTTTGGTACCACAGTTCATCAGGAAAGGGATGCACCTTCCCTTTTTGGGTTGACACTGGGGAGAACATTTTTATCTGCTTCGGAACCTGTTCAGCAGTGTACAACGTAAGAGCTAAGGTAATCAGTAATGCGTCTTGGTGTCAGAGAGGGTCCTCGTGGAATTACAGTAGTCTTCAGAGGAGACCCAAAGGCAAGGGACAGCCAGTCCCATTGTCAGGTGCAGGGAGAGGAGACTGCCACAACGCAGGGCTGGATTCAGATATGCAGTGCTGAAGTTTAACTCTATATGCACAAACCAAAAATTACTAGGACAGGAATCATGATCTGGTCTATCCGGGTCATTTAACTCCCACAGAAGCAAAATTAAAGTTGTTATTTTCTTACTAAACCATACCCCTTTGATGTTTTCTTTCTCCATGTGGCTTTCACCTTTCATCTCACTCGCAACCTTTTTGCGAACCTCTGTTTATTGAATAGTAAGTTCCTTGGGGAACACTTGTCTCCTTTTTGTTTGGAAGGTACCCATGTTGCACATGTTCAATACCAAAGTAATACTTCAGAAATTAATATCTTTTAACTTACATATGTCATTCATTTGATAGGAACTTAAAGTCCTGTGTATGGCTGTAGGATCCCCAGGGCAAGTGTTTTGTCCTGAGAGCTGCAGAATTTGTCAACTCGTGTTTGATTTAAACATTGCTTTCTTATGAAGGTTTTGACTTTGTCAAATGTTCACACTTATAAACTCTCCCTAATTGAGACAACCACATTTTGTTGCTCACTGACCAGTGACAGGATGGAGCAGGTCCATTGATTTTTACTCTATTCCTGGAAAGACCTTAATTTTAAGAAGTAGTGGCAAGTGAGGACATAGTCTTTGGGTGGAGATTAATGGCCATATGGTGTTGTTGCTTATACTCTGGAAAGCTTAGTTATTTACTGCAAAATCTGACTCAAAATTCTATATGCAAAGCAGAGTCTCCTACTTGGTTTGTTTCCATAACAACATTCAAAACAACATCAATCACTTATAGTAGATCTCCACACTCCATAATTAGGGATGCAGTTTTAAGAAGTGTGGGAGGAGTTGTGTAAAATGTTTTTATGTTAAAAACAATGTTAGGCCTTGTTCTCACAAAAGCTTATGCACAGACTTCACTTTACACAATGTAAGTAATTCCACTGGCATTTATGGCTATGTCTACACAGCTCTGATGCAGTGTCTGGAGTGACTACGCACGCCGCACTCTGTGTCCTGTCTGAATGACTGACGTATGAACAAGGTTTGCTTGAGGGGGAGCTCGCCTTCTGTATAGGGAGCAAACTTGCTCTTGACTGGGGGTTTACCTCAACAGTGTCAACAGACCACTTGAACTTGCAGTGCATGAACTTCAGTATGAGTGTAAATGTTTGCAGTATAGCAACCTATGATATTGTAGAAAAGTGATAGCAAGAAAAAACTGCTCAAAGCACTTGCTTTATGCAAGAAAAAAAAAGATTATAAAATTAGCTGTGTATCTTTTTAATGTAGAATTTTAAGCCAATAGGACATCTGCCAAAAGTATATATGACATTTTTAACTGGTATCAGGTATGTTCATGCCATCTCCACGCTTCCTACAGTACAGCAGTCAATGGCAGATACTGCCATATACAGCTGTTACAACATCATAACTTCTTCAGTGAGCCAGTTCCACAGCCCCATTAATCCCTTGTGGTGGTCTACAGATTGAAGAAGTTCAAAATCGTCAAATGCGAGGTATTACTTCTCCACTAGACTTACTACTTTGCTAGAACAAAGCTTCTTTGGTTTTTGTGTTGTTTGGTTGTGTTTTTTTTTTAAATACACAATATCTATATTTTGAAGTAGCAACCTGAAATACGTTAAGTTCTCCTGGCATTTTTTAAGGCAATGATATAACTAAGTTATAAGAAAACATTTTCTCCAAAGCATCTTGTAGCTGACAAATCCCTGTGTCTCTAGGCAAGTGGTGTTTGAGTCGTGTTACTTTCAGCTGCTCCAGAGACAACGCTGGCGGTGTGAGCCTGGAAAGAAAAGGCTGAAGGGGAAAACCCTGCAAAAAGTGAGGGAGAGCTGGAAAAAAATAGTAGATAAAGGGGAGGCAAACAAGAAAAATATATCTACAAGGAAATGGAACTGAAAAAATTAAGGAAATATGAAGGAAGAAAATTAGATATAATAGAATGCATAGATGGAAAAAAAAAAAAGCAAATTGAAGAAATAAAAGCTGAAAGACATGAGCAGTATCCATGAAGATGATAAAAATGGCAAGGATTAAAATAAAGCTAAAAGCTCATATAGCTATTTTAGCCGCATTTTCAATAGTTTTCTTCCTTTGATAACGTAGATGTCAGTTTTTTCTTTTAAGAAAAAGAACGAATGGAGTAGATGTGTTTTGCTGAATTTGGATCCTTTCTGTTCTTTGTAAACTATCGTTTATCACATATAGCAAATAAGTAAGATCTAAAGTTAAAAAATAGAAGTATTTATATAAATACCTCTCCTGACTGGTGAGCTGTAATAAGCTGAAAAATGGGGAAATGTGTGTATTTTGAGGATTTTTACATTGGTTTTAATCACATTACTTATTCAACTCAAAGAATAAGCATATTGTTATGTCAGCCAATATATTGGGCTTTTTTCAAAACATAATTAAATCACAGCTAAGGTTGCTAGGTGACAGGTAAGAGAAGGTGTATAATTAGACATGTCCAAAAAAAGTCAAATAGTGGAAGCTAGTAATCATGAAGCAAGGTTGCCATTGTCTGTGCTGACACCAAATGACCATCTCATTCAAATGTACAGTTCATTAAATAGTCACCTCCTGCTCTGCTTCCGCAGCTGAGCTCTTACTACTTTGTGTGGAGTCGATGGGAATAGGGGGACTTTTAATTAGGTGCTAATTTTGATTTGCTTTCTGAATAACCCTTTGACAATGTATTATTCCTAGGTTTTTAATATTAGCATTCACATGTGTTTCCCAAAGACAGAGGGTGTAGCTGCCCACCGATACGTGTGAGTCTTTCTACCTGTGTTGACCCTGTACAGGCTACTGGCAAAATAGCTATGATGTGATATGGCCTGTAGATATGATCCATCTCCTTAAAACAAAGAAGAGAAAATAGTTGCAAAAATAAGCATTTTACAATAATTATTAGACGTTGGAGGCTTGATTCCTGTCTCTAGTCATTGGGGAGCTCCTCGAGTCTCCGTGGCCTTTCTAAGACCATAGAGAGTAGCCTTTCAAGGATGTTGCCCACTTCTCTCAGCATCTTGATTCTTGTGTAGGGGATAGTTGGTCTGGGTGCCTCCAGAGCTCCAATTGCAAGGAGATAACTGTTAAGACAATGCTGGCACTAGCACTGTTGTAGGCAGGAAATAGTCTGCATGCTTCTTGGACTGTAAAGATTCTGGTTATGAAAGATCCACTGTTCCAGCATTTTAAAATCCTATTGTGTGAATGCCCAAGAGCCATCACAACCTTGCTTCTAATGTATGATCCTCAGCAAATCACTTAAATTTCTTTGCACATCTGTAAAGCGCAGGGATAAATGTTTATCTGTTATATTTTGAGGTTTGACTCTTTGTGTCGCACCTTGAAAATAGAAAGCACTACAAACAGTAAGTGCTATTTGTTACTATTGGTATTGAAATAACTCATGCAGCCAAGCGTAGAGTATAGCTTGCTGTCTGCCTAACTGATTTGCATTTCTACATGCAATGAAAATGGAAAGGTGTTGCTATAATATCAGTACCTTCATTTTATAAATTTTATGCCTCTTGCAGTACAGCCAGGAATTCTGCATGCTGCATTTGTTATACATTTAATTACAAGGCTTCAGAAATTTTAAATATTCTGTTTTCTTCCTTTCTTCTTCAATGTATTGATAGCATTGCATTTATGGCATATTTCTGATGGCTCCATTTGCGGAGTGCATCGTTCTATTTATATCTTTCCAGGTTTTTAAGTTATCTTAGTTGGATGTATGAATTACCTTTCATTAATTAATATTCCTCTATTCTGCAAAATCTATGTAATTGAGAATTTTGATTTCAGTACAGTGTTCTAAACTATCTATGTAAATGACTGAATGAATAAATAAGTAAATACTCAAGTCCCCCAAACATCCCCTGTGGTGCCTCAATAGTAACCTCTTTTTATCTTGCAAAGACTGCATTTAGAAATAGTTTTGTTCCTTGCCCATTCCACAGTTTCTTCATCCAAATATTCTGAAATGTGGCTTAATTCATTACTTTGTTCCTGAGCCATGAGTCTCTGAAAATGGCTTTTTCTTTTCTGTTAAATTGGTGATAGAGATGACCATGAAAAAAAGCAGCTGTCTGATATATAAATATATATCTGCTCAGCATTTGATTGCAGGCTCAAGAGATGTTACAATCCTAATCCCTCCCTCCAAAAATTTGAGGGCATGAGCTTTTGCAAAGACCTGTACTTACAGGTACGGAGCTGTATCTGTGCATATGTTTGGTGATGTGATTGTCAGTGCAGGGTTACCAGGCTGATAGTTTTCGTCACACATGCTCTACCTTTAATATCCAGATCTGATTTTGCATTTGAATGCATAAGTGAATACTTGTTTTCTACTTACATGTGTACTATAATCAGAAATAAAGTGGTGGTTGCCAGAATGCAGAAGTCAGAGGTAGATATTTTTAGCAGAGGATTCTGTTTATCCAAGTCTCTCTTCTCACACAACTGTTGTTGCTGCTAAGGTTCAAGTGTTCAAGCAGGCATAGTCTAATTTTATATGTGAAAAAAACCTAATTTGTCATTAAAAATACTGGTGTGAAAGGCTTGGTTTGGTATAACTGATTCGGCAATGCTGAACTTCTGAAAGACAATTTTGTCAATAGGGCAGTGGATGTGCAAAGCAAGATTTTCCATCTGCATTTGGTGCACATGATGGCATTTTTTATGTGGACTTTAAGGAAGGTCCAGTATCGAGCAGTATCAGTCATTAGAAAATTACATCAGAGGTAGAATTACTGTTCTCACACGTTGCAAACATCCACGACTGTAGGTAGTGATATTTAAGAAGTTGTTTTTAAATACTAATAACTTAAATAATCTGAGAATGGAGGAAAATTGTATTCAGTTTTTGATTTAAAGTCCTTGGCCTTGTCCTACACTCCTATCTTACAAGATTAGTGAGTATTTTTGTTGAATAAGACAAGCCCAACTGCTTCGCTTACTGGGAAAGGGACTGTGAGTTGGCAAGATGTGGTTTCTGCAAACAAGTATGTATGGTACTAAATGGAAGCATGGAAGGAGGTTTTGGAGTGAGGAGGTTTCAAAAATTAATTTTCCAGCCTTGTGTAAGAGCTATGTTTTCTAGTTCTCCATCCCTGAGCTTTGTTTCTTTGTAGCATGGGTAGATGAAGAAAGGGCCTGATTCCTAGTACACTGCCATTGGCTAGGAGAGTTCTGTAACTGATATAAACATATAGGGCCTGTGGAAAATGCCTGTAGATGCCTGTGAATTTCTCTTAATTTTCTGTGCATGTCTGGTACCTATGCCCTAGTAGGGAATACTTTTCTTTTACTTAACTGTATTACTGGATTTTTCAAATCCCAGATAAAAAATTCAGAAATCTTTCAATGGTTTAGGACCTAAACCAGGGGGTATTTCATAGAATCGTAAAATAGTTGGAGGGGGCCTTCGGAGATCGTCTAGTCTAGCCCCCCAGCTCAAAGCAGGGTCAGCTAGAGCAGGTTGCCTAGGACTGTATCCAGTCAGGTTTTGAACATCTTTGAATACATAAGAAGGCTTGCTCTGAAAATCTTCTGGCACTCCTGAGGTTCTTTGCCTCCAAGGCAGTCTCTCTGCTAAATAGTGTGTCAGTAATGTACAGACATACGGATCTTTTGGAAGACAAAGTACGGACCCCAAAGATACTTAGGCTCAAATCAACCAGAGTATTTAGGTGCACACCCAGGAAGGGGTTGGCTTCAAGTACTTTATTCAGTTTGGTCCATAACACCTCTAACTGTGTTACAGTTAACGTTAGCTTTCTGCAGGGAAACTTTTTTCAAAACTTGATTTTGTTGTTCGTGCTTTCACAAACGTATCTGACTTTCACTACCCAACTTGCCTAAAAATCCTATCTAGGTTCTTCTTCTGGCACATAGGTAGTCCCAAAAGACTGCCAAGTATATTTCTGAACAGATTTCTGTGTTCAAAAGTTTTTGTACTAATTGTGCAAGTAAGCATTTTTCTTATCTTTTGATCTTTAGTGTATTTTTGTTTCAACTCTAAACAACATGCTATCAATGATTGCATTTTATAATTATATATAATTATACAATATCAGTTATTGACAACTGGCAGAAGCTTTAATTAAAAAATGTTTGGTGCTTTTTAAATTTCAGTTTTACTATTATAGTATTACACTGAATAATTGTTTCTCCTCAGTCTCTCTTCATGATTTGCATAGAAAACATTTCTGCTAAAGAAGACATAGATAGAATGTAGCAATTTTTTAGCATAAAGGAATTGAAGATCATCTCTTTCCTGATTCATTGATTAGCACAAGAAAGTCTGATAGCTAACTGAGGGTTTCCAAACCGTGTCAAAATATTCACTGGCAAACTGATGTTGACATAATTGAAGTTGAATGGATTAATTTTGTCTTAGTGATACAGAAATCAATGTATTTTAATACTGACTTTGGTCTGGGTTTGATCCAAAGCACAGTGAAGGGCCTAATGCTGTGAACAACTAAAATTTTCTTTAATTGTGCAACACTCAGCCTTTGTCAGATAGTGACCACATCAAGCAGGTAGGTCTAATACTGGACAGACAGCAAAAAGTGTCTTGACAGTGTGCAGAGATTACTTTGTATGAAAAAAGAGGGAATATTTAAAATTAGCTCAGTATGTGCTCGTTGGCATTATAGCATATCCTCAAAGCCTGTGATAATTTTGAACAAGTTATCTTTTAGCTCAAAATAGAACAGCAAAATAATAAAATATAGTAGACCCCCAAGCAGTCTTTATTTCAATGAGCCTGATTTCGGGAGCCCCCCAGAAACCTATCTTCAGTTTACCTCCTGAGGATTAATAGAAAAGATGCATTTACTAGAACTACCAAATTCTACAGTTGACAAAAATTAAATCTGTTTTAAAAAGAAAGAATAGCACAAACTGCATCTTAAGTTTATGCTAGTGGCATTGAATTTAGGCACTTGAAAGCAATTTCAAGAGCAGATTTGCATACAACAGAAACCTGTAAGCAAATTGAAAGTGCTGTTTAGGATTCATAGAGGAACAAAATGCATACTCTGTCTCTGACATAATTTGTCTTGAGGTTTATGAAATAATTTTTCATCGGATTATAATATTTGAAGTAATTAAAGGTACAATTTGCTATTTAATAAACAATGTGTTTTGTAACTTCATTAAGGATGCTGCCTTTCTTAATTGTAATGGTCCAAAAGGTTGTCAGTGAACTGTACATTAACTGCAGAGATAATAATGATTTTATATGCTAATAATTTTTAAATTAATAACTCATGTAGTTTTTCAGCCACACAGGGAAAATAATTTACATTCCTAAAGCTTACTTTGGTATTAACCCCTTTACTTGGGGAGAGTGGATATGCTTGTATAAAACGTTCATTTGTTTTACATTAGCACTAATGCAAGCATGTAGGACCCACTGGTGTGAAAGGATTAAAAGCAGCAGCATTAGACAAGCATGAACATTTCAGAGAGAAATCCTTGTTAGAGGGACCTATTGGGACCGTGTAACTTGATTTTCTATTTATTGATCAGATGCTTCTTGTTTTTTGTTACCATTTGAAACTCCACTGGGAGAGAATCTTCCCGCTGTAGTGCTGCAAATGCAAAAATATGCACCAAGAAGACATTAAGGACTCATGCTCGCTCCTTGGTATGTTTGTGTGGCTGGACTAACATTACTGTGGGTCGGATGCCATGTCAGGGAAAGCATACGCTCTCTTGGGAGTATTTCTACCATTGGCTGCAGGCAATTTTAGGCATCTAGTTTTAACTTTCTGAAACAGTCATCTCTCTGGACATGGCCATCTCTTCATGGACTGAAGAGGGACATAGGTTCCTACCTCTTTGACACTTTAAGTATCACAAAAAATAGTTGCTTAACATAAGAAGTATAAATTTCCCATTTTGAATTTTTTACTGAGCCACCAAAAGAATAAGTTTAAGAGGAGGAGGGAGCTTGTGTGCATACCTGTGCAGATTTCTGCACCCATAAAGCCAAGTACCTGACCCATGATCTTCAGTGACAATGTTTCACTTCATGTTCTTGTCTGTTGGGCATTGAGGAGGTATTTGGAGATCTTCACCATCGTTTCTTTGTTTTCTAGATACCAGCCTTACAGCATCTGAGGTTCAACTGCATTATATTTCTGACCCAAAGTACCAGATTTAGTGCCCTGTCAGCTGTATGTGAAACACCCAAGGAAAACGCAGGCACTTGACAAAAATGGTATAATTAGTTAATAAAGACACTCTGTCTTTGAATAAAATTTCATATGAAATGTATGCTGATGTTCGGAAAGGAATTCAGATTTAATTAATGGATTAAAAAAAACCTTAGACAATTTCTGACTTCTTTCTGTCGTTGACCTGTACTCAGAATAAGGTCTGGTCCAAAGATTACCTTGCTTAGTTATTTCCATATGTGAAAGTATACAGGGGTAGCTATATAGTTGGTTTAATGTTTCTCAGCCGATCTACTTGTGTAGAATATCACTTTAACAGGATATTTACATAAAACTCCTTGCTACAGCTGCTTTTAAAAGGAAAGGCAGAAAAATATGTGCTTAATGATAAGGACATCGATGTGAAGTGGGTAAATGACCTGAGTGAGAAAGCTCATTGACCCTCCAGCATGTTACAAGACTGTCATATTTGTTGCAGCGTACTCTGTACTGACACACAGCATGTGACAATCTGAGAAGATAAAGCCTCTGACGATGCATACTTGTTATTCACCTGCAATTATAAAGCTCTCTGTGCTGTTTTTCTTAATTGATAGTGAACACTGGAGCATAATCATGTTGAAAGTGTCTCTTCAGAATGTTGCTTTAAAGAAATGAGTAAGAATGTCTTCTCAAATGTTTTGATAGATGATTCATGGCACTGGAGCTGCTGTCGAGGAGCCAATATAGCCAAGCCTATAAATATGCAGTTACAAGAACTCTGGAAACGTGCATTCTGGTAGTGTGACAGATTCAAAAAGCACTTTTTCTATGGGAGAAGGTTTCTAAAGTTGCTTTCTTCCTGTTCTACATTCAGATACCATTGTCTAATTAGACTAATTGGCTGGCAAATTTGCCTTCTTTTAAATAAAATTATTTTGGAGGTGAGAGAACAAATACCATCAGAAACGTGAATTACTTTCTTTCCATAATAATTGCTTATTTTTAACAGAGCGGAACAAGGCTTTATTATTTCTAGGGAATTTCTGTTTAATTTACTATATATGGTGCATTTCCAGAAGGAATGAATATTGGCAGTCTATTTATAAACCTTTAAACAAAGTAATCATAATGGAATGACTGACCTCCACCTTACCTTCAGTGGCAGTAATGGATACAGCTCTAACAAATAACTGTTACCTGATGGTGTTTTAACAAAGCGAGCTTGCTTTGAATCAGTACATGTGCATTTTCCTGTGTTTTGTATTGTCTTCTGAAGATCCAAAATACACTGAGGATAATGAGAATGAATGATAGCTTAGATGTGCTCTTTCCTTGAACTGCTGGTTGTATTAGATCCACAGCTCCTGTGCAGACCTACAAATCTATAACATCCGTTTCAGATGAATTTGGAAGCAAGGGGCTGCATTCTTTTATTCTTGGCCCAGAGATTAAAATTGATCACGGGAGACACAAGGGAGCAGATTGTAGTATCACAGCTCAATGTGGTTAACTGGGATAGTGCATGGCTTCTGTTCTACTTAACTGTGCGCATACAGGTTACAAATATTATTGATTGCAAGGGTCAGTGAAGGCTGGAGGGAGGTTACGTCGCTTGATGCTATTTGGTAATTTTTAAGGAACAAGAGCTATGAACCCTCATAGCAGCTGGGACAGGTACAGTTTAAATCTGACAAATGGAGATTTATGTTTGTGTGAGCTGGCAAAGCCCTTCAGGTAGAAATAATAAATGGAAATTTGATAGGTTGTTCTATCATAGGTCAAATAATGTGCTGTAGAAGAAGGGGAAAAAAAGATTTAATTATTACCTTTTCATCAGAATGCACTGATGATAGGTTTTCAGTTGTAGATCTGTGCTGCAGAAAAATGAATAATGTTTAGAAGTCTTTTTTTGAGGCATCATTTTAAAATATATGTAGAGATGGTTTACCTGAAGTGATTCAAAAATGCAGTGTAGGCGGAATGATATGGGAGTAATTACTGAATAAGCTTTATAGCATCTTTTTGTTCTTCTATGTGGACAAAACCAGTGTATTAATATTCTAAGATTTAAGATAAGGCAATATAATATGTTAACAAAGAACTGGGAAACAATATTTGTTTCCTATATTGAAATTTCAGAGATAGTGGTAATTATTCAGTAGCATTGCTGGTTTACACTGAAAACTTTTGCATTTGGAAAAAAAAAAGGTTTGGGTGAATCCTTGTTATGTTTTAAAAATAGGAATAACCAGAAAGCCCTGTATTTTGCAAGTACTATTTAGTGTGTGGGATTTTCTTCCTGGATAGGCAAGATTTTACAAGTATTTAATATAGATACAGTTATATAGGGTGCAAAGCTGTAATTGATCCAGCCTATTGTTTCATAGTCACCATATTCAAATAGAATGGAAGCTATGGAAGTACCATGCAACAGAGTAATAGTAGTGGGTTTAAGAGAAATGTCTCTCGTTAGATATTTCTGTGATTCTTAACTGTTCTATTTCATGAAATTTAGGAAACAATATTATAAAAATCAGTGTTTATATGTGTAACACTTTGATACCACCTATCAGCTATTATATTACTGTTATATCAAAAGTACAGGACGATTTTAGCTAGTACAAGTTGATGTTATCTCAGTACACCTCATTGCAACTTCCTTGCTGTACAGTGCCTGAGATGTGACCAAAGATATTATTCCAGAATGTTAATGACTTAATTATTCCTTATATATTTCCACAGGATGAATTTGCTGCCTTTGATAGATTATTTTTTCAACTGTTGCTTTGCAATAGTGTAGAGGCCTAGTATTTCTTTTTCTTTGTGATGCCAACTAAGCATTTCTAGTCTTTTCTTGGCAAATGTTTTCCATCAGATTTGTTCTCATTTTATCCGTTCCCCGCATATTTATCATATGTATCTTCTATTGATCCTGCTTTTCAAGATTTTTTTCCAATGTTTTTGAAACAAAAAATTAATATGAAGAGATCCTTTCTATGCTAACATTTGATTTTCCCTTTGTAAATTTTCATTTGCTTTGATTATTCCAATATGCCAGCATGACTGCCTATAAACTGGACATATTAGGTAAGTTATAATGAATCTGCTTAGGGAAAGATACTGTTTCTATTGCAAACAGCTATTGTAATATTTTCTGCTTTCTTTTCAGGAGTCTGTTGCTCCCAATCGCTCCATCCAGTTTATTTTGCTTTTGCTTCTACATATTCGGATTTTCTATACTGTATAAAAATCACTTTACTGTGACATATGGTTTCTGAGATGATAGATTTCTTTTGTGTCCTTCAAGTTACTGATAGACAGTCCCCAAGGAAGTGATCTTGCTTTTGTGGCCACTTCACTTCAGCACTGTTTACTGAACAAGAGTAAGCACTGGGGCCAGTTTCTTCTCCTCTAGTGTGGTTCAGCATATCACACTGACAAATGGTATCTGGCTGGTGTCTGGAGGAAACACAGCCCCCCTGTGTCTTTCCTTTGGCATGTTAGTGCTAGGAACATACTTGTGAAGGAAGAGGGAAAGAAACTGACAACATCAGCATGTCAGATCTTAAACTCAACATCCCAGCTATGCCAGTTCAAGGATGCTCCTGAATAATAAGCTTATGCCAGTGGCGCGAAGTGACCAAATTCCAGTCAGGACTAAAAATCCAGTTCAGCTCTATTGTAAGCAGACTGGAGCAAGCTCTTTTCCTGGGTGGAATGGTACATTCTTATGTTAGAGATGGATTTGACTGAGACTACTAAATCCATTTTTGCTAGTGACCTTTTCAGATTTGTCGCCAGTATAATAAATGTTACCAAGATGACATAAGAAAGGTTTGCAGCAATATTCCACTTTATTTTTTACAGCAGATGTTTCTTCAGTTACTCTGTATTACAATTTACAGAACTCTTATGTTCTACAAATCAAGATTCATAGCAAACTGTTTCAGTGCTTTAAGTCCTGCAATAAACAATACCAGGCAGAACAGAACCAGAGGGAAGGTAAGCAGACTTCTGCATTCATCCTTCTCTATGATGAGGTTTACTTCATAGTAATCTTCACATTTCAGCAAGTCCTTTTACCAGGACTACCATCTAACTTCCTAGCATCCTCAATTTGACTATTACTTCAAATATGGGCAACATTAAGTATCAGTTTCCAACCTGAGAAGAAAGGCTAGAATTACCATCTGTTCCTTAATTTAGGAAGCTGTATATCTTTGTCCAACCTAGTATCACTTCTTCTAGTGTATCCTTTAAAGAATTATGTTTTAAAAACACTTAGTGGTACTGTATGCTTCAGTTCTGAGGTGTGCATTTTAAAAGAGTACTTTTAGAGTATAAGTGCTCAAGTCAAACTGGGAGTTGAAAATCTTCATGGTGCTTAATTGAATACCCAGACATTGAGAATTGCAAAATCACCACATAATTTCTTCAGATCTTTGTTTAATCACCTTGAGACACTGATGATTTTCACTAAAATACATTAGTCGTACTTGAATGTTACCCCAATAATATTCGAAGTGCAGGGCCCGTATGTTGACCGTAATAAAATTAAGAAGAGCAATTAAAATTAGAGGTAGGCTGTGGAGGGTAGGTTAAAGCCTTGAGAAAAGCTGGACTGATTACAATATAACCAAATTAGGGGTGGACTCTATATCTGATGGGGCTAATGAGTTATGGTTCACCTTTGGACATTTTGGTCGACATTAGATGTCAATCTAATCTGATCATGGGATCACTAAAAGTTGTGAGGACAGACCACAAGGCTGCAGTGTTTTGTAACCCAAGCTCAGACATACAGCTCTGATTGCGTGGTCATAATCCTAATTTCCATCACTCACAAGGACTGATTTGAAACTCTGCCTGTGATTCCCATCTGCAGATTCCGATGCCTAGCTCTTGTGAAATTTTGGCTACATCTAAACTGGGATTGGACAATTGGCTTCAAAGAGAAATTGGATTATAAGAACAAATTTAGTTCTGGCTGATCTGACTACTTCATTCCTGTTATTTCAATACCGTTTGCAAGAGCTCAGATCCTTGTCTCTGTCTAATTTACCAACAAAGGTGGAAGACCTATAGACTGCATTACTTCCAAGTTCAGCTACTAATTCGGATGTTTTTAAAAGACATTGTGGTATGAACATAGCTGTTGAACTTAGAATGCACTGCAGCAATTGTGTATGGCTCTTGTTGATAGATGTGAAGGGGTGTTCTTTCACAGATGCTGTTCACAGTGTTCATTCTAACGTGAGGGTAAGAAAAGGCTAACCCAAGTGTCTTGTAGTTCTTTTACTTTTCTCCCTTTTCTTTTACTATGAACGAGGCCTTTAGCCATTGTTAGGGAATTACTCCTACAAACCTTGCAAGTGTACCTATTCCAAAGTAAAGAAATCATTAATAAAAAACAGTAAAAAGGAGCAGTTATATTACAAAATAAATCTACCAGGCTTACAAAGAAAACAAATTTGAAAGAGACACCTGCTGTGGAGATGAGGCAGTAATCTCAACAGCAGGAAATAAACGGAGAGAGGAAGAAAATACAAAAGCATAGACATTAAAAAAGTAATTAAAACACTTATCTCTATCGACATACATAGCAAACAAAAAAAAATCAACCACCTAGAAAACATACTCTATTGAACCTCACAACAGGAAGTAACAAAGCTGCCATCATAAAAATATCTCCAGCAAAACGAGAGAGATCCTTTAAAAATAGAAGCCTCAAAAGTATTTACTAATGTGTTAATCACTAATGGACTGACCTTGAGAGAAGCTGAGCACCTGCAGAGCATTTGCAACTTTACTGGGCATTTAGTCTTTCAGAATCAAACCTTTAAAAATGTAGAGAGAGTAACTCTTTAGATACCAATGGCTTTCTGTTCCATTTCTGATGAACGTCATAGCACGAATTGTAACGGTGTGTTTAATATAATCAGCTATGTGGCAGAGCTTAGGTACCATATTTGGATAATGCATTACAGTATAGTTCGTATCTAAATTGTGTAATATTGATCCATGGACAGCAATGTTATCAATATTGATATGAATGAATGTGACTTCTTAAAAACAAATAGGTAGAGCATATGCCACTGTATACCAATAGTTTCTATCATGTCTAGGGAAAACTGTAAATTTGACAGTTATGAGAATTTACTGTTCCAATGTTTTCTTTCAAGAAAATACTTTAATGTACTTAAAACTCATGGTCCAATCTATACAATTCATGGATTGTGTGACATAAAATAAAACTGCTTTAAATACATAGATTTTGATCTCCATTTCCCCAGACCACAAACTAGACTTGTTGAAGAAGAACAGAGCATTCAGAAATATTAAAGGGTGGTTATGCACTTGGAATTTACAATATGTTCTTTCTTCTCTGCCATGCACCTTTGTAGTCACACTCTGACCATATGGTACCTGTAGCTGCAAGTCTCTGGGCAAGTGTGAAATGCTATCAGAAGTGCTACATCTGAAATATTTTTATATGGTAACACAAGGAGCAAGTTGGAACAGTCGGTGTGTAAAAGGGCAGGGAGATGGGACAAAATGGGTACTTTTCTGTTAATTCAAAAGGACCCTTTCAGAAGGCAACTGGTGGATTTAGAAATTTACCTTTAGAGGGCAATTATCTTAGCTCTGTATCTACTTTAGCACATCTTTTTAAGAAAATAAAAACTCCCATATAAACAAATATTGATAACAAAAATAACTTAACCAGACCATGTCAGTTCCTCTCTAAAATTCCTATCAGTCTCTCTCAGTCAGCCTTCCATGGCTCTTTGCCCAGGCCACATGAGTGGGCACAACTCGTTATTCCTATTCCTCAAGCTGGCCAAAGGTGAGGTATTGTTGGTGCAGAACCTGTGCTCCCTCATTAGTGGACCGTGTTCAAGTTTCTTGTGCTGATTAGCAGGCTGAGTCTCAGCTTGCCTGGGCTTAGCCTCTCAGGTATTGTTTCAGGAGACTTGCATTGCCACCAGAGCAGATACACAGCTAATCATATGTTTCTTCTGCCCGCATCCAGTTTCTTATAAGATTCATGCATTTTTCTCCTCATTCTCAGTAGATTCTGACAGTTCAAGGCTTTCTACCTGGTCCTAGGATCTCCTGGGCCCCCCTTCCTCGGTAGATCCCTGTTGAGGAGGCTGGGAAGGGCACAACAAGAGTTTTCCCTGTAAATGTGAGTTTTCAAAATCTTGTTTAACTCTGAAACCTGAGCAGGTTTTCATAGGTATGGCAAAAGGTGGAAAGACCTCCCTGCCTTCTAAATTTCTACCTAATGCTCCATATTTGTATGACATAAGAACATTTAAAAACAAAAAAAGTCCCATAAATTGTTGAACGGGGTTTGATGTTGGTTTTGGTTTGCTGGTTTTAAAAGGTAGAAGAAGGGATATGCATAGCCAGCGAATCAAATTTTCTTCATTTTCTTTTGAATTCAATTTGGATAAATTTATAAATGTAATGTCATTTTGAAACAAAGTTGAAAGATTCATTATAAAAAATGTCAAAGTAGAGTGTCCTGGCTTTTAAAAAAATAGTTCTTGGTATACTCAAACACAGATTGCATTCACCATCCTGAATTTACATTTTTACCTGCAAAAAAGGGGTTGATAAAAACAACTCAGCCAGTTCTCATCTTGAAAACTCTCTTCTGCCAGTATAGGAACAGCTAAGAATGCAAAGAGAGTGAATATTGCTTGAAAGATCCTAGCTCTTCATTTGTTTACCTGGTCCAGCTTAAGTTTTTCCAAAATGTGGTATTATCGCAATTAAAAATGAATCAAACTAAACTTTTCAGCATTTGATGTGAGGAAAAACAGAAAACCTCACAATGCTCTAGTAAGTTTTGTCCCTGTAGGCTGCTGTATGTTTACACTTCAACTTCAGCTCCATTTTTTTTTTGTCTGGAGATTTGTTTTCAGTCAGCTGCCAGTGAAAACTACATTTGACCCTTAGCAAGGACGAGGGCTTATTTTGTATGTCAGTTATTAAGACTGGCTGAGAAGTTCATTTGAAACTGCAAATCTGCCCAAACATGTCAGATTTAAGTAATCCAAACAATGAGTTCAGGTTCAGAAGGCATTCCTGCTTCTGGGGAGAGGGGATTTGATCAAAATAGGAAAGAGAGACATGCTGTGCTTCTACTCCCTCTTTAGTTTTCCTTTCCAGACTACGCTAATAGTTACAGTAATAGCAGCAGTATTTATTTCCTTTTCAGACTTAGCTGATTGATGTGTTGACGTGCCTTGATTTATTTGGTGCAGCAACCAAGTGGACTAGGTGCATTGCTCTGCATGCCAATCCCTTACATTGTGTATGCATCACTCTTGTATATTGCCTTGTATATCTGACAAATTGACTCTAATTGTTTTGTGATTCATATTTCATCTGGACTAGGGAATTGTGAGAGGATCTAAATGCTATGTCTTTAAATGGAGATGATGGACTTACCACCACCAGTGAAGAAAATTAACATGCATTGGTATTGTGAGAACAAAGAGTACAAGATCTTGACAGGAAGCAGATACTGTTTTTTCTAAAATATATATGCATGTATATATTTATACATATACATAAAGGATTTAAAAATGGGAGGTTAAAGTCTGTGTTTTCCAAAGCCACTGTTATAGTGGCTAATGACTTTGGAAAGTATATGGTATGTCAGACATGGGAGAGACTTATGCTGAGGTGTAGCCCACTGGAGAAGGGGTTGTGGGGATCAAATGAAGGAAAGAGGGCTTCATACTAAGAGAGTGATGCTTACTGAGAGTTAGCTGGAGCATCTGGAGATGAAAGGCAGGATCTAGCAAACCAGAAGGTCAGGAATAGAGATGAATTGCTTTCTATGCTGTACCTGACCCAGATTGGGACTGTCTAGATTAGCTTTTGCAAAGCTGAACTAGATCTGTCATGCAAGCTGTTATTTTCATGATGTTTCTACTTTCACTATTCTTAGTAAATGCCATTTTCCACAGCCCATGAGGCTTCATTGTGTGGTTTGGATTTCAGTTGCTTCAGAAGCTTGTTCCCTGGCATCAGCAGGTAAAGGGACGGAGCCTTCAGGAGTCCAGGGCTTTGGCTGCAGAAGGCGGGGGGGCTGGGCATAGCCCGCTGCTTGTGTACGGGTGTGCAGAGTCCATCGGAACACCACCAGTGGAATTGTCTTTCTAGGCTACCTCCTCTTGGTTGCCCTTCAGAAGAGTTGCTCTTCAGTGCAGGTGAAGGAAATAATTGTTATCACTAAATTTTGATATAGGTTATTTAAAGGCAGGAGGCCTAGAATAGTGAAAGATTGTTTCAGGACAAGAAATACCAAGTAATAAATAAAAAAGCCTTTTAGATGGCTTGCAGGTGGATTTGGAGAGCAGGGAACTGACTAACATTGGCTTCAGCCTAAAACCTAGAAAAACACAAAGACCGTGTGTTTTTCTAAGCGTTTTGTCTTGGGTGGCTCCTGGCTATTTTGTACTAGTGTGTGAATTCCCTTTTGCTAAAGGATCTCTCTGATTTATCTTCAAAGGTATTTCTTTTGGTTCATTATTTTGACCTAAATTGTGTCTTTCATAGATGACTGGGGTTTTTTTTAAATTTTATTTCTTCTCTGAAATCATTTGCTTGAAACTACATTTTCCCTCTACAGCTGTTTTTTTTGGTCAAATGTTCTCTCTCCTGAGAGGCTGTTGGCTATTTATCAATATTTGATCTGTCTGTAAAGCGTACTTCTGTGGGGTGGCTGTTTATTATGAAATGGTGTCTCTCTAAAGTGGATCTTATCAGTTCTTGATCTTTCTCTGTTTGTCTGCCTCTTTCTTAGCTAGCCTAGTGGCTTTAAGAAGTACTCAATCTCTCTATTTTAACAAAATTAAATGCAATCATTATAGTGGCAAATACTAAACAGCAAAAGGAGATACATCAGAATCCAGTACAACTTCCAGCAGATGCTTGGCAAAGAGCTTGAAACTGTGCCAGGTGTTTATAGGTATAAGAGAAAAATCTCTTGCATTTCCTTCAAATGTAAATATTGCAAAATTGCTTTTCATGGAGTTTTCAGCAAAATGAAAATAGTAAAATAAATAGCAGAAAATGACATGTATACTGACTACCTCTTAGGCTTTTTTTTGGTCATGTCAGCCAGGCTAAACATTATTGAATCCAATGCATTCTTAATCTAACTCCTTTGATTTCAGTGACACTGAACTAGTGATGAACCTGAACCATGAATGTTGCAACATTCCTTTAATTCTACTCTTTCTTCAGCCTATGGGAGCTAAATTACTGATGCTGTTAGGGGCGAAATCATTTTCATTAGGAGATGATAAAAGCGGCAAAAATAAGTGGGGAAAAAAATATTTGTGAGGGTTTCTCCTTGTTTTTGAATAGGGATAGACGTTGGGTAGAAAGGAAATTGTCTTTAATGCAAGCTGCACATCTCACTAATGACAAGAGTGTTTCTCCCAAGAGTAAACTGAGGCTTCTTGAGCTGGTTTACAGATACCTCAATAGAAATAGTTGCATTACTCTGTCCTCTGCCTGTAGGGAGTCACTGAGACCTTTTTCCAAGGTACTGTTCCTCCCATAGATGATTTTGCAATATATACATAGAGGAAAACTTATGCAGTTTTAAAAAGAATTTCTTTAATGCATTTTACATATTGTACTTTCAATAGCACTAAGTATTTCTGGCAGCCTCTTAAGATATCCATTATTCATTCTTCATTAGCTGATATTCCAGTCTACCCAGGAAGTACAGCATTCAAAGGTCTTGAAGTTCAGTACGTGCTAGTATTTACTAACCTTATTTTTCTCAATATCCAACTATAGATCAGTGATGTTTTGAAAGTCAGGTGTTCAGCAATTAAGTCATGATTTTTTTATAGATAGAGATCAAGAAAGTGCTCAATAACATGAGATTTTTGAAATGCAAAAATTTCAGGATTTTTTAATTTGCTTTTTGGCTTGTAAGCCTTTTGAATTCACTGAGCATGTTTTCATTTCTTCACTGAAACTGTTAAAACTAAAAATATACTTTTTTTTCTTCTTGTATTATAGTAACTTCATTCAGGGATCTAGAGGTTTAAGAAACTTCCCTCATATCAGGTGACTCATGAAAAAATCCTAAGCCTTCTTACGACTGAGTCCTGATCTTACGCTGTAATGAGACAGATTTTTGCTGCTTCAGTAATATAAAAAGGCCCTAAACCTTCCCTACTTGGAACAGCACTCCTCAAAGTGCAATCCTGCTTTATTGTTGACACTAACATGGCATTACTGGGGTTTTCCAGACCAGTATGTCTCAAAGAGGAGAAAGATTCATCTGCTGCCATCCATGCCTGAGAATGGAGGGAACACAGATTGCTTTGCGTGCTCCAATTCTGCCTGCTTGCTCTGAGGACTCCTCGGTTCTAGTGTGCTTTCTTAGAAAAATTGTTGACATTTACTCCATTTCAGTATGTAATTATTAATTAGCCTACTTTGATAATATTCTGGGTTTTTTAGATGTAAATATGAAAGTTGAGGCCCTGTTGAAAATACCCTGATAGATGATTGCATTTGCATGAAGAAAATGTTTTAGCTTCTATGTCAGCTAGGCTGGTTTTTTGTGCTGTCCAAATGTTCACACAGCAACGAGAAGATATTCTTTGATAATTGGAAGATACTTTTTGCTGCTTTCTTTTAATTGAAAGGTATTTGTTGCTATTATTGGTTGTGAAGTGTATCCCTGTCTGTATCCTATGGCTTCTGTATAAATGTGTGCTATTAATAACTATAAATAAATGTCAGCCAATAAGGACTTAAGGGTTTTGAGAAAACAATCAAGAATGGCAAAAAATGATGGCATACAAATACTCGCAGATAAGACAGATCTACAGCATTGCCTTTTGTCCTCCTCTCCTCATCGGTTAAGCTGTTTATTATTGCCTCATTTGTATTATCTGCAGACTAGCTGTATTGAAAAATGCCTCAAAACAAAGGGAACAAAACCATTTCACAGCAGTAAGAGTTACATGCGTGTGCAGGTAAAGCAATACAAGAAAAGCTTACAAGAGTCTTCTCTTCCCCAGTAGCTTCCCTCCTTTTGCACCCTGTATATCCTGTTCTCTCTAACCCTTTTCTCTGCATTTGTTTTGGTATGCGTTATATGAATACACAGGTTATCCAACAACCTTATTTTCAAGTGCCAGTACTATTAAAAGATAACCAGTTATGTAAGCTACAGACAACAAACATGAAGCTACAGTCATTTGTAATATTATTTTAGAAATGTCTGAGGGTTTGTAAAAGTGCTTCTATTGAGGACATTTTTGAGAATGTGTATGTAATGTGAAATATATATTGGTCACTGACATTTCCCTTGTAGTCCTGATATGCGTTAAAATATCTATTTTAGGTTTGCCAGAACCAAACAGAGACAGTATATTCCAAGGACTGAGAATGGATCAAGGATTCTACACATCTAAAGACTTCCTACCTTTGGTATCAATGGCAAGTAAACCAGGTGTGTGATATTATGGGTTTTTTGCAATCATGTTCAGTAAGTCATTAGCAGTTATTGATATATCAAAATGGACAGCTGGTTACGCAGCAGCACATCCAATTACTAAGCACCTTCCAATGAATAGGTCTGGGGCAGCGTTTTCTCTTGGTGAGTTGCAACCTCAGGAGTGTGGTCAGGAAAGTCAGTCCTAGAGACTGTAAAGCAAATAGTCATATATAAAAATCTAAGCACATGGCAAATCATTACCCCTAATAAGTTATATTTGTTATTTTGAGTTATATTCAAAAGATGTCATAAGCTCTCATTTGTATAAATTAACTTGATATAAATAGTATATATAAGATGGTCTTGAAAAAATCTGATATTAAAGGTGTTGCCAACCCATATAAGCAGCTGCTTTGTATATTGTTGATAAATTATTTTACTTGATCTCAAGTCATGTGCTGCATGTTTTACAGACACATTTAAGGGAGCACTAGTTCCTTACCCAAAGAACTTACAGTCTAAGAGTCAGGGCAACAGTGGTATGCCAGGTGTTAATAGGACAACACCCAGTTCATAGGCACCAAATGCAGTCTTGTTTTATGCTTTTACATCTTTGTTTTGAGTACAGAGATGGCTGTGTTTGCTCCCCAAGGAGTGTAGCTGTTTTCAGTGGCCCTGAATGTGAAGTCATAAGCCCCAGATGGATGTATGAGATGGGGCTCTTGATTTCTACGCCACGTTCCCTCATGGTCTAGATTCCCCAATGTGTTGATAAAAAAGAAATTCCATGTACAGTTTTCTGGGCATATACTTAGTACAGTATGTGGTCTTGTACATATGACCCCATATTTGACCACATATAAACTTTTTTTTATCTACAAACTTATTTTCTTCTAAGCATTCAGAAATTTCTTTTAGCATCATATAGGGTTGCCTGCTTATTTAGTAGGCTTTCTGTAAACAATGTGTTAAAGAATATATCTTCTGTGGCAAATTATTCTACATATAAAAGTAAGGTTTATTACCCCATTTTATGCACAATATTTAGGAAGGGGAATTCTGCATCCCATCTGCCCCATCTCTCTGCTGTTTTGATCAAATGTTTATTTCTGTCTATTTTCTTAAGCTCAAAGTGAGCTCAAATCGGTTGGGAGAAAAGGGTATTTTGTTGGGGTTTTTTTTTTGAAGAAAGAGATATTTAAAAATGAAACAGATTGAGAATCTGTACTCCAAAACATTTGTAGATTAACAAAGGAAAAATAAATCCTGCAAAACCAATCCCCTCTTGTAATAATTTCACTAAAAATACTTTATAGAATTCTGTAGGGACACGTAGCACGTGTGTGCTGTAAGTTGCCTGCATGCGTGAGGGTCTATATAATGTGATCCGCATCTTTTAAAATGTTGCAAAGTAGCACTCTTGATTTGCCAGGATATGTACTGATTTTTTTTTTTATATTAAGTCTACAATGAAAAAAAGGATGAAGTTTGAAGAACTAAGCTTTTCTGACTGACAGTAATAGATAGCTCTTTCATGTTGTCTGTTAATTAACATGGTCTCTTAATTTTCCTAGTGTCTGCCTGTAGCTGTAGCCAACTTTTGCTCTCTAAAGCATGGAATTTGAAAATAAAATACACACGTCCTATATCCTGCTCTATCTTCTTTTTTTACTATGACAGTTCTCTAAATAACAGACATAATAGACTTATTCACAGTAAAATACATACTCTGCCTGCTTATTCAGTTCTGAATACCACTTGTTAATATACTTTCCTCCAAAAGGGGTTCCCCTTGCAAATACATAGATGTGAATTTACCTTGGGAGTGGCCTTGTTATCAAGAGTGAAGTGGGCTGCTGTGACTGATTCATTCTAGACTAGTCCCGTAATGGCACTCTGAGGTGCCATTCCCCTCCTGCACTCGTGCTTTTTCCACTGCTCAATGTACAATTTTTGTGAAGGATTAAGTTCGTTAAAAATAAACGAGAAAAGCTTAGAGACAATTTTAGAATGAGAAGCCTAGTAAGTAAATAGTAAATGCAATGCCATATACGTGGCAGGGGGAAATGATAGCATTTGCCATGCATTAAGCATTTTACAAATGGAGAGAGAATATGCGTATTAGGATGTTGTTTCTCACTCCGTTTATAGGTCTAAATTAAAAGCATTGTTTCCTTGAATGACATTTGTGTTTCTTTACAATTACATGTGAAAATCTGCTGCTACTATAGCAGGATACTCGAGTTACAGTGCAATGATTAAATGGCCAGCTTAGTGCCTCCTGACTGAAATGATCATGGGCTCACTGAGAATATAGCTTTATATTGTTTATGGTATTATTTTTTAAGTTGCAGTAATTTGCCTAGTCAACAGTTAGTTGTATTTAAACTTGTAATAAAGTGCAGTCTCATGCAAGGAACACAGACAGTTCAGTTTTACTCAAGTATTTCTTGTGTAATCCAATAATCAAATACAAGCTGTAGATGACGAACACATAATGTCGTCATTCTCTCCATGTAACTTTTTGCAAATTGTTTGTAGAAAGCCACTGTAGATTAAACATTTTCTCCCAGTGGAAGATCTGGGAATTACTGTAATAATAATATTCTTTCTGCCTCATGTTCAGCTGCCTTAGAGAATAGCCTCTGAGAACCACGTCATAGCCAGAGCAGTGTCAGTGCCTTGTAGAAAACTGACTGAGGGGACTGGAGGGGACTAACTTTGAGAAACTGTTGCACAAAGCTAGCAACAACTGGTTGTCTTTTGAAAAATACCAAGTATTATTCTTTGTAATCTGTTAAAAGGTGGTGGGTTTTTTTAACTGGGAGGATAATGAATCTGATAAGAGAAACTTACTTTTTGAATAAAAAGATCTCACAATGGTAATTTCAACCTGACAGGACCCACAATCCTACAAACATGTTGTCATTTGAATTCTTTCCAGATAGAAAGGTGCAGCTGCTTAGAGTACTGACTATGAAATTATGTATATGAGCATATCTTAAAAATGGGAATAAAACTGTCTTTCAGTGAAGCAGAATAATTTGATAGTGACACTCCATGCTTGGAAACTGTAAGATGCAATTTTACGCTGCTTTGGGTACAAGTACCTTTTGAGCTGTCACGCAGAAATGGTTTCTCTACTTGAAAATGGGGTTTTCCTTTCATCTTTCAGGGATGTGTGCCTGTCACTCTCCATTGCCATCAATACATGGAACTGTGATTGTACTTGGGGCAGGAGACACTGCTTTTGACTGTGCAACATCTGCTTTACGCTGTGGAGCTCGTCGTGTGTTTGTGGTCTTCAGAAAGGGATTCACTAATATCAGGGCTGTCCCAGAAGAGGTAAAATTGAATAACAGCATTTATGAGAAGGAATATTGGTTGTTATTTCTACAAGGCCTGAAAGTGTGCTATAACTACTTAAAAGACATCTATTAAACATCTTGTTTATAAAAATGCTCTTAAAATGTATAAATGTTTATTAAAGATCTGAGGCTTACTTTATATAGTCTCTGTATAAATAGTTTTCCTCAGTTGTACCTGTTTCCTGTAAAGTCAGAGAGATGCATTTGCATACAGGGGGTAGAATTTCTTGTAACTTAGAAAATACAGTAAAATTTTTAATCTTGGAAGCACCCCAGAGATTAAACTGCCATTTGAGTATTGTAGGTGACTCTTCAGGTCATGGTTAGATTCTAGAATGATACCTTCTGGCTGCTGTCTAATGAATCTCAGTGATCCTGACGTTGCCTTGGAAGCCTATAAAATCTTGTAAGAAAATTACTTACAGTGATTTCGGTTTTGAATCACTGCCAATGGCAATAGAGCAATGTCATTCATCACAGATTTCAGCGTTCAATTTGATTTTTAGCTTGGCTTTGCACTTTGGCATTTATCAGGACATCTGCACGTTTTGAAACTGACTCTGCTTCCTCAATGTATCTGTACTACAGGAGGATTTTTTCAAGTTAGATTTTCTTATTTTGGTGGTCTTTTTTCATTATCATTTATTTGGTACATACTTTACACTTTTGCATACTTCAGGATATCAGGACATCTAATGCATCTTTATCATGAGATGTATGGTAGTTTGATAGATCTGAGAGATCTTATAGAAGGGGAATGGAGGTACAAAAAAAGTAATAGATGGTCTCTTGATGCGTAATTTACTTCTGTTTCTGTTGCACTTCATTTAAGAATTCTAGATACAGTGAGATTACTGAAACCGTTGCACAGACTGACTCGTGCTATTCAGATTCTTACTAATCAAGAATCAGCTGTCACTCTGAACCAAAATCTTTGTTAGCAGCTTGGGTAAATTCCTAAAAGTTGTCAGTGTTTGTACTCGTCCAGTCATGCAGCAGCCTTGAAAAAAAGTAAAATAAAAGTAGCTTCAGCTAGTAACGACCATGCTAGCATGATGTCAGGTTGGATATTACATGTTCAAAAAAGTTTTGTTGTGTAAACGTAGACAATCAAACCATGAAGACTTTGCTAAGACAAAATGCTGTTTGACTTCAGCAGTTTTACCACAGCAGAGATTCAGAAGATCTTAAATCTGGATTGTCACTCAGAAAACTGTTGTTTGCACATGGTAGTCAGCATTTAACAACATCTTAAAATCATAGTAAACACAAATCAGGGCATGTACTTAATCCTAGGCCTCTTCTTAAAAGACTCAGTTAGTTACATAAGGTAACTCTTTTGCTCTCAAAGGAGTAACACATTTTCAAAGTAACAGGGAACAATAAGAAACTATATTGGAGAAATATTTGCATTGCAAGTTTACCTAGTGCTACTGTCTAGAACTGCTTGATTTAATAGCATGGGAGGCTCTGAAGTTGGTATTAAGATGACTGTCTGTATACCATACACAGGTGACTTCTACTACAGGAGAATGCATGGTAGCATCTTGAGTCAAAAAATGTTTTATGGTGGGGTTTTTTGGTTGTTTGTTTTTTTTAATAAAAACACAACAATGTTCAGGTTAAATATTTTATTGCTTCTGTTCTACAGATGGAACTTGCAAAAGAAGAGAAGTGTGAATTTCTGCCTTTCCTCTCCCCTCGGAAAGTTGTACTTAGAGGTGGACAAATCGTTGCTATGGAGTTTGTTCGAACTGAACAAGACAATGATGGAAACTGGAAAGAAGATGAGGATCAGGTTGTCCGTCTGAGAGCTGATGTGGTGATCAGTGCCTTTGGCTCCATTTTAAGCGACAATAAAGGTAACCCTGACTAATGCATTCTGTAAATACTGATTTTTATTTTAGCTGCAACCGTTTCCTGTCCTTCGACAGTTTTGTGAGATGAGTCTTCTGGAGGCTACAGAGCTTGTGACTGCTGGTCCTCTTCACAGGAATTTCTTTGTCCTTTAAGTATACCTCTTAGAACAAAACTTGAGGGTCTAATAACAAAACAGCTTTCTGTATATCGCTGTATAGAGCAGGAACTCAGATTAGAGGTACAGTTGCTCAGTATATGTCTTGCTTTCCTCTCAATGCAGATAGGATCTCAGAGAATACTCCTGAGGATTTCTTCTGGTCTCACTAATTAACTTTAGAGAAACTCATTATACTACAGCTTTAAACTGAACTGATCTGATCTCTGAAACCTTTTTTTTAGCTATTAAATTAAGCAAGAATTTAGACAGATTCATTATTCTGGTTCAGCTGGTCTGGGTATCACTTATTTCTTGTGCATACGTAAGAGAACTGTGGTTTCTCTCATATATACAGGATTTGTTAAATTTACCTGCACTTGTGTCCTGGTTTCAGCTGGGATAGAGTTAATTTTCTTCCTAGTAGCTGGTATAGTGCTGTGTTTTGGATTTTAGGATGAGAATAATAGTGATAACACACTGATGTTTTGGCTGTTGCTAAGTGGTGTTTACACTGGTCAAGAACTTTTCAGCTTCCCATGCTCTGCCAGGTGCGCAAGAAGCTGGGAGGGGGCACAGCTAGGACAGTCGATCCAAACTGGCCAAAGGGCTATTCCATACCATAAGACATCATGCTCAGTACATAAACTGGGGGAGTTGGCCAGGGGGCAGCGATCGCTGCTCAGGGACGGGCTGGGCATCGGTTGGTGGGTGGCGAGCAGTTGTATCACTGTTTTTTTTTTTTCTCCTGGGTTTTGTTTCTCTCTCGCTCTCTTGTTGTTTTCCTTACAATTTTTTGTACAATTTTTACAATTTTTTGTTGTTGTTGTTCCAATTATTAAACTGTTCTTCTCTCAGCCCACAAGTTTTCTTACTTTTGCTCTTCTGATTCTCTCCCCCATCCCACTAAGGGGGGAGGGTGAGCGAGCAGCTGTGTGGTACTTAATTGCCGACTGGTGCTAAACCACAACAGCTTGTCTCATTATTTAGGTGCACTTTACAAGCTTTGGTCTTAAAAATTAACAATTACATAGTTCCATAGTAAAGATACAGAAATTGGCACATAGATAGCATTTCAGAGACTGAACGAATTGTCTGGATGTAGCAGAAAGAGAGCTGAAGAACATGAGTACAACTAAGAACACAGGAACTGAGCAGAGCTCAGACTGTTCTCTGACACTAGTTTAGATCTAAAGAGTTCAGACACATATATCAAATGTGCCTCGAAAGTAAAAAACACTGACTCAGCAGAAGACAGATTGATAAAATGAATAGATCTGCAGCCTGGAGACGCTCATCAAGGTTAGCAGGTTCTGAAAGCCTTAGTGATCAATGTGCCTACCTCTCCAGGGCACAGTCATGCCAGCCAATTACCCCATGACGTGTTCTCATGGTCCTTTGGGAATAAATGCTCTGACAGAGGACTTGGCAAGTGCCTCAGAGTGCACGTCACCAGAAAATTTGGTAATCAGATGCTGGTTCTGCCAGTGCAAATGGAATTTCAAAATTTCTTAGTGTAATGTGGTTTTGTGAACCTTGTCAATCAAGGAAAATCGTAAATCTAAAATAATCTAAGCAGAGTCTAGTAGCATTTGTGGATATACTTCAGGCACATAAAACGTATGACTTCTCACATCTGCATTTTCTGTGTATGCCTTATAGATAACACTGCTTTAAATGAAGTTAAAGAAATGAGTTTTCTGATAGTAAGATTTTCTAGAGTTATTGGTAAAATTATACAAAAATTATACAAAAGGAAGACAAAACATTAGTTAATGAAGATAAATTATAGGTCCCATTGAAGAATTTTAGAATATAGCCACCAGCAGAGTTGTCTGTGATCTGAATGAGCTACTCGGTGCTTCCTGTTCACCAGTCCAATTGTATATAAAGTTGGAGCCATCATACAGCTGTGAGAAGAGTTTAAACTCTCTCCTACAGTAAAAAAGAAGGATCAACCTGGTTCCTTGAGGAACATGTGAAGTTAATTCCAGGAGCATTCCTATCTTGTGTGTGTTAGTATTGCTTTGGGATAGGTTCATGCAGCCTGGGCTGTTACCTAGACAGCAACGGCGCTCAGCTACGTACAGTGCTAATTACTCAGGGCTGCCTCCTGCCCTGCGGTTGCCTCCTGCTCTAAAGGGCACAGGAGGTGCAGTTCACGTCTCTTTGAGAGAACAGACTCCCATTCCACTTGGAGATGTATTGCTGTGTAAAGAGTCTGGCATCTCTGTGGGTCATGTTTTAGGGCTCAGTCTAACCCCCAGGAAGCAGGGAGAAGAAGATTAAGAGGTTTTTTTAATCTTTAAGAGATTCATGAGCTACTCCATTGGCGGACTTGACTTGACTGAGAATTTTGGAAAGTTTTGTTGTTGTTGTTTTTAAAACTCTCTGTTTAGGTTTTTTGGAAGGTTTTCTAGAACCTTCCAAAAAGTGGTAAATCAAATATTAGCCTGTGAAATCAGTATGTTTTGTTGTGATTCATAGACCCTATGATAAAGGAGTGATTCTGTTTTCTCCCACATTAAAAACTGCTTCAGCTAAAAGTTGAACTTACTGTGTTGCGTAGCCATAATACTGTGCCAGTCTTGTCTCTCCTAGTATGCATTCACTGTCTAAATTACTTGTTGTGAGATTTTTAAATAGGAACATAAAATGGGAGGGGAACAAAGTCATGCAGTGAGCTGGTCATGAAAGAAGAGTCATTTACCTTGGGGGTGAGCAATACACCTCAGTTTCACGCTGTATTTTTGGTGAAACTGCTATTAGAATAGCAATGAAATTAGAAGGAAAAATGCAAGGCATTTGTTTTGGATGTTGTGAAAGTGAAAAGAAACTAAGACTTGAGGGAATAAAGTGTTTATTTTGAGCATACCATTTCAGTTGCTTTTAAATCTTTATTTTTTTACTAAGCTGTCTTAATGAAAGTCAAATTTACTTTTCACCATTGAGCTGGATTGCAACCAAATCTCCAGGCTACCTGAGCATACATAAGAAAAAGAAATGAAAAAAAAAGAGAAAAAAAACCAAACACCACCAAAAGCATCTTACATTCTTAGTGTTTTTTTTTTAAAAAAAGGAAGTGCATTTTTTATTCAAGAGATGGAGCTGTTCAGGTATTCTCCATCAAAGGATGGTGATGAAAATACTGGAGGTACTCAAAAATGCACAATGTCATGAGCGAACTGATGTGACTTGGAACTTGATCTAACTTTGAAGAAGGGGATGGACTAGGTGACCTCCAGAGGGCCATTCTAGTCTGAATTATTCTATGACTGGATGACTCAGATGCAGATTGAATAAGCGTGTTAATTGTTGCTCATAGAAAGAGCTTTATCAATTGACCTAATTCATAAGGCACCGCAGGGAACTGCAAATGCAGCATTGGTGTAGGCTAAGCTAGCAGGATATGTCCTATTTGTTATTAATATAGTTAAATGCTGATGCTACTGATGTCAGAATAATAAAAGACTATGAAAACCAGAGGGATTAAAATCAGACTTAGCCCCAGTTCAGCAAAGTGTTCAGGGCAGTCTTGATGCTCATGTTTTAAAGTTTTGGTTAACAAGACATAAGCACGTGGGTGGACTGCTCTTCTGAGCAGAAATAGCTCATAAGTTAGAAAGCTTTTTCTAGTCTATTATTCCTCAATAAGATGTTTCTTGTTCTTGCACAGTAACTATTAAATTTGCAACTGAGATTCCATGTGCTCACAGTTGGTATTTAGTCTTTTTTGTTTTATTAAAATGCTGATTGTGTTTTTAAGCAACAGTCCTAGTAAGTATTCATCCTCCCATTGGGAATCATATAAATGCATCATTAATTTAAAAAAATGGACTCCTAAGTCCGTTTTATGCTCAGGAAGTTGTTAATACACCAAACAGGAGAGTTGCCTTCTAGACTATTTTAAGACCATTACCACTTTACTGACACCAGTAAAAAAAACCCACAACAAATTGTTCAAATCAAACTGTTGCAGATGGAGTAAGAAAAATGTTTTGCTTCTTGTTGAAAAAAAAAGATTTTGCAAGCAGAAGCTGCTTTTTTTTTTTTATTGCATAGCTTACCAAAGCTTTTAAGCCATCATAACTGACCCACATAAACGAAGACTTGTGAGAGAATTTTGTACCTTTCCTCATGTTCCTGTTCTTTTGCTTGTTTGTTATTTTGGAGGTCTATGACACATTAGTGAATTACGGAAATACCTCTCTCACCATTCCAAAATGCAACCACGCAATATATACAAATGTAATTCTGTGTACTCCCTAGCACTACGTACAGCTTCAACATCCTACTTAACACAAGTCCAGTTGATTTTAAAGTCTAAACTTTGAATAACTGTTTTCTTATCTATTTTGTTCTGATAAGCAAAAGGGAACAATTTTTTGGGGCTGCAAAATTTTGCACTGGAACAAATGTCCTTGTTCTGATTTATTTTCCTGAATGTCAGAGGAGAACCATAGAGAAATTATGGAAAATAGTACACTTATTCAAAACACACTACAAAATGCAGTGCAGGACAGGGTACTAAGGCAGGATAGGGAACTGGCAACATCAGTTTCATCCAGCACTCTGTTCGGCAGGCAGCAGTAAAGAGGAAGTATTCCCATTTTCCAGAACACTGAATCTTAGCATGATAATATCTATTTTATTTTCCTGGAGAGACAAAAAAGGGGAATGCAAAAATACCCAGACTCCAAATACTTCCTTTGCAAAACTCCCCAGAAATAGTAGGCTATTTGTGAGGAAAAAGATGTTTTATTAAATATTTGGTAGTAGCTAGCTATTGCATGGTAACTGAAGGGCAAAATTTAATTGCACATTTCTGGGAATCAGTCACAACTTTCAGATATTTTGCTTTTACTTTTAGTACAACTGTCATCTTGCTTGGAAACTGCAGCAGCAAACCCCAGAAGGCTTACTAGAGTATAACTACTGCCCCCCCACTATGGTTCAACATACAGCAAAGATAAATTTGCCCTAGTAGTTTACAATTTTATTATTTAACCCACTCCTGTTTAATATTTATTTCTATAGATTGAGAAGCATTTGCTAGGAAAAAAGGCAAAAAGCTTGCAGAGCTCTGAGCTCATAAGTGAAAAAGATTTTAGTTTTCCTTTGTACAAATACAGAACTTCAAATGGTACAGAAGCCAGAAAACTTGCAGGGAGTGTTGAGTTTCTTCATACAGCCTGGTCAGACAGGCAGGTAACGTCAGCCTCAAAGCATTGAAGCCTTGACTATCTAATGAAAGATTAGGAGGGAGGAAGAGAGGTGGCTGTGATGCCCCAGCTGGGACTGCCCATTGGGGTGACCTGGTGTCTCCCTAGTAGCATAGCATCTGCTTTGCACCCACAGAGCAGACTTTTAGTCAGCAGATTTTAAAAAAAAAAAATGTTATATAAAACTGAAATTTATATAGATTCAAAAGACTCCTAGTGAAATAAGCAGGAGTTTTCCTGCTGAGTCATTTGGAACAGGAATTTTCTCCACAAATAGGTTTACTGAACAAGTTTGAGTGCAGCAGTTCCACACCCTGAAATGATTACCAATTTCCAATATCCAAAAGTGGTTTCATGATGACTTCTAAAGCCCTGTTAACTTAGAGCAGGAATTCTGCTCTTCCACCCGATAAGCATCAGTACACATTTGTTTGCTGGTGACAGGCAGAAAACAAAGTCAGTACCACCTTGCAGCAGAAGCCCCTCCTAGCATACCTGGACCCAGCTTTATCCAGTCTAACCACTTTTTAATTCCGGTTCAGTACGCTAGTGGGGCAGAGGCTGTGGGAAGCATGATTGTGCCTTTCTTTATTTGCTGGGCATTTAGACTGGGCAGTGTCAGCAGTTAATCAGTCTGTTGGTGTGTGTGACAGCTATAGTTTTATATTTGAGATTAAGAAAGTTATTTGTATTTTTCTGAAGTAATGCTACTCTTCACTGTAAAGGAAGTCTGTAAGATGGATATCAAAAATAACATTAATGAGCTACTAAAGCTAAAATTACAGGAACTTATGAAATTGGTTAAACATAAAAACCATTAAACTGTTTATTGAAGCTTCACAGATATACTGCAGCTAATGAGCATTTCTGCTATTTAAATAAGCCCAAATTGAACACACATTACATGGATACATAATTAGTCATGGCAGTCAAACACACACAGACTCACTTTTAAAGCTTTATTTGAGGAATCTTTTCCATTTGATTTGTTCTGTTAATGAAAATATTTTTTCTGTATTCACTTATATTTTAATATTGTTTTTGCAAGTGCTATAATTTGCTGCTGCTTTTCCATTTGTGTTTGTTTGCTCTGTGAATATAGCAAATTTGGAATATATATTCAGAACTGTCCTTTTGTTTGGTATTATTTGTGTTAGCATCACTTGATAACATCAGAATAATTCAATTGCATGTTGTCGTTCATCCAGAAGGATCTTTTCAAATTATATATATCATTTCACCAGGATATGGAGGAGAAGGCAGCACAGCCACAGACTTGTACTTCGAATTTTCAAGAGAAAAACTATGTTAGTTTTAAACTTCAAAGGGTATGAGGGTGCAGAGATTTAAAAGGCACTCTGTTCTTTACCCCTGTCCCAAATCATGCACCAACAAAAACATTAGGTATCTAGTTTGCTTATTGTTCAGTGTCAAAAAGGCAATTTAGAGAACTGATAGCTGGGGCCACCTCCTTTCAAGAGCAGGTTTGGCTCTTAGACTCTCTCTCACTCCTTGCAGGGGCAGAGAAGGGACTTCCCTTTGTGAAGACCAAAGTTCTCCCCTTCTTTCTGCAGGTGGTCTAGGAGGTGGTCCTTGCAGCCTCACAGTTGCCCCAGGTACCAGATCCAAATTGTGAGGACGTTAGGAACTCTTATATAAGATGCTTTTAAATCATTCCCTTATTTTTACTTAACCTAAATCTTGGCAATTACAAAAAAGACAGAAGGAAATAGCTGCTGGATACCATGTCAACCTTGCCACCAGGGAAATATTCTTTCCCAATTTTAAAAATACTGATCAGGGAGACAAATCCCCAGTCCCTGGCGAGATGTTTCAGGCCAAGGTATGTTGGGCATTCTTTGCACTCAAAAAGCTTTTGGTATAATTATGTCCAGACAGCTATTTTAGCACAAAACAATCCAAAGATAGATTTGAGAAATGTAATAGATCCAGGATAACAGAGGTAATACCCTATTTTTCCACAAGATGAAATGAAATAAGTAGTCAGAACTTCCAGTTTTACATCATTTCTTCTGAAAAACTACATCTCCAATAGCGTGTTGCCCTCTAACACCTTTACTGTGGTTCAGTTCTGTCTCAGCGCAACAAAAGTCATCTATAAAATCCCCAATACCAAATCCTGCAGCACCAAGTTTTCCTCTGGGTTTTTTCCAAACATGTCTTTACAAGCCTGTATGTATTTAGCTTGCGAGAACTGTCTAGACCACATGCTGAGATGGTACCACTGCATGCAATAAGCTATCCTATATATGACAAATATAAGATGATCAAAAGCTTCCTTGAAGTACAGACAGTCTGAGACATAAAGTTAGTGTATTGACTTATAAACATTACTGAAGCATTCTTAATAAAACTGCTATCAGTCATTATCAGCACTTTCCTTTTTTTAAAAAAAAAGAAACAAAAAAAATCCCAAACCCAAATAAACAAACCAAAAACCTCATTTTCCAGACTGAAAAATGTCTCAGTCCAAAGGTTGTGTTTGGTGTGATCTTTCAGTAATTCACATATTTTTAAAGAAAACCATTTCATAAGTTTTTGTTGCTGTTACTATGCAAATATTGTTTTTGCCAAGTTAAGCCACAAGTATATGTGGGGTGGGAGGGATTGTGCAAGCAATAGGTCTTGAAGATAGATTAAATACTTCTGGTATGAAAACCTGCTACAGTGTTTCAGCTTAAAACTGTCTTCTGTCATTCTGGCTTCTGAACCAGTTGCAAAAAAATACTTCAGATTTGAGTCCTCTGGATATTTGTGTATGCCAAGGGTGAGGAAGAGAGTGTAGGTGGGACAAGTAGGTGACAATGTTTGTGCCTTGCTTCCTATTTTATTATTTTGCCCCAGATTATAAACAGCCCCCACTTTGAAATACACTTCTAATATATGATATGGAGGTGAAGGGAGTTACAGAGCCTGGGAAGAAAATTCCATCACAATGATGTGCAAGACAGAGGCTTTTGAAGGTTGCTGTATACTCAGGCGTGTGGTGGGGCAATACCGTGACTTTGCCCTCGTATTGGAGAAATATTCTTGTCTTAAACTGGCAGGTTTCTCTTTTACATATATGACAGCACAACTACATCAGTTTAATTGACCTTGGCAATCTGCATCTGCTAGTGGTATGTCCCTCAGGGACATTGCAGTTTTAAGCTGTGTTTTATTGCAGAATCTTCAGTTCCTGTGGACAAAGCTATATAAAACCCCCTCATTTTGATATATGCCATCAACATTTGCTAAAAATATTTATTGAAAAAGTGATTCTCTTCATGAAGCTACTTTGAAGTGTCTTTGCGATTATAATAAAATAATTTAAAAATGCATGATAAAAATCATGTTAGTATAGAGCATGACTATTGTTTTCTGAGCATTTATGTGTACTTAATGCCATTTGTATTATGCCATGCAGTATAAAAAATATTTTTTTTATTTTCACAGCTACATTATTTTTAGGGACAATAATAGTTCATGTGCAGAATGCCTATATATGCTGTTTACTAACATGAAAAACATTAAGATATCTTAATGCATGCTCTAAAAAACCATCAGAAATTGTAGTGAAAAAGATACAAAAGATATTGTCATCATGTAAACATTTCATTTTGGTTGTGTTTTTATGGTTTTGTTCTTAATATACGTAACAAGTTTCGAAGTGAGCCATACTTTCAGGATGTTCTGAGTTTAAATATTAAGTCAAGATGGTTTTGACTTTATTGAAATATATCTTTTTCAGAATTAAATTTCTTTAAAACCAACACACTTTGTCAAAGCTAAAGCTTTGCTAGTATAACATTTCCTGGTGGGAAAATGTTCCATCTGAAAATTTTCAGTCAGGTCTAATAATGACCTGTCAAAAGGTAGCAGAGTATCATTTCTATTGTGAGGGTTAATAAATGTGGGAAGTAAATTCTGGAGACCTAATGAATTTCTAGAAATTGTATCATAAACATTCTTTTTGCATTTTAAACCTCAAAAATCATATGCTGCATATTAAGTTGCACAAGAGACTGTATGGTAGGTTATACAGGAGAAAAGCATGTTGATATGGGAAGTGCAATACAAAGCTATGGGTGGAGGGAAAGGGAGAAAATTTATTTTTCCTTTGTTAATATTGTTCATTAATAGGATTTTCAGGGAGTGACCAGAAGAACATTAGCACCAATTATTTCTTGAGCCTGCATCGAGTCAGTCACTTCTTGTACATTTATCTTGTACGCAAGTCTGGTTTTGCAAGCACACAGGAACTGGTTACTGCTTTTCTGATACTACCAAACTTCTCTTCTATATAATGCATGTTGTTCTGTCTGAGTTCTGATAGTGATCACATACCTCCACTACCTCACCAAAAACGTTCATGTATATAAAAGGCCAAGCGCAGGGCCCTGTACCTGGGTCGGGGCAATCCTCGGTTTCAATAAAGGCTGGGGGATGATGTGATCAAGAGCAGCCCTGCAGAAGAGGACTTGGGGGTACTGATGGACGAAAAGCTGGACATGAGCAAGCAATGTGCGCTTGCAGCCCAGAAGGCCAACCGTATCCTGGGCTGCATCAAAAGCAGCGTGGACAGCAGGTCGAGGGAGGTGGTTCTGCCCCTCTGCTCTGCTCTGGTGAGATCTCACCTGGAGTCCTGCATCCATCTCTGGATCCCTCAGCACAAGAAGGACATGGAGATGTTGGTGCGGGTCCAGAGGAGGGCCACGACAATGATCCGAGGGCTGGAGCACCTCTCCTACGAGGACAGGCTGAGAGAGTTGGGGTTGTTCAGCCTGGAGAACAGAAGGCTGCGGGGAGACCTTATAGCAGCCTTCCAGTACTTAAAGGGGGCCTATAGGAAAGACGGGGACAGACTTTTTAGCAAGGCCTGTTGTGACAGGACAAGGAGCAATGGTTTTAAACGAAGGGAGGGCAGATTTAGACTGGATTTAAGAAAGAAATTTTTTACAATGAGGGTGGTGAGGCACTGGAACAGGTTGCCCAGAGAGGTAGTGGAGGCCCCATCCCTGGAAACATTCAAGGTCAGGTTGGATGGGGCTCTGAGCAACCTGGTGCAGTTAAAGATGTCCCTGCTCTTGCAGGGGGGTTGGACTAGATGGCCTGTAAAGGTCCCTTCCAATCCAAAGCATTCTATGATTCTATGATAAAAGGACTTTTAATTTCTACTGTAAATTTACGTTTAAGTAAGTGAAAGAACTAGGACTTGGAACAGTTTTTCTAATTGTTATCAGTGTATATTTGACAGATTTTAGCAATAGTTTTTTGTTTCTTCTATTAACATACTTGTCGTTCACTTTAATTACAGTCAGAGAGGCCATGGCACCTATCAAGTTTAACAGATGGGGTCTTCCTGAAGTAGATCCAGAAACTATGCAAACAAGTGAACCCTGGGTTTTTGCAGGGGGTGACATTGGTGGTCTTGCTAACACTACAGTGGAATCAGTAAATGATGGAAAACAAGCTTCCTGGTACATGCACAGATACATACAGGTGATGTTTTTAAAAGTATTTTTCTCTTTCCCATTTCTATCTGCTTTTAGATACTTCTGTTGTGATTGTTAAAATAATTTCATTGTGTTTTAGATTAAAAATACTTGGATCAAATACTTGAGTTTGGGTAGTTGAACCCAACTTTCTTATATTATCTTAACACTAAAATCCAAGCAACATTTTCTTGGCCCCAGCTCTGAATTCCACTCAAGGGTAGCAAGCCCTCCTGCACAATACACAGTGCAAGTAGAAGTCCTAAATGGGTAACTGCGGAAAAGAAGTGAGCCCATCAATATTAAAAAGTAAAATCTCTCAATAGTGTATAAAGTAAAAATTAAATACTGCCAGTGTTGTTACCTGGGGAAGACAATTTTAGTATTTTTGGAGTGCAAGCTAACAGTTTACAGAGCACTCAGATTATCTACACCTGAACCAAAGTTTGCTCTGATGAGGCTGATAAACTGGACACAAGAATGCACAGAGGAAAATAATGCAAAGGAGAATTTACCTGAGAAATGTGAGTTTAAGGGGTACAGACTTGAAAAACCTGGTAACTGCATGTTCCCTTTTGGTGCTCCTTGTGTGTTGCTGACTGAGCACCTCTGGCCTAATTTTTCTAGTAAAAGAAGGAGCACAAAGTCTAGAGGAGCTGCAGAGGAACCTGCAGAGAAACCTGCAGAGACAGGAGATACAGCCTGTGTGTGGAGAACCAGCTGACAAAGAGTGTGTTCATAGTGCAAGGAACTTTTTAGAAACATGATACATGATTCATTCTCCCACAAAAACAGATTTGAACAACTGAAGTTGGGACTGTTAACAGCTCGGTCTTTCTCCCCCATCCATCTGCTCAAAGCCTCTCTGATTGCATGTTTGTGCAATTTCATGCTGTTGGGGTCTGATTTCACTTCCTAAAAATACTTCAACTGAAAGCTTGTTGTTAGTATCTGTGCATATTTTTTCTCACTTGTTCTAAAGCACTGTTTGTGTCCTGCCTTCTTAGACCCTATGAAAATGCTGAGTGTGAAACATCTTTAATCCCTGACCTGCTTGCTTAATTTCTCAGTGCACAGTGAATTTGGGGAACTGTGATAGAGGGAGGTGGGGGTATCTCCTCTTTTTTGTCTGCTTCCTCTTTAACCTCTAGAAATACATGCATCACTTTAAAACCCTCCTTTATCGTGTTGCTTCCTCCTCAAAGCTTGCTTTTTTTTTCCCCTCTGGAATGTATTGAATACTTTGGAAAAAATCTGAATAGTCATGGCTTGAGAATTAGAATTTTAAATCAAGCAGGCTTGTGATATTAGAGCATTTTCGTTACCCTTTGCAGGTTTCAAGGCAGCTTATTCGACCTTACAGTCTCACCAGGAAGCTAATGGGAAAGCCTTACAGCAATCTTCACAGGAAAGTTTCCAAATGTCAAGTGTCACCTTTCCAGCTGTTAGATGAATGGGTTGCCCAGGGGCATTTATTTGGATGTGCAGCCCTTGTAAAATCTGGTTGCTGTGGTGCAGAGTGCTGTAATTTGGCAATTTACTTCACCAGTGTTTGGACCTGGTAGAAATTTTAGTGACTGCAGGAGAGTTTGTTTTTTAAAGAAGTTGTTTAGAGAAGGATTGTGTTACCCTGATGTTTATAGGGGTAGGTATGTGCATGCGTGCATGCCTTTGTGCACATGTGTGTGCACGTTCAATTCAAAGCCCTGTGTTCTGGAAACTTCCAATATAAAATGAAAAAACACCCTTACACACTACCTTATTTTCTCTCTACTGTGAGATTCTAAGGCAAGCAACCTTCCTGTGATCTTAGTGTCTCAATTGAGTACACATTAAATTTTAAATAAATACATTGATACCATCTATCCATTTGCATTTTAGCTACAGGAAGAGGTAGCCATTTCCAAAATCACCAACTATTCTCAGCACTAGGATCTATAAATAATGCAGTCAGCCTTTAGCAAAATTAAACTATTCCATAGGATTTCTCAACCAACCCAAGACCACGTCAAAGACTGAAACTCAAAACCACCATCCCGACTACTTGCAGAATGCGTGGTTTGAATGGCACGCTGCTTGTATCCCAGCCTACTCCAGGCAAAAGGCTAAGCAAACAGATGGGCCTGATATGTGCCCTGAAACTCCAGTCGTTGCAAGCTCTGGCACATGGTCAAGTGAAGCATGAGATCCAGACTCAAGGACTCTCCAGCAGAAATGCCTTATGTTCAAAACTGGGAGTTATTTACAGAAGCTTCTTGGCTGCTCTTATGCTGGAAACTTTCCATCATTAGTTGCCTAAATATCTCCTGCCTCTTAACATATTCCTCCCACTATATGAAGCATAGGTTCATCTCAGAAATTATTGCCTGCAGCTGTGTCAGGTTAGTTTCTATAAACATGACCAGTCAAAGCCTAACTAAGGATAGTTGTAGTAGAACCTGTTAGAAAATACAGTGAGTCTTCCTAGAACCGTTCTTTGCAAGTGATTAGAGATCCAAACAGAATCAGCCCAATTCAGGCAACTATCTGTTATTCACAACATTTTTTCAGGATTCAACCTTTTTTGTTATTCCATGAATGATGTAAAAATTTCTGTAAAATAATCTTGGTGATTTATTTAGTCTGGGGATTGTAATGGCCCTCACTTTTGTCCAACAGTGGCTTTATGATCTTGTGTAGAAGCAATATAGGCTGCTATTCTCTTCTATGCCTCAGTTACCATTCATTTCTTTTTGATCAGTGAATGGGATTTAATAATATAATAGTTATATTCAGGGTAATTCACAATTATTGCAGGACTAACTTCTAATTTTCTGTGCCTGCCTTGACAGCAAAGACAGCTCTTGCATCGCAATTCTTCCAGTATTTTCTTCCTGGACCACTGTGCCAGCCTTGATGTTTCACTCCTGCTCTATCCATACACTTACCTGTGGAGCATTTTCCCATATGTGGCAGTCAAGCCGCCATCTTCTTCTCACTAAAATCCCTCTTAAAAAGTTACTTTTCCTCTCTGGTTCACAATAAGTTTTCTTTTATTTAAATCTTTTTTCTTTACTGTAATCTCCCCAGTGTGGACAGTTTCTTTTATCTTGTTGCTAGCCTGAAAGGTACATGATGCACTTAAAGAATAGAGGGCTGGATCCAACTGATACAAATTGCACTTTACTGAGACGCTATTCAATATGAATTTTGAGAACATCACTGTGTTATTTTGAACCAGTATTGTATATTTGCTATTTTTTTCTTTATCTATGCTGTCAAAAAATATATGGGCTTTGTATCTGAAGAGTATAGTTGTTGGTTCTTTTATGAAGGTTGACTATTCTCATATATTCCTCGAGCATGCATGAATGTATACTATTTCATAATCAATACCGGAGATGGGTGGTTCCCAGGAAGCTTGTCTTTGAAGCCGTTAGTTATGTTGTCTGCTTCTTTTCAGGATAACCAAAGGAAAAATGGAATGTCCGTTTGTTTAGCTAGAACAACATATGAAGCACTAGCATGGAGACAAGTAACAAAGTACCATTTGCAAAAAGGTGGACTAAATGCAAGTGCAGGAAAGCTGGTATTTTAGTTGGTTACCACTGAGTAAGCAATATGTCTGTTCCAGAAATAGAAAGCCAGAAAGGAGCTTAGAAAAATCTCTGTCCAGGTGGACGGAGCCCTGAGCCACCTGCTCTAGTTGACCCTGCTTTGAGCAGGGGTGTTTGACTAGACGGTCCCCAGGCATCCCTTCCACAACCATTCTGAGATTGTATGAAATAACATAAACATATTTAACAAAATTTAAATGTATTTAACAAAGTTAAATAATGGATAATCGGAGAGAGGGTTCAAGAAGCACACGCAAGGGAGAAAAGAGATGTTTTAAGATCAGACTTAAAAATAGAGGAAGCAGGAGTGAGATGAAAGTATTCAGGAAAACTCTTCCAGGCAGTAGGATTTGTAGAGAAGGCTCCCTGTGAAAAATAACAGTAATACAACTACTCACTTTCACAGTCTATCTTTGTTAAAGGCCTGAAAATGGAGTTAGACCATATCGCTGTGGTTAAGAATTTTCTCCATCTAAAGAAAATGAATGTCACAAATTGTATCAGGGCTAAAGCTGAGTTCCTGTCTCTCAGCCCTGCACTACAGTCTGTGCTGCTTTTGCCTCTAGGCATATCCTGGTTAGAGTAGGGTAGGGCCCCCTCATGCAGCGTGCTGGGGATTTTTCACCACCCTGTTCCAGTATCCAAAAAATTGCTGTGACTGGAACAATAAGTACCTGCAACATTGTTAGCTCAGCTGGTTGGCATCAAATTAGAGGACTTCTTGTCCTCTATTTTTAAAAATCAAGAGAAGAGTTATTGTAAATAAACCCTTGCCTGCAGGTTTTCTTTTCCTATTTGTTTGTGCAATGTCAGGGAAATCCTTCATTATAAAGATGATTTTGCTTTCAGGAAGCTATAAAACATGTTAGTTTGCCAAAAGTTTTGCTTTGTAGAAAACAGCACATCAGGGCTTAGTAAATTTATTTCTTTTATAAGCATTGTGCTGAAAGGAGAAACCAGCAAAAAATAAATAGAGCAAAAAGGGAAGTGATAGGAAGGAGGGAGATAAATCTGCAAGGATGTATAGCCGCTGGCTACTGAACCTTCAGCTGCATCCTGCCCCTGTGTGTTTTTAAAGCCTTGGTTTATTCCACTGAAACCTTTTTTTCTCCTCCCCTGCCACCTCCACCTGGGTCACCTCATCAAGTAGGCACATCTTGTGGTGCTCGAGTGTGTCTGGGTGGAATTGTTTGTGGTTTTGCTCTTTGTGAGGGAAGTTTGGCAGGAAGAATAGGCCTGTTTGCATATCGTTTGGGAAGTTGCTTATGACCAGTTTGATGGCATAAGCCTCCATAAACCTGATAGCATGCAGGAAGCAAGGCCTATTTTTGCATGGGTGTATTCAACCACCTGGTTCAAAAGTCTTTCACTGCTCTAGTGGATTTTATTTTTTTGTCTTGTATAGGATTTATTTTCTATTTTATCACGGAAAGCTCATTTTGGGTCTCTAGTTAAGAACCACTTTCAAGCAATGCTCATTTTAGGTGAGAACAACTTTTAGAGATTAAATTGTCCTGCTTGGGAAAAGAAACAGTACAATGTAACCTAAGCTGCATATTAAGCACTTAATCTGTCTGTCTGTCTATAGTAATTAATATTTACAGTTATACAAGCAATGAATAGTTCATGAGTAATCCACGGACTGAAATATATTCACAGAGAACATTTGAACAATTCTGGATAGCAAATGAATTAACAAATAACTGCGTTCAAAATGGAAAATTAGGTTTATTACTCACATGTGCACATAGAGTGGAACTGGACAAAAACCTTTCCATAAGTCTTTCTTTGCTGTCATTCTTACAGAATCAAAATCAAAGAGTTCAGTGTAAGAGTTCAGCATATCGGTGTTGGTTTCAGCAGACTTCCCCACTCCCAAATATTGTAGGAGACAAAAAGTGCTAACATTTTAAAAATGCTTTAATTTCAGTCATGTGATCCAGGAAGTTCTGTTTTGGCATGGCAAACAACATTTTGCAGTTGACATTTTAGTTAAGAAAGACTCAAAAATAGTTAAAAGAATGAAAGCAAACCCAAAATAATCAAAAGACAATACTTCGTTCTTCTTTTCTTTTTCTTTGATTTGTCAGTTAACAAAAGCTTTTGAGATGTAGAGTGCTGGGCTGTTTAGTCTTCTAAGAACTCAGATTCTTCTGGTGTAGGAAGACAGCCCTGTGGAGTATGACCTGCAGGAAGCAGTGAGCACTCAGGAGGGAGGAAACGGGGATGTCGGGCTTTTTATAAAGTGTGGCTGCATCGGCTGCTAGCTGGGAAGAGGTCGTGATACTGAAGGGAGTTTGGTCCCATGTGTTAGGGATGTTTAAAAATTAGCTTTTCTCAAAATGTCCACCATTAAGGACGCGTTCAGGTTCGCATCATTCAAGCTAGGACAATTCCACTACTTTCAGTGCTTTTAAGCCGTCAGAAAATTTGGCCTCCAAATGTATCCTCTCTGTCCAAGGAATCAAAGATCTGCGGTCAGAATCTGAGACATGAATCCAGGCAGTCCCAAAACAAAACAGACAAGTGAACTCTCAGGTTTTGAACCAGCCTAGGAAACAAAAGGCACTAAAACAAACAAACAAAACCCTCATCCCATCCATGCTTATTAGTTTTCACAGGTTAAAATGGGGTAAATAAGTTCCTTTAAAAAAAAAAAACCCACGACCGAAAAGGCAGCAATTTGTAAGTGGCTGAGGTTTTTACTCTGTTACAGAAAATCTTCCCCACACCTCCAGCAGTGGTTCTTTTTGTCCTGCTGAAGAAATCTTCATTTTAAGGATAGAAGAAACTGCTGTGATCTTATGCTAGGACCTAGTAGGAACACAGACTGTGTAGGGCTTCTCTGTGTTAGAAATTCCTGCTTTATTTCTTTGTGATTTTACTGAGTCAACCATCTGAGTGAGCAAAGATTTTAATTCTACCTACCACAGCCTGATTACGCTGCTGTTCAGTATCCATACATGGAAAAAAATTTTTCTCTACAATTTTTACAGTATTAGATGCGGCATTTACATTGAAAGTTTTTCACTGACTCTCCAGAGAAAAGTCTGTCTTTAAAATGAAAACAAAAGTGACTGTGGTGTCACAGCCATAATGTGTATGTTCTTTGATCCCAAAGCAGAGTCTAATTTTTGTCACCCTTAAAGTATTCATATTAATAAAATTAAATATTAAAACAATAATAGTTTTGCATATATTGATTTGTATCCCATTGTGTAAGCTAGATAAAATCTTTAAAAGGGGGGAAAAAAGGTGCAGGAGTTCAAAATATATTGACTTAGGGCTGAATGATCCTGCACATGAATGCCTTCCCTCGTTTTTCACAAGTCCCTACACTTTTGATAGATTGGCACCTGGGAAGAAAACTAGAAAGGGTCTGTCTGTGCATACCCTGTTTTGTTTTTTTTCAATCTCACTGCTGCTGGCTGCTGTAAGGAACAGAACTGGCTGTTCAGAATGGCTGAAAAAATCTTTGGACTGAACCAGGCTAGCAGTACAGGATGTCAAATAACTGTTTTATTATTATTATCATTATTATTATTATTATTACTACTATTCAGTTATTTCCAGCATGGCATAATATTTCAGCATGAATACTATTTGGACAGAAGATGTTACATATGCAAGTATTTGCATGTTTTGCTGATTTGCAAGTCTGAACACATAATAGAATACTTAAACTTTGGGTTATTATATATGAACTATTCCCTTACTAGGGTTAATAATGAATTATATACAAATGAATCGGCAAAAATTTTTGTGATTTTTGTTTGTTTTTTACAGTCCTTACATAGTGTTGCAGTTTCCACTGTTCCAGAACTACCACTCTTCTATACTCCTATCGATTTAGTAGACATCAGCGTAGAAATGGCTGGACTGAAGTTCCCAAATCCTTTTGGCCTTGCCAGTGCAACCCCTACTACCAGTTCTTCAATGATTCGAAGAGCTTTTAAAGCTGGATGGGGCTTTGCTGTCACTAAAACATTCTCCCTGGATAAGGTAAGGAAATATTTTAAAGTATATTTAGCATGTAACCATTTGTATATTTGAAAAATCTGAATCTTTTGGGAATGGCACTATTAAATCTAGCTAGCATAAAGATGGGAAGGGTATGATACATTGTGTAGGTCAGCTAGTCTGGGAGGTTCCAACAGTGCAGTGTAAAGGTGACACAATTTCTGGTTTTGTTTGCTGTTACATTCTTCCCTTTTATTCCCCAACCTTTTAGTATTAGCCAACTAGTAAGGTTAATAGTCCTTTTTGTTAAATATTGCAGTGAAAATGTTTTCTGTGAGGGATCAGAATGCGAAGGGAATGAGTAACAGCTTTATCAAGCAACTCATGAAAGGCGGCTTCTGTGCCAAGGACTGCCAAGATAAGCCATTGAAACTGAGTTGCAGTTGCAATGTGATAATGTGGGTGTAAGCTTGAGGCTGGGTGTGTAGTGTAAGAGAAAGATGGAGGCAACATAAAACAAACCTATGAAGGGAAGAGTAGTTGTGCTGAAGTGTTGTAGTACAGTCACATAAACCTTCAGTAACATGTAGTGGAAGAGGAGGGAGTTAGAATGAAGTCTTGAAGGCTATGGCTCAGTGTGGCACCTACAATAAAGCATTTTGTGTAGATTTAAAGTGTGTAATTGCTTGTTTGACCTGAGAATTGCATTCAGGATGGGTTTCCTGTTTCTACATTCAAAATGGCAAAATAAGACAGAGCAAGAACTTTAGACAGTGAAAGAAAACAACAGTTTTGGTAGAAAACAACAGTTTTGATAAATGTATTGCAGAGAAAAGGAACAGGATTTGGGCTGGGATGTAGATACAGTTTGACTTGTGGGGAGAGGAAGAGGATCAAAGGTAAATTCTTGGGTATAGGCCTGAGTAACAGTGTGAATAATGGTAATGTGTTGTCAACCAGTGACAAACAGTAGCGTGGGCTGAAGAGAGCTTTTGAGATTAATCTGGAAACAAGGAGCTTTTATTCTTGGTTCAGAGATGGGATGTAAAAGTGTACTGATGGATGGAGACCTTAGCAGGAGAGAAAAGGTGGATTTGTTACCCTGCCACCTCTACGTGGGTAAGTACCATAAGTGAATTAACTACAGAGAGTGGCCCTCTAATATGAGGAAGGTCTAAGGACAAAGCGCTGTATTACTACAGCATACTGTAAAATATGTCAGACTGGCTTCTGCTGTCACTTATACCTGAAGCAGCTCTAAGGAAGTAAGCATTCCTCTGGATTGCAATGGAGATTCCAATCTACTTCACAGGGTTTCTTATTAAAACACTTTTTAGGACATAAATGTCATCCAAGTATGTTTACAACTGACTTATGTGTATAACATACCATCAGCTGTAATTATTCAGTGCCTAGGCTAAAGGGAACTCATAGTAAGTACTGAGATTTATTTATTTATCAGTTTTATTGCTGGTAGGCTCGCAGTCCTGCCAGACTGCACGTTGATTACTGTGTATCTCAAGAGCTAAACAGACACTGGCTGAGTTCCAGCTTGGGTGGGAGTTCAGAAGGAAAGACATGCATGCTGTAGGAAGTGATGTTGGTACTCCACTAAGCAGCAGACTCTCAGTCATTTCTCAAATGGCAACTGCAACGTGTTCCACTGGATGCCACGCTCTGGAGGTGTGACTCGGATGGAGATCTTTCAAGTGAGAGGATTCCTGAAAGCAAGTATCTTAAATGGCTGTATTTTCACAAATTTTTTTTAATATTTGTTGCAATAAGATGCAAAATTTTGCAGGTAGTATTTATCTTAAAGATAAAAAGTTCAGAAAAGTGCTTTGGATGAATTCTAGTCCAGTGATCATTATTTCTAGCTAAGCTTTCTTCTAAAGTTCAGTAGAAGGAGGTAGTCTTTCTCTGGTGCCTAAACTCTCGAATCATATATTGCTGTGCAGTAGGACTGTGTCCCACCCAAGTACTACCTAGTTTTTCTACTATTGTATTCTTCCCAGTAGTGCACTTCCCACAGGTGGTAAGCCTTAGTATTTGTGACATGATTTGAGATGCTTGGCTGCAATGTGCTGCAGAAATAAAATTGCTTTTATTTATAATAGTAACATGGTAATTAATGCTACAAAAATAAATATTTCAAATGGGAAGAAAAGCTCAATGAGGTAACACCAGCTCTTATGTGAACAATGAGTACTACACAAAGACTGCTCTTGTTGACTTAATGCTAGAACAAGGAGTTGGTAAAGAGTTTGGAATAATACAGGTTGGCATAATGTGCTAACTTTTCTTTTTTTAAAACTTAGCTTCTGATTATGTAGTCATAAATCTTGTGCAGTGTTCAGCAGGGAGCAGAATGCTCTCTTGGGTGCGGTACCTATGGAAGTAGAGATTTCAGACTGAGCTGTCCTGCCCAGCTAGTCACAGCTAACTGCGTAGCAGGACCAGGAACAAAGATTTCCTGATCTAAGCCTGCAGAGTCAGTGGGAGGAGGCAGAGCTGCTCCCCAGACAGTACAGTTCCCAAGAGTGGAACAGCTTCTTGGAGGAAGGTCGCTCGCTAGACCCAGTTTTTGGCAGCTGAAGCTCCTCCGCTTCAGCCTTGATTGTACGTGATACCAGCAGGATTCCGTGTTCATCCCTCTTGTCTCCTCATTTTATCTGTCCTGGTTAGATTTAACTTGTGGGCTTCCTTCTTATTTGCAATAGTTAAAGGCCAAGTGTAAACTGCCTGTGTGGCAATGGGGAGTTTAGCAGCAGGAGAAATGCTCCCTTTTCCAGAGCCGATTACTGAATTCACCACTGTGTTCAGTCACTGATAGGGAAACCAGTGAGTTCCCTATTGACCATGGGCATCCTTTGGCACTTCAGCAAAGTGACTGATGCAGGCTAAATTTGAGTGACATATAGCTAATGAAAAGCATATATAGCCTAACCACAGATTTCTGTGCATTAACTACTGTGTGATGGAATGAGATCAGAGAGAAAGGCAGGATAAATCTTGGAAGAAGGAGGTCCAAGGACAGAGATAAAAAGGACTTAGCCTGGAGAGCTGTGATTCTCACAAGACAAAGGATTCATTTCATATGAACTTCTTCTCCTTTTCCCTCTTTCACTACCTAGCACAGGAAACTTCTAAAATGCTAGGCTAGGGATCCCTACAGCCCATGCGAGGCCATACTTTCTTGTATAGGGGAACTATTGGATAGCAGTGCTGTGGTTCTAGTCCCTGGACCATAATTTACTCCTCCAGTCTTCCCAACCCTCATCTGTCTTGGCCTTACCTTGAAAGTATCACATTTTGCCACAGAGGGAGTTGCATAGCACTAACTGTTTCGTGCCGTGCTCACTCCCTGTTCAAACACCCACATGCTTTGCTGCATAATTGCCTTCATGACAACCTGTGTAGCGTTTTCTGTTTGTAGGGTCAAGATTTCAACTCTGAGTGATTCAGCAAAAGTTTGTTCTTGCATACTACTGTACTATTGTTGAAATGTAAAAAAAGCTAACATGAGAAATAGCTGAAATTCCCTCAGGGTATTTATACCTTTAAGTATACTGCACTCTAAATATTTTAGAAGGTGCTGGATATTATAGTATAATACAAATATTAATTACAGGATACTGTACCTATATGTGTCTGTAGTTATCTGTGAGGAGGATAGTGACTTGTAGAATTTTATTTACCAAATTAAACATCTTTGCACAGCTGCTTTAGTATCAAGTAGATTTGATTTCTTCCAGAAATGACGACAGCTGCTTTTAAAATGGACTATCACTAGGAAAGACTAACAGTAGCAGAATAAAAATACCCCTTCACACACCTTTTCCTACATTCATGTCTTCACTTTTTGACTGCAGTATCAATAGCTCATTGCTTTGTTGGTTCAAATAGTATTTCTGTCTTCTTCAGATAACTCTGTGCCGCAACGTGTTATTTGTAAATTCTGTTGGCAAGCTATTGATGGGAAATGGGGGAGCTGCATATCATAGAGTCCACAATAAATGAATACCAATTATTACCTCTTTTAGAGCTTAGATGAACAGAAAACTACCTGCAGAATGAGAGATACTGCATTAATTAAACAAATAACTATGAGTGGGAGTTTTTAGAAGTGTTATACTGAGCTGGTTTATTTGCTTTGAATTTATTAATGAGTATTGTTTAGTACACAAAATTTGCATTAAAACCAGTAATCAGAAAGTTTGTATAAACATAGTATCAAAATATGTCAGAGGTTATATGAAGTGTGCACATCTCTATACCATATCCATTACCACAGTGAGAAGTTTATAGCAGAAATTTTGGTTTTATCAACTGAATTCAGGCTTTGTTGTTCTCTCACAGCATTGTATGGGCTGCTTAGAAAGAGGAAAAAAACGACTGGAATAGCAGAAATGTTTGCTTTGATTTTTAGATGCTTCCTTCACTTCTAAAATTTAATTCTGATTAATCAGATACATCTGTCTTTATTCTGTTTTGACATGCATTGATTTGTGATGCTGTCACTTTCAATAATGTGGAAACAGTTGCCTTTATTACGAGAACCGGCAGAAATCAACATGCAGACTAACTTCATTTTTAATCTTTAATTTTTTTTTTCATCATATATAGAGCAAGTTGCATGGATGATTTTAAAAACAAAGCTACAATTAAAACTAGATTAAATTTGAACTAAACCATAGAGGAGAAAACTTTCTAGTCATAATATATGTTTATACAATTCACTGATGTAGATTTTACAATATATTTTCAGAACCATTTCTAAATTAAAACCATTGCTTGTAGAGAATTAATTAATTTCCCAGGATATATTGCATTTCTATGTGCTGTTATTACAATATACATATTCAGGCTCCAACTAGTTCTTTCTCTGTACATTTGCACTGTGTGCACCTCACTCCATAATTGAAGGTGGTAAAAAATCATGGTACAATGACGCATTGTTTTCCATAACATTAGTATTTCACAGAAGTGAATCTGTATTACAAAATGTATATTTTTGTATGATATTACAGCATAGTAATTTAGATTAAACTAGTTATAATTTATGGTGCCAAGCCAAAAAGCTATTTAAGATGCATTAAAATGCAGAACCATGACATTTGAAATTCTGATGTTCTTAATATGACAAAGGTTATTCTATGGAGTTTTGCTATAATATGAAATATTAATATTTCACAATACAGTTTTGATGAAGTACAGTTTGCCTAGCTTGCATATGATAAAGAAATTAAATGCTTACCAAGGGAGTTCAGTGAGAATTAGAGCCCTGCCTGAACATCTGCTTGAAATGTTATTATCCTGTCCTACTGACAGCATCGCTCCCTCATTGTTTTTCAAGATTGACAGCTGAATATTGTACTGATTTCTGCAGGAAATATGTTTAGGTGAACTTTGTTTCGTTTTTTAGGAATTTAGAACATGCTTTTGATTTCCATCCTATAATTTTTTTTTATACTCTTGACATTTGTAGATGCCAGATTGAGGTCTAGTATGCTGTAGCAAAGATAGACCATTGACTTGCAACGAAATGCCAGTTGATATCTCAGTAAACAGAAATATTACTATTCTTTATTGTGTGGTCTGTATGAAAGCTGTATGGGAGCTTTCTTTGGGGAGACAAATGATCAGATTGTTAATGTCAAATATAAAAAGGACTGTTTGCCTTTCTACTAAATAACATCAGACAACTTCTATTAACTACATTTTTTGAACAGAAAAATGGGCATTTTACAGGATTCCTTAGCATACAAAGCTCTGTGAGTTGAATTAACTTTTTTTTTTTACAAATGTTAAAATGATTATTATTGGTCTTAATACTCTTATGAGTTCTTTACGTACCTTATTTTGTTCCATATTTCTGAAAGAATTTTAATACAAAATGCCAGCTTTATTGTTCCCCAGTTTTTACATTTTTTAGATCACTGCCTAAAATTAGCGAAGTTTAATAGGGGAGGTAAAAGACTATTATAGGGAAATGCAATAGAATGTAATTATTTTTTTAAATGCTGTAGCTATGACATTGTATTTTACTTGAATATTTTTATACAGAAAATGTGTTATTTGGCTACAAAAAAGGAACAAATCATTCTGTGAATCTGCGTAAGTGGCAGGAAAACAGATTTTCCTCCTTATTCCTCAAGAAAAGTATTTCTCTGATATGTTCGACTTAAGGGCCAGATCTCATCTCTACTTAGTTTTACCCTACCCCAAGTATAAAGAAGCTTGGAGGCTCTCTTTAAATGCTAATAACTTTAATAGCTTCAAAATGGCTGTCTGAGGAACTGGAGAGGACTGCATTTGACCATTCTTTCTCCTCAGTCCATACACCTGGGGCTGTAGGGGCTTGGCACATCTTCACCCTGGAGGAATCCCAGTCTGGAGAGAGGTAGCACAGCTTGAACAACATAGTGAAAGCAGAGAGGCCAAAGAGTCCAGGATTGAGAGCTTTAACCAAGTCATTATGGATAAGCCAAGTCCCTTCCTACCACAGCTGAAGTCTGCACCACGTAGATGTATGCCTGAAATTGTTGCAGGCGTGCTTCTTGGCACCAATGAATTTACAAGTGAGGTAGTTTGGACCATTTTAATAATCTGTTTTTACCATTAGTAAGTCTGGTTATTTTGGCCAATTAATACTTTGAATGTTGAAGATAATGAACTGCATTTTTAAAGCAAGAGTTTAACAACTATCTGTAAAAAGTCTCTCTCTCTCTTTGTGATTGTATTTATTACTTTAGAAATGAAAAACTTTTTACAAGTTCGTGATAAAAATTAAGCCTCTGGGCAAATGTGTAGTCCCACTCTTCCTGTAGCAATAAATGTCGCAGAAATGCTGCATTTCTTCTGCAATGAGAGCTGCAGCACAGAGTCTCTCATGGAGAAGTCTGTTATCTCAAGGCGTGGAGCACAATGTGACAACTCATCAGTGGAAGACAAAGAGGGATCTGTCATGCAGGGGTGTGGGCATTGAGTCAGTAAACCTCATCCATGCTAAAGAATGCATTTTTCCAAACAGAGGATCAGCAAGTTGCTTTCCATATTTTCTCTTTTCCTTCCATTCACCCTCATGGAACAGAGTAAGCTTGGCTGTAACTTTTGATGTCTTATGGTTCTTGAGCTCATTTCATAAGTTCCATAGAGGCTTTAAGTCAGCAATGACATATCTTCCTCAAAGCTGCACACAAAGCTAGCCATCAGAGGTAAAACTAGGTATATGTGCAAAACTGGTTCTTGGTAGGCTACAGGTTCCTCAATTATGTAGGTGTCTAAGGATTCGTTTTCCGTTCATCTGTTTGTTTTTCACACAGTATTTAGAGATCATTTCTTTTTCCAGTCTTTTTCTTCCAGAACCAATGGTTTAAAAGAGTAGAGCAACAGTGCACTAACATATACAGAGTGTAAATTTGATCATTAACCTTGAGCTTGAATATTTTAGGGAGCTTATACATAAAAGACTTGTAAACCAGTCTTTTAGGTAGTTTTTAATCTGAAAACTGTTGCATATTTTAGTGAAACTCATTGTGCACTTAGAGTGCCATAACTGAGAAGCAGTTCCAGTGAAATTTGGAAGAGCGTAAAGATTGCAATACTGACTGTTTTGCTATATAAGCCTTTCTATAAAAAATAGCTGCCAAAAGTAGGAGTGTTCATTCCTGCTCAGCGTAATATGTGGTGTTCTGGAAGTGACCAGTACTTAAGAGAAGATGTGATTTCTATTCATAGCGCAACTATTAGCCAATCAGTCAAACAAAAAGTATGCAAGCTTTACAGTTGGCTAAAAATCTGAACAGTATATCTTTTTATGTTGAAGAAGCTGCTTTGCTCTTTACTACCTTTGCTTTATTTACCTCATTCTTCTGAAAATACCTGCAAATGTTTAACAAAAGAGAGACAAAGAAAGCACACATGCATGATTTTCCAAAACTGCTGAGAATCTGCAGCTTCTGATGTATCTGAAGTACTCAACATTTTTGAATATCACATCCTGAATAAACAGGATTCTAAAAAGCAAATATGTAACATACTTGTGTAAAATATCATTCAGGTATCATTTTCTGTAGCTGTTTTGTATGCCCTCGGAAGGTTGTTTGTAATCTTGGCAATACCTCAAATAATTTTGTGTCAGAAAGGAATTCAGCTAAAAAGGCAGTTTCAATGTAAGCTAGAAATTGCCAAGTGTAATTCTGAAATTTAGAATTTTCACACAAGTTTCATTCTCAATTCAGATTTGTTGCGGACTCTTTTTAGTATTTGGCTTTCTTCAAAACAACTGACTGCGTATAACTTTCTTAAGTGGCATTAATCTATTTAATAATTTATTAGAAAAAGTTGTAGTACATTTTTCTTAATAGTTATATTTTAAAAATGCCTATCCAAGACAATCACAGCATAAGGCCCTATTTAACATTTTGTACTTCTCTTAGCATAAATGACAAGCTTCCCTAGTTTTTGGAATTGTCATGGTGCACTTTAATAGATAACCACAGGCTATCAGGAAAAAAAATAAATATTTATTTTGCCATGATAGAATTCAGAAGTTTCCTTCCTGTCAAGTCATTAAGTTTCCCCCCTCCCCATTTGGTTAATTGCATGTGTCCAAGTTTGTTTTTTTTCCTCATTTCCGCATTTTAATTATAAGAAAATCCAGAATGAAATCCAGACTTCAGTAGGTCTACTGAGATACTGAAGTGGAATGAAGGAAAAGTGGTCTTTACGCTTCAGTTGCTCTCATTTACAGTTCAGCGTCTTCGCTGAGGTCTACATTCAGAATCCATACGTGAAGTAGATAGCTGTGGTCAAATGTTGGCTTCTGCAAGAGTCTAGGTGATGCTTTGGGACTCCCACCTCTGCCCACAAACATTATCAGGCTGCAAATGTATTGGGGAAGACATGCTTCCAGCACCATGCCTTCTGCCCTGGGCACCAGGTAGTTGTTTCTTGCTTCAGCTGTGCATGTTAAATGGCAGCCCTGCTGTTGAATGAGTGCTTTTCCCCATCTCCACCAAGAAAAATATAAGAGAGCTGAAGCATCTCATGCAACAGCTGTTGCCCAAAGATTCCCGATTGGACCGTGCAACCTTGCAATGAGTTTGCAGAAATGTGGTCCCAATTGACTCTCCATGGACACTCTTAAGTCAATGTCAAGCATGTATGTGGTAGCGTATAGCTTGTGTTAAAAAGTTTGCAGACATAAGCTGAAATGATATAACTAGCTCTAAACTGGCATATGTTTCCACACATGGGTTTACAGGGTTTTAGGTTAATCATTTTTCAAGGGATTTTTGGTTACATCAGTGTAGCTTGTATGTAAAAGCAACATGCTTCTCCTAAATGCTCGAGTTATCTCAGGTCTTGCGTTCCCACTTGGTAAATGAAACTGGTAGGGCTGTATTTGGCATCTGATTTGCCCACACAAGAAGTTAAGAAAGCAAAGAGACGAGTTTTGAATCTCATGGTGATATAATTGCATTTACTCCTGATTTACGTTGTTGCAAAAGCAGAATGAAGTCCCATATGTTTAAAAAAACTGATAGGTTCTTATGTTAAAATACCTATTACTAATGCAAATATGTATGTGAGTGTATTCTAAATAACATTTCTTATAATTACTTGAGATTTATAATTACCTAAATATTTTACTATAATAGAGATTGTGGTTTTATGGGACTCCATCCTTCAGTCAGAAAGTGTAGGATTTTTGTGACTAAATCTTCTAGAGTTAATTGCAGCAGGAAACAAGTGTGTCCATCCCGTGAACTTTGGAATTGTTACTTTAAGAATTACCCAAAATGCTCTTGTCACAGCTAATTGCAAAATCCAATTTTTGGTCTATAGAAAAAGGAACACACATTTTTAATATTCCCTTAATATACATATTACGATAGTCTTTAATTGTACATGCTCACACCATGTATTATAAGGGCATACAACTTTAGATTTGTGTGGAGGATTTCATACTACTTCAAAAAGTTATTTCTAGTGAATTACACTAATGTCGTTGAATTATTATTGAGTATGGACTTTTTATACTTTAAAGCTAATCTACTTTGACTTTCCTGATGCATTTTGGTCTATGAAGCAGTTAATTACAATGCTAGCTATAGGTTTCAAAAGCAGCTATCAGCACCTTTTCACTGTTCTCAGCCATATACTTAAACCTACAATATGTAAGTGAATTTACAAATTATTTTTTTCCTTAACTTCTGCTTGCCTGAATTCTCTGATAATTCAGTGGAATATAAGAGTTTAAAAAAAAATATTCCTAAAGCATATTACAAATGAAAAAGACGTAAGCTAACGTTATAGCTGGACGATTTTTCGTTAGCAGCTGACCTTCTATTGCTAGAAAAAAGAAAGTCTTGGCTAGAAGACAGTTCAATAAATGAACAGGCTATATATTGATTTTTCTCCCTCTTCCCTTGTTATGTAATATGATTTGCCTTCCCTTGGAAGGGTTGCTGTCGTATGGGATGGGGCTGGGATCATGGTCGTGGAAGCGTATGGGAATGTGTAGACTAAGGAAGGCTGTCACAGCAGTCAATAAGATCTGAGAGGTGTTGACTAATTGCCTGCTAATTACACAGTAAATTGTCTAATTAAGCTGATGGTTAATTAGGGTACGCTCGCACAGCAGTCTTGTGGAATTTTTGTCTGATGTCTGGGAAGCAGCTTGTGTAATTGGCAAACTGGTAAGGACTGGCAGAGAACATGACTGGGAAGCACGCTGCCAGTAGATGACAGAATAAGGATGCGTTTGCACAAAGGTTGTCATGTGAACACTGAGGGGTTTGTTAGCCTTCTCCAGCTACGTAGCAGCGGGTGCAACGAGAAATTTAGCTGAAAGCTACTGGAAGCTGTAAATAAAATAAGGTTTAAGTGTGTAATATTAGAAAAGCAGTGACATGTGCTCTTCTCATATTTTGGTCAGAATTTGGACTTTAGATAATTAAAATTTTTACTAATAAGCACAGAGTATCAAAATTCTCTTGTAAAGAATTTCACCAACCTGTGCAATTTGACCATGGCGGTAATTATTGTATTGTGATCTGTGTAGTGGAGTCACAAATGATACTGTTTCCCAGGGCACTCTATTTGTATGTCGACGTTGAGAAAGTATTGCTGTTAATAAGGATGCTTGCCAACCATCATAACCATCATATATGGTATTCTGAATCCTCATTAGGCATTGTGTCCATCCCTAGATGTGACAGAGTATGAACAGGTCATAATGATGCTCTGAATTAAATGTGTATGCACTATGCATAACTATAATATGACTAATGAAAGTATCTAGATTCCAGATTCTGACCCAAAGCCTATGGAAACTGTTAGGAGTATTAAACAAGGAGAAGGTGGGCAGTACGGGAGTACAGACACCAATTCAGCAAAGCATCAATTTGCTGTGATTTAAATTTGTAATACAGTAAAATAATGTAGTACATGCACTTTCTTAAAGTTAATTAGAAATGTAAGCTTCCTGCATAATTAGCATAGCACAATACAGGATTGGGTCTTCACAAGATGCCGAGATTTAATTTTGAGCTATGTATCAGCAAAATCTAAGAAAAAAACAGCTCTCTTGTGAGAGAGCTCACAAGAACAGCTCTCTTATGAGCTAAACCAAAGAAAGTATGTGTATATGTATTTATTTATTAAGAATGTTTTGATGTCACTTTGCTCAAAAGTGAAGCTTAATATCCACTTTCACTCTTGGAAATGATATATTGTTTCAGAGGTTCCCATCTTTTTACTTTTTAGCATTTGCAATATGTGGTTTGGGCACAGTGTCTTCCTCAAACAAAAAAGAAAACAGAGTGAATTCCAGATCTGGATTGCTGCTGAAACTGTTGATTTTATTTTATTTTTTTCTTTTTAATTGAAACCACAAATATGTTTCTTCTCCTATAGAACTAGATTTAAAAAAAAAAAAAAAGAAAATTTGAGGGAGTAAATTATACTTTCTTTGAATTAATGAAGCCATTTTTATCCTGTGATCTTGCTGGTTCTACCTCCCTGCACCTGCACAGTTAATAATGCCTTTATGTAGCACCCTCTATGTTGTGAATTTTTGTTTATGATTTTTCCTTCAAAAATAATTGAGCACAATCATGGTACACTAAGAGCATTCTCACTGTGCCAGTCATCTGATACAGGGCTGCGAACACTAACAGATTGATCTAGAAGGCCTTAAACCTTCTCTGAGGAGATTATAACAATACTTGTAATGTTGCTCCTCTGTGTATATTTGCACAGAATAAAATGCTATGATTCCCCTGCATCAGATTCTGTGAACTGGTGCATCAAATGAAAAAGGTGTAATTCATTGATTCAAGTTAAAACCATACAAGGAGGCCTTATGTACCTAATTTTGTTTCAAATAAAATATATTTTAAATTTACATTTGGTATTTACATGTATGTTTTTTCACATCCATCTGCACATGTGCAAAACCAAATCTCTTCAATTCATTTTTCCTTACTGTTTTTTAAGGATTATTCCTTAAAAATATTGGAGTAACTATTCTTTTTGTCTCTGACAGCACATTCAGGAACAAAGCTCACTTCACCAGCCAACTGCAGGAACTGAAAGCATACAGTGCAACCATCACACTTGCTTTCATTTTCTGTCATGGGGCAGCGAACGGATATGTTGCTAATGCATTTTATTCTCTGAAGACAGAGAAAGGAGTTCAGAGGATAATTGTTACCTTATTATGTCCTTCAAAAGGAATTTCTGGCACATGCTATTGTGATTTATGGTTTAATAAATCACACAAACATAGAAAAGTATGTTTCTGGTAATTCACATGGTATAGTAAATGTATGTATGTAAAGCCCTATTGCAACATCAAAATCTGTATTACCAAAAAAATGTGTGGCAATAATGCTGCTGTTAAACAGCATCAATTACCAACTTTTTGAGAAATCATGGGTTTTTAAAATTTATTAATATTGTCATATGCAGTTGTAGCTGTATCTTATCATATATCTGTGCTTTATCGTGGACTCGATCAAACATGGAAACATTTCCCGAATGTCCCTAATGCTTTCTTTCCCAAAGCATCTTCGTGGTCCGTTTTCAAACCTCATGCTTAAACAACGGAGTCAGAGAAGCCGTTGTCGGCGTGTTGTCGGTGTTATGTTCTGGTTTATTGCCTGCGATGGTTCTCTCCCTGTGCAGTTCAGGAGGGTTCCTGTTTGCCACCCTTTTATTTAATGTGTATATCAAGCTATAGAGAGAAGGTTTAGTAAAGTGACATTGATTGAAGTGTTTTCAATATGTCGAAACTCAGCTTTATAACTCTCGGCTGATTCAGCTCGAGCAGTTGATTGCATTATACAGTGTTTGTGTGAGACTGGGGCATGGTTGAGAGCATGCTGAGCAAAAGTCAATCCAGACAAGATAGGAGTAATGCTGGGATCGTTAGAGGAAACATCCAGAGGCTACGGCAAGAGAATTATCAGTCCTTCCGGCTGAGGGATGTAGTTCCGTTCCAGGCTGTAGCTGCAACAGCAGATAAGAGCCAGGAGTCTACACCCCTTTTATTTTCTGAATGCAGGCCTTGCTAAGAGTATCCATGCTTTGTATTTCAAGATTAACCTACTGCCAATGCATGTTATATGGGTCTGCGTCTCTAAATCTATCCAAACATTGTCAGCGGTGACAAACTTCATGGCTTGAATGCCACGAAGTGCCTCATTGGGGAATTAAAAATGCTCCCAGCCCGTACTGCCTGTTTTGGGTACGCTGGCATGGAGGGGAAGGAGATGCTGGCAGTTCATGCGAACACTGTTGTTGCATATGCTTGGAGCTCTTGCCCCGGGGTGATCTGTAACAGCCTGAGTCTCTGAACTGCAGCACAAATTTGAAGAGCTTGTTTTTCCTCCTTAACTTTGCAAGAATTGAGGAAAGGGTGAATATTGGGTTCCAGGTTGCTACTGTTTTTTTTATTATTCTCTTTAAGTTTTTGTTGCTGCCAAGAGCAGTGTTCTCGGAAGGTCAGTTGGTTGCTGCTATTGTGTAGGAGGTGTATTTTAAAGACTGCCAGGAGTACCTGGAATAGGTGGTTTCACATGAAGGTAATGCAGCTCTCAAACACATAAATAAACAAAATCTTATTTTCCTATATTCTGGGTATATTTAAACTCAGATGAATTTCTCTGCTTACATTTATGGACTTTTTCATTTCATAGCCAGAAAAGTTTTGTGCCTTTAGGGAGAGCAGAATATTGGAGTCCATGTCCGAATTTTTGGAGTATGCGTTTTTGAGTGTCACATTTGTTAATGGCTATGCTTTAGTCATTTCTTATTCCATGCCAAAAATCTGCATTTATCTTGGGCTAAAATTGAACAAATCTATCAGCCAGAAAATTCATAAGGGAATATTATGATTTTTTTCTAGAAACAGAAAGTTTAACCTGGAAATGCAAACTTAATCTTCACTTTACGATAAAACCGTATGTATCCAAACATGCAGGTTTTTTTTTACTTGAGCAACTTTACACTCATAATATCATTTACGTTTTCTTTTCTATTCTAACCCTATGGTTGGAGAAGACTCTAAAAGTGTATGAAAGAGAGAGTAAGAATATATTTGAGAGTAAAGTATTAAAACTATAAACCAAAGAACATCAGTCTTACAACTTGTTTCTTATGCCCCTCTCTTCAGTACTGAAAGTGAAACTTTGCTACCATAACAAAAATTGTTCTTGGTGTGTGTTGGGAGTTGCATACCTGTAGATACGTAAGCTCTGTCTTGTGATGTATATTTCATTGCTTTTTGGGTGGTTTTTTGCTTCCTGCATTCCTCCCTTAATATACTTTAAAAAATTAGTGCCAGAGAGTGCAAGGATTTGGTGAGGTTTAAATTGCCAAAAGATAACAGTTTCTACACAAAGAGACTGACAGATTTTAAGCTCTGCTAAGAATCTGTCTGACGGTCGAATTCATGCAGAGGAGAGACTTGCTTCTGTGTCAGACATCCTCCATGTGTAGCTTGCTTCAGTTACGTTCAAGGGTTCACATTCCCACCATGCCTCTTCCTTATGTGTTTTCCTTATCTTTTAAGAAGTCTTTTGTCAGCCAGCCATTTCTGCTCTTAAATGAGCCTTTATTGCAAGCAGTGGACCATCCATACTTTTTTGTTTTTTGCAGGATGCGCTGGACTGCTTCCCGTTTCTGCTGTAGATGTTGGAACACAACATCGCCTATATTCCTGATTTTCTATCTATAAAACAAGAGTTCACAGTGTGCTAGCTGGTATTCAAAAGCATGACATTAGTGCCTGTTTCCAAATAATGCAACTTAATAGCATAATTGAGGATGTAGTATTTGCATTCAGCATGCATGTTTACAGTGAAGTGTCTTGATATAGCTAAGCTGTCATGGACAGAAACATTAAGTGCAACAAAGAAAAACATTTTTTTTTAAGTCATGGAAATGAGAGTTGTTTATTTTAAGACATTTTATGTCAACGTAACTGGGGGAGGGAAAGCAAACCAGCATTTCTAGCCAATCCATGCCTGCACACATGTATCTCTTCTGGCTGGAGCTTTCCCCTTTGGTGCCATTAGCATTTTCATTTCAAAAAACGACAATCTGCAGTGGAAGCAGTAAAAATGTTCAACCTGTGGTTTAAATTATTGATTTTTTTGAATATTGAAGCTGTATGTCAAATGGGTTTTGTTTGAGTTACTTCTGGGTAGAAGGTTCCAGAGGTAATTTGATATCTAAAAGACTGTGTATTTCAAAGCCATTTCAGTCTTTTGAGTTCCTTCAGCTGATCAGCTGATTGGGTAAAATACCTTATTGTCTTCTGAATTGCAGGCAATATATAAACTGCAGCTCAAGGTTAGCACGTAGACTAGCATACAATGCTCTTGGTGATTTATTATGTGTACTCAGTGTCCAATCAACTGACAAAAATAGCTCATTTATTTTTAATGCGGTAACTTATCTTCACTTAAAGAAGAAAAAAATATTTTGAGATGCTAGTATTCACAATTTAGATGGGGGAACTCTGTTATCTGTATTGCTAGGTAATGATGTGTAATTAAAACTAGGTGAGTTCATAGTATAGAATCCAGTATGTGTAAATAAAAAGTAGATGCATATATTTTCACAAACAAATTGTGTTATATTTCTACAGAACAGAATGGCTGCAGTGAGAGACAAGTCACTTTTAAAGAACTGCAGTACAAGCAGCACTCATGTTTATATATGAATACTTTCACAAAGGGCTGGGTTGTTGATGGTTGTACACGTACAGTGTGTAGGAAGTTAGCCATTCTCAGCATCCTTCTATTCACAGAAAAAAAAAGTAAAAATGCTATTACTTTAATAAGGCTCAGATCTGGCAATGAAGCCATAGTGGAATACATATTGGAGTTTATGGGAACTGTGAAAATGAAATTAATTGCAGGAATGGGCCCAGTTAAGAGTTGGTATTATCACTGGTGACACTAAATACCATAGAATAATGGGATGATTCAGATTTAAAACAGACAGGTTTTTTTTCCCTTAAGGAGGCTGTGGGTTAAAGAGTACCAAAATAAAAGAATGTTTCACTAAAGTATGAATTATGCAAATTCAAAATTATGCAACTTATTTTGCAAATATGCATATATAGTGCATATATGTTTATATAAAATTCAAATATATGAAGATAAGTCATGAAAAGATGTCTGGCATAAAGAGCTTATATAATGCCCGATTGGTTTCCCTCCTACAATAACTCTAGTTTCTGTGATTGTAGTTTAAGAATTTGTCAAAAAGTTTGTCGATATTCTTGGGATACTGCACTTCAGTGTTTTGCATTGCAGTTTATAAAAGACTGTTTAAATACCATGAGGATTAAAGTTTCTGCTGTATCACTGTGTGTATAAAATAGTCTTATCCTTGCTGTTTCTAGATGTGCAGCAAAGAAGCCTACCCTGCTCTGTACTGGCTGCACAAACCAAGGTTAGCTAGGGGAAGGTTGTCCGAGATAAGCAGAGATGTAAGAAACCAGATTCCTACTGCCTCCAAAAGCAGAAACATGCAATCCATACCTGCCTATATACTTTCTTGTTTTGCACATTAAGATAAGTGAGCATTGACTATACTGTATAGATTAACCTCCATACTTGGGGATACAACTTTGGGCTGAGAAGAGCGCGTCAGTATTTCATGGCTGTAGGGAGCAATGCTGGGTCTCTGTGCTATGGAGCTCTCCTTGGTCCTGATGCAAACTTGGCTTCATTGCTCTTGGCATGGAGACATTGCTCTTGGCCAGATCACACATTGCTCGTGTGATCTGGCGTGTGTCAGCAACAGGCATATCCTGTTCCTCAGTGAGATTTTGCAGCGAGCTGTGCTTTAAACTCCACAGTTCTGTGGTAGGAAAAAGGATGGGAAGGCATTCCCTCTGTCGTATTTATCACTAATATAATTATCCCTAATCAAGGATTTTGTGTGGGGTGAAAAAACATATTTCTCCTTAGACAACTTAGTGCATGATTTTTTACATTTAGCATCAGAAGGCTTTTGAATCCTTGTCCCAGTTTTAAATCAATATTCTGCTGGAATAAATGAAGAGCCTGCAGGTCAGGCTGCCCTCTCTAGCTGTGGACAGATTTATTCTTAGCATTCCGGTTTTGAGCGTGCATAAGCCTTTTGTAGCACATCTCAGCTGGCTCTACCATTAACAGTGCCAGAGATCTAGCCACAGCTGTCGTATACTTTCTTACACCCCTGTGGCAGTAGTAGTGGAACATTTACCACAGATTCCCCAAATGAAACCCTAACTCAATTGAAGTCTCTAACAACCACCTTCCTATTGATTTCAAGGGGAACGGACTTCATGTCTACCCTATCTATGTGTGCCTGCTAGATCCTCTCTCTGATGAGCCTATTTACTTAACTGACAGACCTGAGAAATGACTCCAAGGAGTGCTGGGGTTTGGGACCTATTATACACTTAATGAGAAAGAACATGGCCAGCTCAGGATATTTTTTTCTCAGTGGTAAACAGGAGAATTGTCTTGCTAGGAATTTCCATGCATCGTGGCTACTTTTGGTTCTTACAAGAATATTTTAATGAACTTTGCTTTTTTTTCTTTATTAAATTTGTGCTTTATGTCCCACAGGGCTGATTTTTAAAAGCCAATAGAATGTGTCATTTTTCCTGGCATTTAAAAAAAATAATAGGCAATGGTTAACCTACTGCTATGAAAACTTCAGGTGAACCTGAAGGGAAACCAGACCTGAGACTGGGGCCTCTGTGTCTGCCACAAGCAGATGGGAATCAGAGCTCATCCTTTGGCATAAAAATTCTATGTAGACTTCAGCACTTCTCTACATGGATTCTTGTCTGTCAGAGAAGTTAAAACATGTGCAAACACTGAATGTTTATTTATTAAGAGCTCAGTCTGGAAAACTAGAATCAGCCCAGCAGGCTGGAAATCTCTGCTTTGAGGCTCTTGAGAGGAAAGAGTAATCTCTCTCTAGATTATGCAGCCTATGTGTGGTGCCTCTTTGATGACTGATGGATGAACATACAGTGCTCTCAGAGACTGATGGCAGATCCAGACGTGCTGGCTCTACCCTTCCTGAGTGCAGCCCACCCAGGATGTGCATTCCCAAAGACCCTCCCTGGGGTGTATACATGATGCCCCAACTTCAGTCCTAGCTTTCTTGCCAGAGCTGTACTGCATTCTTATCAATCACAACATGCTAGCAGAGTTCGTTCCATGATTCAAGGGGTCAGGAAAAACCTGTTAGTCATTACAAAAATGGTAACTAAGTCAAGATTTAATTCAGAGTGGAAGATTTGAGATTCCTTGCAAGGCAATTCACAGGAAAGTAATTTCACAAGAGTTTTGTTAATTATTTGGTTTTCGTTATTTAGTTTAAATCTATTCTGATACTATTTCAACTACTGTTATGTCTATGAAAATAAAATCTAACAGTTTGCATGCAATACTCTTATGTATGTCCCCTTTCTGGTAGTCAATACAAAGAGGAAAATACTGGGTTTATTTCATGGATTTTAAAGTAGATGAGGCCTCTAGCAAAAATCAAAATCTATTTTAAAGATTCTGTCTAAAATTTAGTGCTGAATTAAAATTGGTTTCAATCTCTTACAAGATGTTAAAGTGCTGAGTTAAAATTCACAGGGGCTGATATTTTCATGGTTTGTTTTTCCCCACAATTATGTTATCCAGATCTAGGTATAATCAGACTCTGAGAATGATAGGTGACTCAATCTTGCCATCCCTGCTCATGCAAAAGACCCTTTGGCTTCAATGGGATTTTTGCATAGGAAAAGATAAAAGGAGTATGTTCAAAACAAAGCTAACATTTAAGAGTACAGGTTATAAAAGTAGAAGCGTTATGGATAGATTATCATTGGAATGTAAAACAAAATATTCCCCTAGATACTGAAACCATTCCACCTTCCGTGTACCCCTTTATCTATGACTTGAAATTGTTCAGTGCCACCTGGAGAATTGATACTTTGAAAATTATAGTACTAGTTATTTAAATACATTCCCAAATAGAATTGGTATAATTTCCTTGAATTTCTCACCCCTAAATATACACAAATGCTAATCAATGTTTATAGCATTTAAACAGTCTTAATCCTAATGGAAAAAGAAAATGCTGCAGGTAGGTATAAGATGTACCTCAATATTTGCAATTCATCCCCAGCAGAAAATTTAAATACATGATTCAAGGGAGTCATGTGTTTCTCCTCCTAATTGCTTAATCCAGCAATAAAAATATTTTGGATTATACATAAATTTAAATATAACTTTGGTGTTCTGTAACTCCCCTATGTTGATTCTTTGTGCAAGAATTTTAACAATTCTTTAGGTAAGATTGTAGTTAATAATCAAGAAGAAAAATCTTTTGAAGAAATCATATTTTTCTCCCCTTAAAGGGAAGCATCTATTCTCCCCTCGTCCTAGGAGAATATAATAGTCTTGATTTACTTATAGCAATTTGGAGGAAAATATTTTAGTGGTGGTTCACAATTTACTAATGGAGTTTTACAAAATACCATCTAGGAACAGCTAGAAATACATTGATTATATGGCTTCCCTATGAGAAAACAGTAATTAAAATTATACCACAGATTCTGTCAGGACATGTTAATATTTAATTAGGCAATAAGTGAGCTTGGTACAGGTGTCCGGAGTTGTTGACAGGAGCTTTGTTAATCCATGTTGTATTGTCTCTTAAATAAATAGTTACCTCCTTGCTTTTTTCAAGTGTGAAGTTACATGCTTAATTAGCAGACATTAGAATTCCTGTGTTAGAGTTTTTGTTTGTTTGTTTAATTTCTGTGTCTATACATTGAGTGCAAAATCCTAGATGCTGTGGGCTTTAAAGAACCCATTTTCTCATTGTTTGCTGTTTCTGTCAGGGATTTTCTTAGAATTATGAGACTACCTGCAATACTCTCCCATTTTTTATCTAGAGGAGCTCATTCTGTGGCATTGTGTGTCCTGGCTTTTAGTTCATCCCTTTAGGAACCTGCTGCTACTGATGTTGCCCTGCTGCCTTCTTACAGTATTTTGTTTAGCAATTAGAAAACAGTATTAAAGAAAAAAACATTGAGTTGTCTCTAACAATGACGTTAGAAAAACTATGTTAGTTTGGCCTCCTCTTAAAGTACAAGAAGAGAATCCATTTCTATTGTCCTTGTAAGCATAACTCCTTTAGTCACTCTCCCAAACTTGCTGCTGCAAATGTGTCATGTAATTCTTCCTTTTCTTTCCTGGGTCTTACCTATTTTTTTTATTGGGTCCTATCTATGTTGGTCCCTGCCTGGTTTTCTTAGACTCATACTTTTCAAACTGCCTTTTCCTTCCCATTTCATGGGACCATTCAAAAGTACTTGTCTCGAATTTAGCCTTAAGAATTTCTGCTCCTTTATTTGGTCAGTTAAGTACATTTCACAACAAGTTTTGATCACTGATTTGATGATGATATTCCCTCACAGCTGAAAATGGACTAATATTTTTCGGTGTCTGTAAAAGAATTAAGCTCTTAAGGCAAGCTAAGTTGTTATGATCTAAATCCACTGGAGTCCCAAGGGTAAGCATTATAAACTGGACTAGTATATTTTAATTATTATGCATTAATTTTCCACCTTTGTGAATGTACACAGGTCCCTAGAAGCCATGCCAGAGAAATTTCACTGTAGGATACAGATCAAAAGCTGCAATCCATGTAGATACTTTATTTATCCATGGACTCCTATTTTATTCCATTCTGTTCCCCTCAAATCATTACCATTGCAACGTTTTGCTTGCAGCAGAGTAATAGAATCCAGTCTCGTCATGTTGATCACTTGTGAGCGTCTGCTCTGCGTTATTATCCAGAAATGCCTTGTCAATATTTTAGAGAACATAAATGAGTTAGAGATACAGAGTTTAGGTTTTTTGATAAAGCTGATCAGGTACTTCATCCAAGCTACACAAATAATGCTTTGTTGATGCAAAGGTATAACTTGTAGGAGAGTAAAACTGAGTTTTTACACAGTTTCAAGACATTCTGTCCTAGTACCTCAGGGATTATCTGTGCTGTTATGATATAGCATTTTGTTTCATTGTAGATAGTCTCAAGCATCTCACTTCATATAGTCTGAAGCAGTGATTTCTGAAAGATCTGGTTTCTTAGTACATTCCAGTGTAGTCCATATAGTACAATGAATAGCTTCAGGTGTCTTCCTGGAGCTGAGGTTACTTAAAGTTCTAAAGATGGTGTGCTTTTTTTGGTATTTTGAATTCTGTGCTTCAATTAAAATGGCAGGGTTGACCATCCGCTGCTGACTTCATCAGTGACTGTTTTTCATGGGGTTGTCTCCTGGGAGGTGCAGAGCACAGTCCAGAAAAAAATGCTGCACTGTGAAAGCTCTGGTTGCTTAATTAAATGGAAAACTGAAAACCTTCAGACAAACCAACATTTGTGCCAAGTAAACATTAGATTTTTTGTTGTTGTTGGAAATTGTATCATTTGTCAAAAAGTTGTGGATAGACAATTTCTAAAGAGCTTGCTACTAGATGTTCTTACTTTGTGTTTTCTGCCATGCTTTATTCTTATTTCTAATTTTGATTGTTAGCTGAAGAATATCTTTTCCTCTTCTTTTTTTTTCTTCTGCTACAGCTTGTATGCTGTTTGTTTCCAAACATTGGGAAAGCTTGCTCTTAGAGTAGAGAAATGATATTTGTTTCTAAAAAAAACCAAACAACCAAAAAAAACCCCACAACCAAAGCCTGAGATATCTGCTGATCAGCTTCAGATTTCTTTCTCACAGAAGTCTGGGATGTTTAAACATGACTTTCTTGTGGCCTCTCACTGAAAATGAATTAATGTTTTGAGACAATTACTGAACATTTTTCTCATCAGTCAGCTAAAGCAACCATTCATCGATTAGGTAGTTTACTGTATCAAAACACTGAGATCTAAGAATCATACACTGCAAAAACAGATCCAAAAGTGAATGTCTGAATACAGATACAACTTTCTCTCAAGAACTGTAAGTCTACTTCTCTCTTCTTCTATGGGTATAGTTTTTGACCACAATGCAGTTTGACAGCAGAAATTTAATCATGTCCTACTGCTTACACCTTTATCAGAAAACTGATAAAACGTGTGCTCACACTGAACATTAGCAAGAAATTTTTCAAATGTCCTTCAGGTTTTTTTTTCCTTTCTCTTCTCTCCCTCCCTCGCTTCCCTGTCTCTCCCAGAGAAACTGATATAAAGCTGATGAGAATTTGGATTTGCTTTGAAAGCATCTTTTGTTCAAAGACTAATTTTAACCTTGTGATAAAGATTGCTTTTTGTATTCTGTTGAATGTGATATCTAGTAATTGTTTGTCAAGGCAAAGTGCTGTAGGACATAATACATTTTAAAAATGATCTTTTGTAATTACAGTACAAATGTCTTTACATTCTAATGTCTAGAAAACATGCAAATATGTCAAAAATAAGAAAAAATACTAAATGTTTTAATTTTAAAGTGTTATGGCTTTGTATTATGAAAAGTATTTTTAAAAACCTGCTCAAGTGAATGCAATTGTAAACAAAGATCAAAACTTCATTTTCTTGTAAAACATATAACTCAACTAGAAAATATAGATTTGTACATTTGGCATAAACATAGTTACTCTTCCATTTTTTTGTACTTCTACTCATAATTTGTATTGCTTTTGTCTTGTATTTTAATCTCTTGATTTATTACTTTAGGGAGCTTTAGTTTATAAAATTAGGACTTCTAGTCAAACCATCATGTATGAATTAACAAAGATTGGGGGACTGCTGTTGTTTTAAGAAGGGCAGCAGACCATTTTTACTTGGCTTGCAATGGGGATGGGATTGTCCCAAGATTATTCTAAAGTAAAGAGAGTAAACAAAATTTTTTTTTAATACTCTAATCTAGTAAGATTATCTAAAGAGCTTGGGATTTTGCTATCTTAATCATAAGTTATCAGTAGTGATGGCCTACTGTCTGAAAATTGAATTAGTAAGAAAGGTAGTGTGCTAAGCAAGCAGCAATGATAAAAGCTTAGGTAGAAATTAAGTTCAATGTCTGTAAATTTTGAAGTTTCTCATGTGTTCTCATGGTTAAATCTTAAAGCACTAATGAGACGGTATAGAAAAACATCAAATACATGGTAACTAAACCTCTAACTTGTCATTTGTCTTTCACACAATATGAGTGCTTCAGCAGATTTTCTCCAAAATCCTGACGCATTGCTTTTTCCCTTATGGGGCTGCAGGCTTCTGTGCAAACTTATTGATTTGGAAAGCTAGCTTGCTTGCTGGAGCTGTAGTGTTAAATTGGTTTAATAAACGCAAATGGGATAGTTTAATGTTATAAAAGCATTTATGAGGTAACAGTCTATTTTTTTAAAAATAGTTTGCATAACTCAGCTTATTCAGTCTGGAAATAGAGTAGAATTTTAAGGAATAGATTTACAAGCACTGTTTGTACTCCAGACTTTTGGGATATAAGATACGTACAGATTTGAGGACTTTCATCTTTGCAAACACATGACAAACAGCCATCAAAAGACCAGATAAGAATATTTTTTAAAGTATCCTTTTCCCCTCTGTAGCATACTAGATCTTGTGCATAAAAGCTGAAGAAGTGTAATTTATAAGTAACAGCAAGGATCTTTTTCAAGATCTATTCTGTACTAGTGGAGAGATTAGAACACTTATGCTTTAAATCACCAGTGTGAACAATCCTGGAAGGCTGAGGAAATAATAGATTTTTAAATTCAGTTCTTATTTTGGTGAGAGAACTTGAAAAATAATTATTTTACATCATTTTATCATTATATGCTATCTGTCTTGAAGAGAAGGAAAGCAATGAAGAGGAAAGAGAGGGCTAGGTCTAGACTTCATTCACAAAAGCAATGTGAAAAAAGGAGGTGTCTTTATGGTACTAAATTTCTCATATCTGGTGGTGGAGAGATTAGAGCAGTTTCTGCATGGTGGGATGTTCTGAGATAAGTTTTTCTGTCAAGGTGGTTTCAGTTTGTAAAAAATGCTCCCGTATTCTCTGAGGGAAAGAGAAGGAGAGAGCGAGGAAGTGACTTTGCTGAGGTTTTGTACTCATATGGGAAGAATAAAGTCTGGCCTATTCCCTCACGAAAATAAAATGCTAAATACAAGTGTTATGAATTCAACAGGCAGCATTGTGTGCAACATAACAGTGGTTTGTGCACTGGAAGGTGCCCGTGGCTACATCAAACCTCCTTGGGCAGAAATCATGAGGAAATTTACTTACCTTGCTCCATGAGCCAGTAAGACTCACTATATGTTGTAAAAATCCTACTCTAGAAGATAAGGTCTTCATGGAAATTAATCATTAATCTGCACGGTTGTTCCATAATTCTGATGGAATGGTTTTGTGTTTGTGGAAGTCCTTCCTGTGGATTTAGCTTCCTGTTAAAAGGAGCCTGACAAGCTCAGCTGAAAAAAATTCTGAGCTTGGGGAAATTCAGGAGAGCAAGTCAGTGCTTTGGTGCTCAGAAGAGGAACGCTACGGAGCTGTCACATGTCTCAGCTCTGATGGAGGAGAGAAGGTGAGGAACAACTCAGAAAGTATGTATAGGAACAGTGCTGTGTGAAGTGGTATTGTTGCTTCAGGTTTCACTTGCCTTTTGTGGATGGTTAAAACTCCAGAAGGGGTGATACTAGACACAGTCTGGCTAGACAGCTGAGTCACAGAAGAGGCAAATCATCACAAGACCTTGAGTGAGAGTTGGCACGGAATTACGAGGACATAAGTCTGTGATGCCATTCGTATCTATGAGGGTGTGCAAACAGCAGTGAGCCAGATTTCCAGGATGCTTTAACTACTGCGATATTAGGCAGAAAAGGGCGACGTCTCCTTCTCCTCCATATTTTTACATAGGTGAAAGTGTACATCAAGTTCTACTGTAATTAGTGGAAACTGTAGGGAAAACTGAATCTTGATGTTGGGGGGTTGATTAAAGCATTTAGTAAATAAGCTCTAAAAACATTTCACACATACTCGATTTTGAAATCTTTACAGCCTTTTCAATACATCTTTGAAAATCTGGGGAAAAGGCATACATCATACTTTGCTTAAATACCTGCATCTTGCAGCTACTGTGTTTTGTTGTTCAAGTAAAGAAGATGGTATATTGAATATAGTAAAGTAGAAACTTATATTTGGGCTTTTTTTACATTGCAGTTTACTGTCTACTAACTTTAAATATGCTGTTTTGAGATACTTGACTAAAATTACCTTAATAAGGTTTTTATTTAGATCTCTACTTCACAAAGAGGCCAGTGTGGCTGCCTTGGTGTTCATACTGACATTTAGTAGGTAGTAACCCTGGGAATGTACAGATGCATACTCCACTTGGCAAGTATAATGCCCTCCCTCCCTAGAAGAAAGAAAGGTCAAATAAATTAACTTTATAAAAAGTAGTAATCTGCTCATTGTGTTAAATCTTTTTCTCATATTAATGAAAAGAAACTGACAAAGGTCACTAATTCCTATCTGCTTTCATAAGTTAAAGATGAGAAAAAGCTTAATTTGAAGTATGCAGTGACTTTCATTGACTTTGGGGGCCCATGCTGCAAGGCAAGTTCTCTGTGTCTCATAGAAGCCTCTCAGAGTGAAGAAAACACGTTAACACTTGGTATAGTGTCATTAAATATATTTTTAAAATCTAAAAATCTCATTCGAAACCTTAATTGTGCTGCAGATATTTACGTTGCAGAACACCTGTACTTTCAGGAGTGAATACTTGTACAACAGGTTAATATATTAATTAAAGGTACAGTTAATTAATTTTCTTTCCATATCCCAAATATAAATGCCTATGTGTTCTCTTAAGCAACTTTATTATTTCAAGTGTTCATTAAAATACCATTAGCTGTAATATTTTGGGAGAAACGGGCAAAAAATAATGCTTCAAGTGCTGCAAATCAATAGAAACACATCAGAGCTTTGATATGAAAAATAATATAGATTTATCCTTTTGGTTCTTTTTATTATCTTTGCCTAATATAACTACATTAATTGAATAGGCATGAGGCTGTGGTATACTTTTTGGGAGACTGTTTTTATGTATTCCTGCAACTGACCTCTTTACACAACATTTTTCTCCAAACTTTCTTTTTTTAGTTTCTAGGAGACATGATTATGAAATAAAAATGTGAGCCCAGTTAATGAAGAGCTGTCTTCTTGATTCCCCTAAAACAATAACTCTGAGAGAGAGGTGAATGGCTTGATTCATTTCTACGGGTCATTAACTTCCATGCCTACAGATGACAAAGTTAATATTCACAATGTGAATTATTTCTCTGCTGATTAGTGTAGGAGAAACACTACAATGAATGTTCTTATCACATGATCTAACACTGTGCTGGACACCCCTTTGGGTCCCTTAAAATTCAAAATGTCCCTGCTGCCCAAATGTAAAGGTCGGTCTCTCTCAGCGTGGTTGTGTTTTTACAATACAAAAATCTGTCAATTATTAACTGCAAATGTGGACAGTGTGAAACAAAACAACTTTTAGAGTGAAGAGTAAGGCATGGGCTGATGAATTGATTTGCACCTTTATTTAAATTTAACTGACTAAAAAGTGCTGAGTGTTTGGGCTTTATTTTTAAGATGTTGTCTCAAACTTCCCAGCCCATTAGACCTAAGTAGCTTAGAATTCAATGATCTGATTGCAGAGTTCAGAGAGTTTTAGAGCAAATGGGGCCTGATCAATGCCTTGGGTCTGTTTTTTTTAGTGTGTTAATTAATTAATCAACAGGAACAGAAATATATATGTAATGCAAATTAACTCAGTCTCAACTTGCCAGAATACCAGAATTGTTCATAAGCAGAAAAGGGGAATTCAAAAGCAGCAGGATATTGGTGCTTTTATCTGTGTAGCACTGCTTTCTTAGGTGATATCCTGAGCTAGATATATTTGCGGGATTGATATTATTGTTTCTGCTGTGGTCTCCTGGGGAAAAGAATCAGCTTTTGAGGCAAAAGAAGAAATTCAGTAACTGAAATATTAATGATTCACAGTTGACCCTTGATTCCGTTTGTTGTCACTATTTCTCTTCGTTTGCATTAACTCCCCCAAACCAAGTTGTTTTGCTGTAATCTAGTACTGAATACAGTTTCCCTAACCCCCAAGTCTACATTAATTTGCAAGATTTCCTCACAAAACAAATGAATTTTCTATGGACTATTCTGTTTACCTTTGCCAATGATTTTTTTAGTCATTTTTTCCATAGCTTTGTCTTTTAGTGTGGTCAGATACAAGCTTTGTTCTTCCCTAGTTGCTGTTTATTAAAAGTCTTCTATCCTTGGTCTTCAGAGTACACGAAAGCTTTGTGCTATTTTTCCCAAGGACTGTTTATTGCTTCCATCGCATGGGGAGGTAAGATATTTTATTCGTCTTGGAGTTTGGGGACATTCTCCTATTCCTGTATGCGGACCTCTACTTTCAACTGCATGCAGGGACCAGATCAACTCATCAGTCAGGTCATCTCTCTGTAGCAGTCAGGTTTTTTTAGAATAAAAAAAGTTTTTAGGTTCAAACCTTGAAGTGCTTCCTGTCAGGCTTCTTGCTCCAGTTCCATTGTGGCTTTTTATGCACACAACAATTTTTATTAACAATAAAAGGGTTGTGTGCATAGCTGGGATAAAAGGAAAAGCTGGGGTTTCAGAAAAGAAAAGGAATGATGAGTGCCAGAATTTGGCGGGACAGTTCCTACAAACAGTGAAAATCAGTATTCAATTAAAACACCAGGGTCCGTCACAAACCCCGTGGGCTGGAGCACTATGGCTATTTCAGCTGCTCTGACCTCACCTGCTGTTTGGGAGACAGCGGTAACAATGGGCCAGCCACCAGAATTGCCCATCTTAGTGAAAGAACCTGTGATACCATGTAAAATTCACTCCTAAGACCAAAGGACACGAAGTTGGCTAAGCCCAGCCAATAGATCCTTCGCCTAACTCTCTCACCATTTAGCTTTCGTAGACGAGGAAGGAAACTGAAGAGGAAGATGATGGTAAGGCAAGTTCTATGTAGGTATTTCACACTCATCTCAAAGAGACAATTTTTGTTTCTGTCACTTGTGTGATTTTATTCTGTATGTACATAGACAGATTCCTTGAATCATCACAGAAGTTATAAATTCCATTTTGTTTCCATGAACTGTGAGTCTCCTTGTTTCTGGGGCTGTCATGTGCTAACAAGAGACAGGAGAGGTGCCAGCGTGTCAGTCATTACAGACTCTCTCCATCTAGCTTACTCTGAGCTAGGAGAGGCAAACGAGGAACGGGATCTTAAATAAGGACAGCGTATCCGTCTCGGGAGGAACCAAGACAAAGCAGCCAGGTGGTAATGTTTGGATTTCAAAGCTGGGAAGGATTTTTGGAAGCAGAAGCAGCTTGGTCAGGAAAGATAAAGTGATGCACGGACACAGCGGAGAGGTCCTGTGACACAGAGGCTGTAGGGAGGCAGTGGAAGCTGCTATTCAAAGGAGCAGCTGTCTGCTGGCGGGCGACGGAAGGGGAAGGTCCCTGAGCACCAAAGGGGATCTCACAAAATCTCAAGGAAAATTCAAGAGTGAGGAAATGTAGGCAGAGATGTACTTGTGTTTACTGTTTCATGTGGCTCTGTGTATCTCTTGTGGTCATTAAAGTGAAGAGTGGTTGTTTTTGAGACAGTTTGCAAAGTCTGTGCATTACATGATTCAACTTTGTGGGATCCTGGAGAGATAAATCGTCACTCAGATGTCAGCTATGACCGAGCTGTGGGAAAGAGCGAGTCAAAGCCATGGGGATTTGTCAGCAGTCACAGGGTCTAAACAGGGGTCTCTGTTCTTAGAAGAGAGAAGAGATTGCCTGGAGACCCAAAGCAGATACAAAAACTTCAGAGTGTTTTTGCATGGAAGCAGACTGAGGCTTTGTGAGTGTCCCGCAAGAGGTATAATCTAGGCTGTAATATCTCAGTCTTTGAATTCTGACCTGTAGTAAAATGAGAGAGACTGGAAGAACAACAAAACACACACATAGTAAGATAACAAACAGTACCGTAGGTGGCTCCAAGCATTGTCTGGCATATGCATATACACAAGCCAGCCACGAAATGGAAATCATATCACGTGCGTCCTATGATAATTTGCACTGAACCCAAGAATAATAATTCCCACCAACAGACAGGCTGTTAGCTCAGGCTTAGTGCCATACTACTGTAGCTACATAGCTTCTGACTGGTTTGGAGCATGCAAAAAGGAAGCTCATGGTTGCCTGCAGCATAGTCAAACTCACTCGTATCTGCTGGCAAATGACCATGTGCACCCTGTGCTTGCAGGAGTAAGGTCATATTGCCAGCGTTTAAGTCATTGACTTTGCATATTTTATCATGCTGGATGATGTGATAGTACTGGCCTGTATATATGCATAGGTTTCTGGGATGAAGTCAAAGCACAAGCTCCTCTGAGGCAATTTAAAAGGAGTGAAATGCTCAAGAGGATCATGCGGAGCAAACTGATGTAAATGGTTCTTCTGCACAAACTGCAATTTTTGTAATTTGTTTTGGGAGTGAGAGGAGTGTACTTCACTGTTTGGTTTTGATTTGCATAAGTTCATACACTGTTCTGAATTATTTTTTTCTGAAAATATAACTTAACTGTTTAGAGGGAGATGAAGCTTTTGTGATGAAGGAACAATATTATAGTAGGAAAATAAGGGATTATTGTGATGTCCATGTTCCAGACTTATTAGGCCTGAAAATAGATGAACTGAGGAGATTACTTTGTGTGATTTCTATGTAAATGGACATATAATTACCTATCAGTATAAAATATTAGTACATATTTACTGTATAATAAGTAATTCAACTTTATAAGCAAATGAAGATTACCTCAAATTTACATACAATGTGAAGAAAAGTCCCTTTATCCTCTGTAACTGCAGCATTTGGCAGATTCAGGAATAAATAATCTTTTGTGGCAAGGGTATGCCTTATCAAACATATGCAGATCAGTGCTAATTAATGCTAATTAAGGTTTCCTGTCTATCTAGTTGGAAAAACGTCCAAATGTTATGAAATCCAGTTAGTATGCCTATTACCCTAATTGTTTTATATGGGATGATTCTTAATTAAAATATGTAAATTGACCTTAATTGCTATATACTAATGGAGGTTCATGTTATCTCACTAAAAATGACAAGATGGTGAGGAGGGGTACTTAAACAAATAATTCTGATACATTTGTAAATAAATGACCTTTACTCAAAATTATTTTTAATTGGAAATTGGCAAAAGGAACATTTTGCCATCTATGTTTCTCTTTAGTTTTAAATAATGTCAGAATTTACAGTTCTTTGTTAATATAGATACAGTGACATTGCAGCTTAATTAAGACTACTAAACAAGTCAACATTTTATGTGTTTACTGCATGTTTCAAATTTGTTTGCTAACCTCATGTTGACCTTCAGAAAAGTCGTGCTTTACAATATTGATCTTAATTTTCAGTATTTTGGGTTTTATTTTTTTATTTTGATCTCTCTTAATCACATCATTTCATTTGTGAAGTTTGGTACACATACTTTTGCTGGTGATCTGGTCCTGTGACCCTGACTTTTCATCGGGGAGGCTGGTGGGCAGCACCTCTTTGCTCTTCACCTGCTAGCGTAGGACATGGACTTTGATCATCTTTGGGGACGATAGTTCACATGTATGCTGTTACATGACTGAGGCCTACACAAGTTTTTACACAAAGTCTTTTATGCCTTCTACCCAACACAAAAGCATCATTTAAATGATGTTTTGTGTGGCAGTTTGTATGGTGCCCCATATTGCCATTTTCTTGATAGTTATCATACCATTTCAAACACACAGCAAACATTTTTCTCCTCTGATGTAGAGAATCTGCTAATTTAGAGAACTGGCCTATAATTGTAGTTTTTACTCATAATAACAGTACATTTTATAAACATCCGATATGTTTAAGTCTATGAAGTCATAGACATCATTGATATGTGCCTCACTTTAGAAAGTCAATCTGAAGGGTTTCACTGTTTTGCAGGATATTGTAACCAATGTTTCTCCGAGGATTGTGCGTGGAATTACTTCAGGTCCTATGTACGGCCCAGGCCAAGGCTCTTTTCTGAACATTGAACTGATCAGCGAGAAAACAGCAGCATATTGGTGTAAAAGTATTGCTGAACTGAAGGCTGACTTTCCAAACCATGTAAGTACCACTCAGTCATAAAGATGCAATATACTTATTTAGAATCTCCAGTTTATAGATCTGTGAAAACTCACCTATTTAATATTTATTAAATAGCATGCCAATTGCTTTATTGGCATATTAATATGTTATTAAAAACCAGAAAAGTCTATCCAAATAGTCTTTATGACAGAAAATTCTGTGAAATGACTGTTACACAAACAGAGATCGGTCATGATTTTTTAGTCAGGCTGATGTTTACATTCAAACAGATAATATCAAGGGAAAGAGTTGATCCCAGAGCAGATGCTTGTCAGTTCTGCTGTGAGTAATTATGTATTTAAGATCATATTTAAAGATGTAACTTATAATAATAATTTTCATTGTGAATTGAATTTGATTATAAAAGGAATCTTTGTTCTTTTAATTCTTAATCCAAATGTGAAAGATACTTTTAATATTTTTAGAAGCAATTGGCTGCTCTAGGAGAAAAAAACCAGTACTGACTTAAAGTTAACTTCACTGCAAGGATAGAGTTTTGTTAGAGCCTTCTTGGCTGTGGGGAATATCTGTCTAGAAGGTAATAATCAAAGTTGGAAGCAATGATGCCAGCTAGCTGGCATAAATGGTTTTCAGCTACTGTTCTAGTGAATAAGAAAAACGAGGTGGAAAGTAAAATTCACCTCAATCATTATCTTGAACGGATAGAGCTAGAAATCCCAGGGCTTACATATCTTCTGTCTTGAAGTTATTACCTCCATGGTTCAGCTATGAACAAAACAAGTTAACGTTCTTGAATATATTATGGCATGAAGACAATCAGGTTTTTTTTCTTATTCCTGGTGTTTAAATGTACACATCGGCAAGTATAAAAATGTTTAAACACATTGTATTGATAGTAAAAGTAAAGTGCTGCGTGTTTAATATCCTACTTCACTATGGATGGACTGTGTGTTTCTTTGCTGAGGTTCATGTCACTTTATTTGCTGTGACTGGGCTTCACAACAGTGAAAGTGTGAACCGAAAGATAATATTGTAATTCTCTGATTTTAACATCCTTTGTCAAAGTCCTGGATATTGCACGCAGGCAGACTGTTGGCCATTTCTGCTGTGGGAATGGTCTCTCATTGCAGTCTTCACCAAAAATCTATTGCAGCATTCTGTGCTTGAGACCAAACCGTTCTCTTCTGTGGGGAAAAGTACTAGCAACAATTTCAAAAGGAAAATTTGAATTTTCTGAGACCTAGCTTCTTGTGTGGGATGAAGTCCCACTCTTCCATAGTTCCCGGGGTGAGCATCTTCTGATCATCCCTCACTATGTGAGTTATTACTTTGAGAAGTGAATTCAGCTCCTGCACGTCGGCTGTGGCTGCTGCTGTGGCATCTTTGAGGTTGTTAATGCCTGCGTGGGCACGGGGGAGAAGCAGCACCAGCAGTAGACCTTGGCTTTGCTCACAGGGATTTTTAAAACGTGCCCGTGAACTCATCTAAGAACTGTCATAATTATGATGGTAAATTTGTTGCTAACTGAAAACAGATTTTTATTCACTGCGTAGAAATCTCTTGGTGCTTATTTTGAATATTCTGTATAATTAGAGCTTGCAGAATTTTTTTCCCCCAATTCCTGTTCACTCCTCTAGAAAGGCTTTTTAAACTTGATGTGTTTTGGGGGGGTTCTTGAAATCAAAACCAGTTTCTGAGAACTGTTTGGGTGAACTTAACAAGCAAAGAATGACATTTTCTGCTCAAATGAAAGCCAAACAGAGATGAGGACACAAGTGATTACAGTAAAAAAACTTACCTTGCTACAGCAAATATTAAAAACAAATCAAAATTATACATAATTACTTTTGCTATGTAAGACAAGTAATTTAAGATAAGATTTATCTTACAGGTGAAAAGGATATGAGCAAAATAGCTACCTCAGTAGAAGACAATCCCACAACAGCATCCTATCTCATGCCATTAGGAAGAAGCAAACCATAACGCAAAAAGAGCAGCTAAAGTCCTCCAATGAAGCCTAGGATTTAAACTAAATTTTGCAAGGGGTTGTGCAAAAGAGGACCACCAGGCACAGCTCAGTGGATAACGTCATGTAACTGTGACATGTTGCCTGTATAGATCAGGAACTAGCATCACCCTTGTGCTGTCTTCCCCCCTGTAGTGTGGGGCCTCATCCCTTGGCTCTTCTGACTCCTGATTCTTGCTTGTAGCTTGCAGTTATCTCTGACTGGCAGTCTTTCCCACTCTTCTCTTCTCTTAGCTTCTCCCTTCAACCCTGAATCCACTTCAAGTGGACTAGGGCAAAAGCTGCCACCAGCAGAAACTTGCTTCACTGCCACTGGCAGTGAATTAAATATCTGTAAGGGTCCAATCAGAGGAGAAAGCAGAAAGAGAAAGTATCTAGGTTTTGTATGTTTGCTTGTGGAGTATCACCAAAATCTTTGCTGTTTCAGTTTGGGATTTTTTTAAATTGAGTTAATTTAATGCTACTATTACTGTTTTTTCAGAAAACACACACACACAAAAAGAAATTAGATGGTATGCACAGTACAGGCCCAAGAATTTTTTTTTTTTTTTTTTAAAATCAGGTGCTTCTCTGTTAAAATGATTTGAAGTTAAAAATCGGATTGTTTTCCTTCTGTTACTTCAGACATCTCAGTAAGGTATTACTTCAGCAGCTTGACTGAGATGATTTAAAACATATGGTATTATTCAGCATTGTTTATTGTTAATTGTTTTTTTTATTGTTTATTGTTATTGTTTTCAAAGGACTCAGTTTTAAAAACGCTGTGTCCACTGCTTTCCTATATAGCAAGAAAATATCCTTTCAGTCAGAGAGATGTGAAAGTGAGAAGAAAATTGGTCTGTTTGTATTTGTTGTCTTCTTTTTACTTTCCCAGATATTGTCTTTTTACTTATTTATATTGGCCTGTCTTTGTGATATCCAAACATCTTCCTTACATGGTTAATCAAGAGGTTTTTTAAGAGAGTCTATGAAGTATTTATATTTTTCTGTCTTATGGCCCCACATAGCATCTGATACCACAGGATTTATCATATCAATTAATAAGGAGAAAATGGATTTTTTGTTGTTCTTTAGTAGTAGAGACTGAGAACTCAACAGTGAGAAAAGACGAAACAATTATTTTATTAGTTTCATACTCCTAAGTGTAATATTAAAACATCCCATCTGAATTAATATAAAGCTGACACCTTACTGGCAAGTTTTGCATCCCCATTCCCCCAAAAAAGGTTGTTTGTAAAGTGCTATACTAATCTAAGACTCAAGAAAAAAAGTGAAAGAAAAAGATCAATAATCAGAATTTTCAGATTTAAATTTAATTACTACTTGTTAGAGAGGAATGACTACTGAAACCATAATCATAGTCTGGTAGTCTGTCTCTTTACTCTCTGCTGTAGAGGGACATTTTGGGCCAAGGCCATTAAAAGCTGTTCCTGTGTAATACAAATATTATCTCAACATCATAATGAGAAATAGGAAAATTCTCCCTTTCTAAGGCCTGCTTAGACTGGTTTGAAATGGCAGAGGGGAGATTTGGAGGTGGGGAATGAACAGGTGGCTGGGTGGGGACTTAGCTTCTGACCGGGGTCAACCCACCACAGATGGAAAATGTTGAATAAAGTTGTCAGTTCTTGTTAAAAAGACTAGACCATTATTTGGACATGCAATATTTGAAGTGCTTTAGATAATGGGGCAAAAGAACTAACACTAAGGCCACAACATGTCCTACTTTCATATTTTATTTACCAAGGAGATACCTGATTATATGGTGTATTGACATACTTTCCCGCCAAAATGTGGCTGAAAAAAGGGTGTTTTATGGTATATTCAAGAAATTAGTTTACTTAAGAAATATGAATTTGGCCAAGTAGAACTCACCTAATGATATGATCATGAATGAAAACTGTGGAAAAAAAATTTCACTTTTACTTTAGCAAAAGTCTGCAAACTTTAATCAGTAGAAAGTGGCTGAGAAAGTTGAAAAGGAAATTATAAAACCTTGGAAGAGAAATTACTGCTGAAATTTTATATTCACATATTTGACATTAGCTGCAATATGGCCATTATCCCTGCTGGGAACTGTGAATACTGGTCATGGAAGTACTTTGTGTGCTGGTAAAACAAGGAGCTGTGTGCACAGTGAAGCTGGCAATTGTGGGAATCATTTTTGGTGACTGTGAGGGCATGGGATATATTGGTGGTAGTGCTTGTTTCATCAGAAAAAGCATGCAAACTGCTGCTGTTCCTCATCAAAACCTTTCGCTTACCATAGCTCAGCCTTCTCATTTGAGCTGGCAAATCACCTGCTTACACAGATGTCTATTCTTCCAGTCTCATAAGCATGTCTATATATTTTCACTACCTAGTAGTTGGCCAAATATTTTAAGGTTTCGTATTACCCTGAAACGTCTTTAGCATCCGCACTGGGGAGAACAAGCTTGAGCAGAGCAATGCTTGAAAGTGGTAAAACACTTCTCTACAGAAAAATATAAACTGAGGGTTCAGTAAGAAGGTGATGGGCACAGTTGCCCGGTAGTCTTTCTCCACCTTCCCAAAGCTGTAGTTGGTGCCCTGTAGATAATTAAAAAGTAAGCAAATTAATGAAAAACCTCAATATGCAAATTAGTTCGTGTCTGAGCACATGCAGGAGGTCACAGCAGTACAGATAAAGGATTTTGAAAGAACACTTAATGAAACAAAATAGATTGCGGGGGAAATGTCATTCCCTACAGGGCCAACAGAAGTCCATCACAAACAAGCAAATGTCTGAGAAATTTGTACTGCAAGGAAGAACTGGGATCTTGGAAGAAGATGACAAATTGAATATTTTTCAATATTGCTATATTAGTATACTAAAGTCTTAAAAGTAACTTTTTGGCCTCCTTACTGAACACAAATGAGTTTGGCCTGCTGTAGGACTCTAAGGAACATACACAGATTGTCAGCTGTGACACTGATTCTGTGATTCAGATATCAGTGTCGTGACGTGTTGAATTGAGAAACCTCTTCTGCTAGAAACATTAAGTACTCTTGGACCCCGAAACTAAGCTGAAAACTCTTGTCATCTTAATGTTTGTTCTGCTGCTTGCAGAATGTTGCTGACAGTCTCTCTGACAGTTACTCAGCAGAGAGCAGCTTTTCAAGGCTGAAACTGTTAAAGATATAATTTTGTTCAACATTTTGTTCAGAATGTCCCAGGAACACCTGTCAGGAGTAGCCATGCTAGAGAGCACACGACAACAGATCACTGAATCCCAGGATGATAACTGACTACTTTGTTAGCATTGTTTTTGGGGGTTTTTTTATGGTTTTAAATCTCCTGGAATGGTGTAATTAGTTTTTTATATTATGCAGGTTTTTTCTACCATAGAGGTATGAAATGGGGCAGCCAGTTTTGTTTGGGTTTGGTGTTTGTTGTTTTTTGGTTTTTGTTTTTGAATTTAGGTAACAAAACCAGATTTGTTTTAATTCTACTCTGTGAGGACAGGAGGAAATGAGGGGTTACAGAGCAAGAAAAATACAATTGAACAGGATAAGGGAGTGCCTTGCTCCTGTAAATAACTTTTGGTGCAGAAAAACGCAATGTTCAAAAAGATTTCCTGAAGTTAAATGATGAATAGAAATAGATTTGCAACAGCAATAGTAGTTATTTGGATGGTTTACATGAAGAGGTTTGATTAGATTGCCGAAGTGATCCCTGAAGTGGGGTCCTACATATCAAGCTTAAGTGTAGGACCAACTCTGGTTTTAATAGCAGGTTTCATCTACAGACTGTAAAGATTTGTATATTTATATAAACTTTTTCCTCTCTAAGTCTGCTCTAATAGTAGACCTTGTAATCTGGTTACTGAGAGGAATTGACCAGAATATCTAAAATTGCTGTAGATCTCTTTTGAGACTTAAAATTAAGGGACATTAGGTGGAAAACTTTTTAAGATATAGAGGAATCATAAACTTCACAGCTTTACTGTGAGGAAAAGGTTACAGTTGGATTTCTCATAAGATGTATTAGTAATAATTTCTGTATTTTTGCAGGCATTATTATAGCTTTTATTTTTGATGGGTGTTCAGAGGGCTGTGGGATGTTGTGTAGAGTACATAGTATTTACATTTTGAGATACCAGTCACTGACTTGATTAAGGTTATAAAAGGTAATAGTTTGTTTTACCATTTGGGTTTCAAATTTGAAATACTTGGGAATTCGGAATAGCATTTGTGATACAGGCAATTAGGTGAGGTGAAAGGCAGAACCTTCATCTTTGTCTTTGCAGGAGTCATGTTCAGAAGTGATGGTTTCACAACCATCAAATGGTCAGCCAGCTGCTCTCCATAAACGCCTGCTTTTCCTAGGGCTAGTATAGATAGCTTTACCTTTCTGTCACAAAGAAATAATATTTTATATTCCAAATACCTACCGAGGTGTGCATCCACCTGATAAGTCACAGACATCTTGACAAGTCACACCACCTACAAACTTGGAATAAAACATTTCTAAACAACCAGGTAGGGCTGTGCCCATGTGGACCTCACTTGGTACCAACAGCAACCAGTGTATTGGGGACCTGAATGGGGAGGGTACATGCCATGTGTTCTCAGGCCTATCAGAGGACCCTTGCTGGAAGGCCAGATGCTCTTCCACATGAACTGAGAAGGACGGAGCACAAGGAGGGGAGCCACAAGCTGGGCTGCCCAGAAGCTTGAACACTCCATATCATGGAAGTGCCCAGCAGCACAGAACAGCTACCTGGGTTCCCTGATCTGAATTTCAGATCCACAAATCACATTAAAAAACTCCAGAAGTTGTTATTGCTGCAGCTTAAACTTCCCAAAGCCAGCCGTCATGGATGCTTGGTAGGAGGTGAAAAAACCCACACAGCAGTTGTTAAATTCACCATATGGAAAAGATCCCTTTCACTACAGAAAACTGGCAGTAGGCCTAGTCCCTTAACATCAGAGGAAATCCTAGCTGAAGAGGGAGGATGAGGTTGGAAGAAGGCACTCATACTGGTTACCTTGCCCAGGAACTAAACCACTTGTCCCTACCTAGTGTGGAGTGCAAGAATGGCCAAGACTCCTCAATTTCCAATTGTTACTGTGGTGGGTAGAAAGGAAGAGGCCTTGGAGCGTGGAGCATGTGATCACCTTCCCTTTTTCTCTTCATCCTTCACCACACGGAAAAGGGAGGTTAAAAAACAGTACAGAAAGATGCTTCCTAGAAAAGAGAGAGAAGAGAGCTGACATGAAAGAAGAGCAGACACATTAACACTGTACCTCTGCCTATTCCAGGGGAGCTTCCACTCTCTCCCATCCTGAGGGTGTCCTGGTTCAGCTCTTCATGAGCTCGCAGAATGCATTTTCCTCTGCAGTCTAAGGAGGAATTAAACAGGAACTCTGATTTACACAGTGGATTTACACCAGAAGTGCCCAGCCATTTCTGTAGGCACAGCAGTTTCAATTTGCAAGAGTAAGTGAACAAAAACTGAGGCTAGTAATGGAAATGTTGATGTATTGGGTCTTTGAGATCACATTTTCGTATAAGGAAGGAAGTTTTCTGGGAAAGGCTCTTCCACAAGGCATAAAAAACGATCGAGCCTCATATGACCTAAATATTAACAGAGATGGGACTGAGCTACAAAATATGGTACTGTAAATTTTCACTTCTGGAGGCTGAGGTGTTAGTAAAAAAAAAATCAGAAAATACAGGAAAATTCTCAACTATCATCAGCATTTTTCGATAGTAGTGTTGGCTATAGCAGATCTGCTTGAGGCTTGAAAAGTAGCAGAGAACTGACACGTGGTCAATGTAACACCTCTTTTCTGGGAGAGATCAGGGGAACTACAGACCTTAAATCTTCTATCCTTGTATGCAAGTTGGTAGAAGCTCTTCTAAAAAATAGAATTAGTAAAAAGAAAAAAAAAAGAGTAAAGAAACTCCTTGTGTAGTATGCCATGCCTTAAAAAACGTTCCTTGAGGACATCAAGAGAGACTCAGCTAATAAAGTGAGCTTGGGTTTCGAAAGTGTTTGATAGGGTCCCTCACTGAAGGATTTGAAAGAAATTAAGTTGACATAAGATTAGAGGGAAGAAACCCACATGAATAAATAACTAGTTAAACATAGGAAACAATGTTAAGGAATAAATACTCAATTTTCACAGTGGATAGAGAGCTCCAGTAAAATTCCCTAGGGATCTGTGCTGTGTTCTGTGCTATTTAAAATGTTTATTAACAATCTGGAAAAGATAGAGAATTTCAAGAATGTAAACTTCGCTGGTAATAGTAAGTATTGTAGGGAGATAAAGACGAGAGCTGACTATAAAGGGTTGTGAAGGATCTTGCATTACTGAGTGACTGGCCAATGAGCTGCCAGATAAAACTAAATGAAGATAAATGTAGTATGCACATGGGATAAAACGGCACTAAATTTATATATACAATGATTGATTCTAAGCTAACTATGCTAGGGTTACAGTAGAGAGCATCATGAAAATCTCAGCTTAATGCTGAATAGCATTGAAATAAAGCTTATCAAACACAGAATTTCTGGGAAAGGAAGAGACAACAAAGCAAAAACCATCATTATGCCAGCATATTCATTCATATTTTTTGCATATTTTGAATACACTGTGCAGTTCAGATTTTTCTGTCTCAGCAAGGGTGCAGCTGGATTGGAACCAGAAGGGTGATAGGTGGAAATGAGCAGTTGGAGACACTTCGCCACGTGCCACTGTGGCCGTGGAGCTCATTCTCACAGGCCATTGCTGGGGCCAGACATACATACGGGTTGAGAAAGAACCGACTGGAAAAATTACTCGGAGAAGGCTATGGAGTGCATCACCTCTGGCTCAGGGAATTCCTGTGCCATAGATTTCTTAAATGCTGGGAGAATTTTCTAGGGAAATATTACTGTAAGCCCTAGAGAGCTGCTGCTGCTGGTGCATGTTGGAGAAGGGGTACTGAGCTACGTAACCCATTCCTATGGGTTTACATTGTCGATGCACAAAGAAGAGCTGTTAGATTTGTACCCAGGGTCAGAAACCCTCTCCTGCCTCCCAGTCCTGTCTCAACCTTTGGACCATTGTGCCTGTATTACATTTTGACAACCTGATTAGCATGTAACTACATTACTTGAACTCAAGCTGAGATGAAGATGTATTTTGTACTAGTCTGAAATTATGTGCTAAGGGTTTTGTAATTCAAGTGCTGCCTTCAATTTGCTAAGATTTGAAAGGCTGGATTTCCAGAGGGTCACCAGAGATGATCGTACATATAGAAACACAAGAAAGTCTGCTAAAAATTTACCCAGAGACAATGTGTGTTCATGGATGTTCAAATGATCATGCAGTACATGTCATGCTGATTGGTCCCAACTGCTACAGTATTAATTTTCGTGGGTTTGTTGTTATTAATTTTTTAATAATATGGTTATTAATCTGGCAAAGAGGTGGAAACACACACTCAGGCCATCAATGTGAGGGAATTTTGTTTTAAGAAAGCACATATCTTTTGCTGGAAACTGCAATTTGTAACTGAAAATAGAACCACATGGTAAATTCAGTGAGATTTTTACAATCAGTCTATGATTCAAATGTACATGTTTGTGGTGACAAATTAGGACCTTGAGGACAAATGTGAGATCTTTTATGTTTTGCGCTTGGAAACTACAGCTTTGTTGAGAAACCTGTCAAACGAGTTTAGTGCAGATCTGTACTTTCTTCGGGTGCCATGACTTTTTTTGTTTGTTTTACTTTCACAACTAAGGTTTGACAAATAGTAAGTAGTTCAGTAAGGCAGAGGGACTATTTGTACATACGGTAAGAATATCCTTTTGATTTGGAGAGTGAGTTATTGATCCCTGCAAGAAAAGAACAATTTTCACCGTTTTTTAAAACTTTAGCCTTAGGGTAAGAACTAGGAGAAAATTAAAGCAGTTTCTGAAATACTTCACCAACCATCTCCTAGAAAATGACCCAATCTGCTTGATTATTGGAAAAGACAAACTCCTTAATGGCTAGCATCAGCTGAAGCTGGTTCAGGATGTGCTTTGGCTGTTGCTGCTAAAAATTCCTTTTGTGAAGAGATATGAGAATGGTCATTAAGCAGGAGTATCGACAAAGGAAATGCACTAAACATAAAGACAGTGTGATTAAAAAGATATTTCTAGAATGTAATTCTGCTGACAGTGACGTGAAGAGTTGCATATTTTTGTTCATCTTATTAAGGTTTGAATTTCCTTTTATTTTTCTGTGCAGACTATTATTTAGAGAGAAAAGAAAAGCTCTTAAAATCCCCAACTGTTTTCTCAGTTTGGTAAGTTACTGTGTGCACAATAGAGTGCTGCGAAATGATCTGTGAAATCCGGCTGGGTATCAGGCAGAGCATTCATTCTTTCTAGAAATGTCTTCCGTAAACTGCAACAAAGGAAATTGCATCATGCGTTAAAAAAATCCGTACTCTAAGATGTCCATTTCATCCCCCCGCCCAACCTGTGCTTAAAATAGCAATAACAACCTTGGTGCAGGGCATTTCCTGGTGATTAATAACTGGCCAGGGTTAATGGCCCTCAGCAGTGCCTCGGGCCATCAACTCCTCCCAGCCAGTCATTATTCCCTGGGAAATGCCCTTTTCTGGGTAGTTATTGTTTTAATATTAGGATATTAGGATGTAGAAGTTGCCATTGGATGGGGAGCAAACGACCTTGTGGCAATGTTAAAAAATAAACCCCCAAATGGCAAAATTTTAAAATTATTAACAGTCAATGATCCATCAAAATTAAAATCTAAGGTTTGTAAGAATGACGAAATTCTGCTAGCCTTATTACCTCTGCAAAACATTGATCCCCCAAATACTTCTCCTCAGTTTCCGTTTCATGTTTGTCATATGCAATCGGGTAAATTACAAAACTTGATCTTTTAAAATGTACAGTAGCTTTGACATTCATTTATACTGGCTGTGATATGATTTTAGTCTTTTAGGAGGCACTGAGTGTATGTGATTTAGATAATTCTGCTTTTTCTCTTTTATGTAATGTAGATTATAATAACAATCAGAAAGAAAATTTATACCTGATAAAAGTAAGTATATGCTGTTCCTGTAGCCCATATTCTGCACTTAATTTCTGTGATGTGGTTTACATTTTGGGCATTCTGCTAGAGCTCTAATGAAGAAAAATATGAAGGCTAGGTCTATATTTAAAAGTCTTTCTCACATACTTATGTAGGCTAGGAATACTAAAAATAAAATCGCATCTAACTGCTGTCCTGGCAGAACCCTAGTGTAGATGCAGTTACACCATCAAACAGTTTATTTTTGTTCAGGAGCAAGTAAAGAGTTTACTTTACTGACATGAACTCTGTCGATAGTAGGAGAGCTGGCTCTACGCAGACATGTTCTAGCTTAGACAAGAAAGGCAGCGGCACATGCTTGAATCTATCACAATTGGAGCCAGCTCTTCAGTCTGACTGACAGCAGCTGGACTATATCCCAGCCTCCTGTGCTTTCAGGGGAGGGGGGCTATGGAAAGATCTCAAATTCAGAGCGAAATGTGGGAATAAAGTGTTCCAAGATGGTTTTTTTCCTTATCCACTGAGAGGAACATGTAGATTAGTAGAATTCTTAGTGGGCTCTGAACTGATCTTAATCTACACCCTCAACACTGCTGATAGCTTCTGAACTTTTTATGCACATTGAATTTAAGAACTATAATCATAAACTTTTACATAGTCTTCTTCACCAAACTTCTCATATCTGTCTCATATCTGATTTCCATATTCTAGATCTCAATTCACCCTGCTTTTATATTTTAATTCCTTTTTTTTTATGTTGTGGTTGAAACTAATGAACTGTGCTTGCTATTAAGGTTAAGTAGCAACTGCTAAACGTGCAAAATCAGGATGGCCAGCAGGTCCCAATAAGCAAAACTTTCTCTCTTCATATAGTATTAGTCTGATATACTGTTATGTGAACACAGACGTGCCAACAAATTACCATGGGATAACGAATTACTGTGTGTCAGTGTGGTAACTACCCATGCGCATATCTGTAACATGCAGCAAATACAAGCTAATTCAAGTTAATATGAATTTCTTTAATTTTGGATGTAGCAAACTGGACTTACCTTGTATTTTATGGGGTTTGAAAGAGCACTGAAACAGTCAATTGCTGCAGGTATACCGATTGTTGGTAACTCATAAATTAGTAACTTGTTTGTGTGTCTAAACTTTGTGTGCATATCTAGTGGAGATGGTGTATTCTTTTAATTGTTGAAGGAAAAATGTGACAGTAAGTACTTATTTTCTGAACACTTAAACCCAAATAAATATTTTTTAAAAGGCTTCTTTCAAGGAGACCTAAATACATCCTTTGTTATGAGCCACGTAAGGTAAATGTAAACTTGAAGAAACGAACAGAGTACTTTTCTATCGTATTTCCTGCTGCTGCACCTCTCAGTCTCACAACTCCCAGGAAGAATGCTTTTTCACTGGTTTATTTTTATATCTTTCTCATACTTTTTAAGCTCAAGGTTCCTAATCTATTTCAAGTTTCATTTTCTTTTAATTCATCTTTATGTTTAACATTTTTGTTACAAAATTGTAGTTATGTTGATTGTTTCTGTCTATACATAAGAGCTAGGTAAGGTCTTAGGTTTGGAAAAAAATTATATTGAAGCTCTATTCCTAAATTTCAGGATAGCATTTCTAAAAATCTGTGGCGCTTTTCTTGCAGTGTAAGAATCTGATAGACTTATTCTTAGCCACGCTATTCTTGGCCACCTAGCAATTTATGAGAGATCTACCTCCATATTAAAATCTGAATACACTTGCAGAATGTTTCATTTAAGTTAACTACAGCTCAGGTGAGAGTATCTAGAGGTTGTGTGAATTTTATAGGTACCGCAAATTTTTACCTGTGAGCAGTATGCGCTGCTCAAGGTAAAGCGTGGGCATTAAAAATAGATGTAAGTCACATTTGCATTCTCTTAATGCTATACTATCGGCACCCCTCTGGCTCCTAGAAGGACTTCTGCCTTTGATTCTGCCAGAGGCATCCACATTTCACCTGATTTATTTTCAGTTTATCTTTTTGGGAGCACACATACTCGCTGCTGGGTCATTGATAAAATCTCTCTAACATTAGATGGCAATTGGTCTTACAGTGCTTTCATTTGAATGAGACTATAATCCCATAGACTGTTCAATGCATTTTAATTTTGAGATGTCCAATCACATAGCAGTATGCTGAACAAGTTAGGTAACAATTTTATTAAACATCCAAATATTTAGTGAAAATAGTAAGGCCTCTTTCAGTTTCTCAGCGTCTTTTCATAAGCTTCCCTAAAAGATGAAGAGGTGGGTGGAACTGGCAGTTGAGGAGGAAAGATTAGTCAGAAGGTAGCTGCCAACTTCCAGCCCTTAATTTTGTATCTTCTTTGCTGCTGGAGTGTAGCCAAAAAACTACTTGGGTCATCAGACATAACAGCTAGCTACTTAAGTAAATTACAATGTCTCCATATAAAAAAAATAAAGCTACCCACTCATGAGATTTTCTGATCATATCTCAGATGGGAGCACTGAAGACCTGCCATCATGAAGTTCGGTACATAGTGGCACTGGTTTTTGATGAATTTTTGGCCCAGCTGGGAGATACCAGGGGATAATAGGAAGGCTATATGAAGAGATCAAGTTCAAGAGAAAACATGGATTTTCATCTTCACTTCTTGAAAAGTTCTGTGCCTGACAGAAAGTAGAGTTTCTTTCTTTGCTAAGGACTATTTTAATATAATTTTCACTATAGGAATATTTATGTATGAAACATTTTTTTCAAATGAAAATATTTATTTTTTAAAAAAAGTTTTTTTTACAGTCCATGAAGCATGTTTCTTGCTTGCCTCGCCTTCTTATCTTCTCTCTTTTCCCTTTTAAAAATTCCTAAAGTATGTTACTGGCAAGAAGCTATCAAGTGCTAATTTATTGCTAATCATTTGAAAAGCGCAACAAGAATTAATTTTTTATAAGAAATGCTACTGTTGATACAGGTTTATCATTAAATGAGCCTAGGGCTCCCATTAACGTGGGCCTAACGAGAAACAGTGGTCTTCCAACAGGTCAGGAGGGTTCTTGTTCATTTGGAGAGGTGAAAGCTGGGTAGGAATCAATGAATGTATGTGAGTGTGTCTGGTATTTGGCTTTGTTGCAGTTTGAGGTTTGTGTGTTGTGTGTGAGGGAGGTGGATGGCACGTTGTAGTTGTGGAGATGGCCTTGCTGCAGGGCTGTGGGTCTGATCTGTCTCTCAGTAACAACTGAGTCTTATTAAAAAGCAGAGCTGTACGAGCTCGGGTAGTGGCAGAAAAAGTAGAACTTGAAGACTGTTTGCTTTAGTAGGCGGTGGAGGGGGAGAACAAAATCTGAAGGTAGGTAACGATGAAGAAGAGTAAACGCGTTGGCCGTGCAAGATCACAGGAAGAGACAGTGGAGACAACAATGAACCAGATCTCAAAAGGAAGCAAAGATGATAGCTTGAAGATTGCATGAGAGAACAGAAGGCAAAATATAGATATAAAAGACAGGTTTGAACAAATACCAGACTGCAGCAGGTTCCTGTGCCTGGGGAAGGCTCGATAGGCTTAATGTCAGAATTGCTAAAGATAGGTGGCTCTCTGCTTGGTGCAAGGGTATGAAGTGATCATGAAGAGAATGAGACAAGAATACTTGTTGATCATGTGTACATTTGCAGGGAGGGTTCATAGGACACTTCAGGTTGGCAGGAACCTTAGGAGGTGAGGTGAGCTAGTCCAACCTTCTGCTCAAAGTAAATTGGTTGTGAAATCAGACCATTCAGAGACAATTATACAGATTTGGAGAGGATGCCCAAAGAAAGGGAAACTTAAGTGTTCTTCAAAAGAGTGCGTCTGTGTCTCTGTGTCTGGAGTGTCTGGAGGAGGAAGGCAAAGGTATCAGAAAAAAATGAAGATCAATAGATGGAACAGTTATTATTATGTTACTGTGTGCATTGTAGCTTTCTACCATCCTTTCATCCATGCTTTCTGACAGGAAAATAACCCAGAAAAACTTTTTGTAAGTGATCCTCAGTAAAGTTCTGGTGGGGATGAATCCCACTGGTCCCGCTCTGGCCATTGAAAAGATCCCGTGTTTCCATCCCTGTGAACGTTTGCAGATTGTCTCCTTTCATGAGATGAACCTGTCCTATTAATCAGCCAGGTTTTGGAGTATGAGGAAGCTCTCCTCTTTGTGAAATCCAATACCTAGACCAGATAGGAGAGAATAGTGTTAAGGGACCGATAGGTCTTCCCCATGCAGTTGGCATGTAAAGCCCTCAGATAGTTTCCTGAAGAAAGGACAAGCCCTATAGCCTGTTCCCGCACACCTTCTTAACGACCATACCCTCATCTATCAGAACGGCCTAACCCAAGAGCTGTTTGTGCAAAAACAGGTAAATTATCAGTGCTTTTCAACATATCGCTACGAGGATAATGGTGCACAGAGAGAGAGTGGGTGAGTTGTGGAGGATGCAACCAGGCTGACAAAATCACTTACTCCTCCCAAGCATTGCTTTGGCACCAGCAATGTCACATGATGAAGTCGATCACAGGGCTCTAAAGTGTAAAAGGGAAGGTTTTTTCTCCCTCCTCTCTGAGCTACGTTTTTCTCCTCTACTGGCACCAATACTGCTAGTTTTCTTGAGCCTTCAAATCCAAGGAAGTGAATTAAAAGAAGCCCTGGGGGTGATGGAACAAGGGAAGAGATAGGATGGACTTCTCAGGGATGCAAAGAGACAGATTTGTCTGGGGGAACTGCTAGCTGACTGAATGCAGGAGTTAGGGAACTCTGACAAAGTTATTCAGTGTGCATTTTGTCTCTTTATTTTCTACTGAATTTGTTTTCTAGTAAGTAAAGCAGCTTTGCTGCTAAGTAGTAGGGGAAATACATCTGCATGTACCTAGAAGCAGTCAGGGACCGGAAGGGATCTTAGGGTTCCTTTCAGTCAATGGCTGCTCATTTCCTCCATAGGAGCAGCCTACAGCCCTTGAATATATTTCTCTCCTGTTGGCTTCCCCTCTCAGAGGGGCACACTGCAGAGAGTTGTCTGTGCTATTGTGAGAATAAACAGTAACAGTTAGTGAGGTACTCAAGGAACTGTGTTAAAAAGGACTGTGTGTATATCTGGGCAGATAATTTGATGAGAGAAAAATTTCTAAAGGTGGAGGAAAAAACCCACAAATTTGTGTTGCCTTTTGCCAGCTTTGTTTTCCATATGTGGTCTTAAGAATCAATAATGTGTCAGCACCCTGGTGTAAAGCTTTTGCTACAGGTCATAGCATGTGTCTAAAATATCGTAGAATTAGATATATCCTTTTTCTGTTAGCTTCTCCAATATTGTATTGGCCTCCTCTGCTTTCTCTTTATATTAAGTCAGTGTGGAAAGTACAGAAATACAGCAGGGGCATGGCAGATCCGCAAGGGCTTGCAGGTATGGTTTGCAAAGAGTACTGCTGAAAATTAGTATCGGTCTTCACTCTTCTCTTGGATTCAGCCTTTGTTAACTTGCGTCTTTTCCTTTCAGTAATGCAAATTTCCATTCACCCATGTATTTGTTTTCACTCATTACCAAAGAGACTAAAGGTTGAACTAGGATAGGTTTCCTATGCAAAATAAAATCCCAAAGATTCTGTCAAATTTCCAGGGGAGTCTTCAGCCACATGGGTAATTTTCAATGGAATTTGGAGGGTTTACCTGAAGCACTGAAATTTTCAACAGTCTGTCATAAAATGGACATACTTTTTCTAATCACGTAAAATATTTGAGTTTCCCTGAAGTGTTTCATACAAGTGCTATATTTTCTTTCATTAAACATCTATTTTGGGGAACTCATATTCCATGGTCTCTTTTTCAGTCTTCAGGAATTACCATGTCTTAACTAAAGAGTGCCCTGAAGTACGGGAGGTACAGGTGCATCAGAAGGTCTCTTTTTTTTCTGTCCATTCATTTTGCTTTCAGTTGTGTTCTAAGTTGGTACGACTCTCATGAAATGTTTTAATGGAAAGTTAGCTTTCCATTTACCCACGCTTTCCATGTGCATGATCTGTGTCTACACATTTATGTCTACAAGCAGGGCCAAGGGCATGGTAGCTCAACTCCTGCCCTGATAGCGGCTGATACGATGCCGAGTCTCTCGTGGCAGAGGAGCAGTTACAACACCAAGCTGTTCCCGTGTTTTCCTACGGGTGCAGCCAGTCCTAAAGAGCAGTCCGTTTAGCTTCGTGTACCCATCAAAGACACAGCATTCTGTTATTTTACAAAGAAATGGGTTTGTTCATACCCTTGGTTTTTATTTGTCTGAGGAGGTTAGATCCTAACAACTCTAGGCCCTAATTTGAAGCTATAGCCCAGTGTACTCACTGACATCCATCAAATAATCTCATTAAATAGGTGGAATCTCATTGATAGAAGTAGAGTCATCATACGAAAATAACTGCCTTTGAAAATAAGCATCTCTGTTTAGCCTGAGAAGAGCATCTTTGTTGTTTCCTGTTCGTGCTGATTTTGTGTGTGTGGTAGGGTGAGCAAATGCTAATATTTTCAAACTCCTATCATCAGCTTCTCTAGACTTATTTATGTGCTGATGATGTTTGGCCTGTTTTTGTGTCGATCTGTTGTATCTCACTTTCACTTCACTTTGAAAAACAAACTGGAGATCTCAATATAAAGTAATAAGGTAAAGACAGGGCTTTATTCAGAAGGCTTGCTACACAAAGACAGCAAAATAATAAACATTCAATATCCTCTACTTGTCTTATTTTCATTTACTCAAATTATCTTAAACGTATTTTAATGCAAGTTAAGAAGGAAAACAATGGATGGCTAGAGATTGTTAAACTCTCCACTCCCTGAAAAAAGGAGAGAGGAGAGAAGCAGAATTATAGGTCAGCAATGTCAAGACATTCTGCATTACTTGTCTTTATCATCATGCAGAATCTTTTTATTAAGGCAGCATAGAAAGAATAGATTTATGGACTGAAGGTACAATGTTTAATATGTCCATATCCATCTAGATTGACAGTTTCTACCGACATGAATTTCCCAGGAGAGACAGTGTTACTGGTGTCAGTGGATGGCATCATTTACTTCAATGTTCCATTATTAAATTGATAACAAGATAATTCCTCTGCTTCTCAGAGACATGACAGGGTTTACAATTGTTAACTTTCTTATTGCATGGGATTTGATGTTCTAGGTAGTTTTTAATAAGAAGCTTATTTTTATTTCAGTTCTGCAACAAATCAAAAATTACAACAAGAAAGTACAGAAAAAGAGAAACCTGGTTGGGTCTACAAGGCATCAAAATCAGGCTGGTTTCTAGAGGGTTATTTTTACACAGTAAGTCTTTGTGCTCCCATTGTTTTTCAGTACTGCATGTTTAAGCATGTTTGTGCAATACAGAATATTTGCTGCAGTCATACTCTTATCTTGTGAGATGGGTGTTAGAAATGTTCTGTACATTGGTAATTCCGGCTGGATGATTTTGAGGATGATCATTTCCAAATGGCCGCTGGCTGATGAAAAGCAGAGGACTGCCACAACTGGCACTGAGTCTCAGTAAGCCTCCAAGAATCTTTCTGCTGGCAAGATGTGACATAGCTGTGACTTGTGCTGAACCTGACATTGTGCAAGAGGCAGGGTTACAGAGGCAGGCTAGTGGTGCACGTCTCAATAAGGTGGAAAATCTGTACCAACCCAAAAAGTCCTGTGGTGCTGCTGTTTATTCCTTTGCTACTCACTCTTTGCTACTGAGACTGCATCTAAGAGCTATTGGGTAGAGCGGAATCTGGCCTACAGTCCCTATGTTTCATTTTTTCATGTGTGAAAAAACTATGAGAAGTCTATGTGAAGCATGTGTGTTTTTCAGTTAGATATTCATAAGATTGTTTATCGTGTCATTGAAATAGCTAAGGAGTGCTCAGTAAACTGTTCTTTATTAACTTTTCACCAAGCACCTAATGGACCACATGCTCTTGTAGCTACATGTGTGCAGGACCTTCAGGAAATGCTCCGGGTGTGTCGGCTTGTTACGGTGTGCAGGTGAGAGATGGCATGGGTCAGAACTGAGTGCATGTACCCCTCATTCAGACAGATGGGGGGATTTTAACGCTGTGAAAGAATGGTTCACCTGCCAAGAAGTTCTCCTGTCCTAATGTGCTTGTGTAGATGTAGGTGTCTTTTCCAATGGTGAGTGATGAACTAAGTATGTTACTTTTGCCATTGTTTTAGAAAGACTGTATCTTCAGTGCTGAGCTTCCTCCTAGTAAAAGCTTCCTGAGGAATTTTGGTTAAAAATGTTTGGGTTTGTTCAGACTAAGCAGATCGTGTAGCAAGGCCATACTGTGCTGTTTGGGAAAAAGAAACATGTCTTGACAGGAAGATTGAGGTCTTTCCATCTGACCCAAACACAAATACCTTCTGAAGTTTAGATTGATAAAGAATAATTTTGTGGGTATTTGAAATCTGGTTTTTAATGTAGTCTTCAATCTCGGCCCTCCCTCTATCCACAGCAATTATCCTATTCCATACCTCTGGTTCCTAAACAGGTAGCTGTTACAAAAACAGTCCTTCAGCCTTCTTGAAAGCTTCTCTTGATTTTACAGCTTTCAGGGGAACGCTCTCTTAAAGATGACGTTAAGGATCTCTTTCTATTTCTGCAAGGGCTGTGCACATAAAAAATGAAATCCTGGGGATTTTTGCAAGTGTTTGAGAAAGCAGAAGGGGTTGAGGCCAGCAGCAGTGTCTAAACGGACCATCTGTTGGACACTTGGTGCAGAACTGTCCTCAAGCCTGGTGCAGCAATGAGAAGGGACAGGCAGGGAAGAGAAAGCAGAAAATATACGGGTGGGTGAATTTCCTGGAGTGCAAGGAGATTACGCACAGACCTGGAAGAATAGGTTAGGAACAGATATGGGCTATGGCCTGTGTCAGATGACCAAAATAAATATGGTTATTGCAGGCATAAGGGTAGAGGATTGTGTGATTCCATTGTGTCTGTTGGGAAGTTTTCTTAAATTTGCAGGAATTGACAGTGTTCACATTTAAGTCCAGCCCCCTGAGATTTTTTTCAGACTCTTTGAGTGTACTGAAACTCCCTTATTCCCTGCAGAGCAGTACAGGACAAATGGTAATTGTCTACCTAGAGTTTTACTGCTGTCTGGCTTTAAATAGATGTTCTCAGGATTGTCTGACCCAAAGTAGGCCCAGTTATTTTTTTTCTCCTTCCTTTTGTTTTGCAACCTCTTGCAGTGAAGTCCATGTGTTAGGGAAGAAAGATCACTTGAAAACATACACAGTGGTGAACCTCATCCTTTTTATTTCTTTTAATGCTATTGCATTCATGAGACATCCACATAGAGATAATGGAAGAGAGAAAAAAAAAACATTCACAAGGGAAATAGATTCTAGTTTAAGCTTCCAGGGGATTATTATAAACAGGGAGAAAAAATATTTTAAGGATTATGAGGAGTACCTTGTCAGTGGCCTTTTAAGTAGAACAACTACTAATGCATTAGTTACAGAATTGTGTGAAATGTAGCTTTTTACTAGGTGCTTTAGCTACAGTATATTCATCTTATAATCACATCCTAAATGGTACATTATATACCCTCCCTTTTCCATCTCCCCTCCCTTCAACAAAAAAAAAGTTTTATTGTAGACCTTCTTCTTCCATGAATGATCAAGAAAGTCCTGTACACAGAAGAGTGTCTGATGTTACAAACATGCATTTGTCTCTTTATAGGCATTTGGAGAAATTGTCCATCACCTTGTGTAATGTCAGGGTGTAAAGACCTTGTCTAGTGACATCTGTCACAGCAATCCTCGGGGACGGAGTGGTGTCTGCAGGGCCGCCGCACTCCTTGACGCAGGGCGGAGTAGGCGGGATCTCTCAACAATAGGCAAAATAGCAGTTTGGATGAAGAAGAAGAGGGAACAGCATATGCCAGCTATGCTTCTGATCTGGAATAAGGAATGGGCCAGGGATCCCACTGTGCTTCCATCGTGCACGGTTTCGCAGGCAGCCCTCACTCAAGCTATGACAAAGCTGCAATTTAGTCAACCTTCATTTACCACTTACTACACTTTAGCAGCAGCTTTATTGTAAGATCTGTCAGTAGTCTACTTTTGTAGGCCGGGCAAGCGTGGTGCAGCCTCACACTTGTGTTTCAAACAACTGTAATTAAGTTCATGTCAGGTTGCCACTGCAAATTTCAGGAGTCAAGAGGAAGGATGTGCTCTCCGGGGATGCTCCTGGGCTGGGCCATGCGCTGGACTTTTATGAGATACCAGCTGTTTGGGACTATTAAAGTTGCAGAGGTGGTAATGTGGTACATGGTATTATAGGCACCAAAGATGTAAAAGAAAAAAATTAAAATAGTGAGAAGAGGCTGAGAAGCTGAAATGTGATACAATTTCTGTTTACTACTTTCAAATAAAAACTCTGATTCTTATCACTTGTTACTGCTACTTGTCTCTTGCTATTCTCCTTCTGGGTAATAGGAGATAGTATTCTGTGTTTTCTTTATAAATTCCTCTGTGTGATCTTAGGAGTAGATTCAAACCTCAAACATCACAGATAGTCCCCCTAAATGTCCACATACAATAATTATTATTTTTTTGTCATGGGTACTGATTCCAAATGAAAAGACTGTAGAGGCATTTTGGGGAAGAATAGTCACTTGAGGAAGGACAGTTTTGTTAACATGGAGTGCTGGAAGATCTGTTTCCACCTAGGAATTAAGTTTAATTTCAAGTTATAAGAGAACACTGGGGAAAAAAGGAGAATAAAATCCCTACTATTTTTAAATTTTCATTATTCCCTCTGAGATCATGGTTTTCATGTGAACAGTCATGGCAGAAATATAATTTTTGCTTTCAGTTATTTTTGTTATTGTAAACCACTGCTTCTATCAAAAGTATGTACTTAATTTTAAATGTGAATGCTAAAACTAATCAATATTAAATAAACATGTTGTTTTAATTAACAGCTCTTTGAAACATCACAGATCTTGTTCCTCCTCTTTTGTACACTCCCAGCAGAATTTTCAAATTTCATTAATAACACTTGACGTAACCTAACTCAGCTACTTGTGAATATAGTCAGCCGCCCTTGTTGTCTTACAACTTTCCCTGCTGAAAAATTTGGTTTGTTTTAAAGCTGAATTGTGTAGATTTCTGATATACTTTGGAATGTGAATGCAACTGTGAAAATCCTTATCATGTTGTCAGTGTCTGAGTGGTTTTTTTTTTTTTTGCTTTAGTTAGTTTATAAAAAGTGTGAATTTGACAAGATATGGTTTCTAGCTAACTTCCAGTTAGTGCATATTTTAACTAGTTTCTTACTCTAAATTTTTCTCATATATACTTTCTTAAACTGATTTTTCACAATTCCTGTTTTTAAAAATATTAGAGCCTTTTAAAAGATAATTATATTTATTTCGGAGTACTCAAATTATCTTGAATATTTAAGTAGAACATAGAGCAAATTTTGTTTCATAAACATTTGACCTATAGAGCTGTATAAGGTTTTTCACAACAGAAGAAAGTATGGTATAGGAGGGAGAGCTTTTTCCTCTGTCAAGAGGGGAATAAAAGCATGGCCAGTAATGACTGTGTGCATTTAATGAAAAGCCTGGTCTTATGTTTATGCCAGAGGTGCACACAAATGGGCACCTGCAGGCAAGGCAGGCAGTTCATCAAATGCTTTCCTTCTCAAAAGACGCCCATCTTGCAAACATCAGCCAGAAGGGTGGATGGGTAGGTAGTCTGCAGGTGGGTGGGTGGTAGATTGATAGGCAGAGATTCATCAGAGCAAAACAATGGAAATGATGATGATGGTAAGTGGTACTGGCCTTTTAAATGAATAGCTTGTAACCTTACCATGTCTAATTTTCTCCATATCTGCCTTCCTTTTTAAAGTATATTTCCTTCCCTTCTGAAGATACTAAATATCTCATCCTTCTTATGAAGATAATTTGGGAGTTTACAGTTTCCACCAATTGTGTGTATTGGACAATTTTTCTACACCGTGCTTTTCAGTATTTTGCCTTAGGTGAACGCGTCATTAACCCTCAGCATTATGGGAAAGTTCAAGAGAAGTGTTATACTGACTGGGAGTGACAGATTAAGCTCATCCCAGATATTAATGCCGACAGTAAAACTTGTTTGGAAAGCAAAAAAGATTAAAACCAAATTTCATCCTACCTGTGAGTCAAACTTACATGTGAAATTTCCATACATTTCACATAAGAAGGCCAAATTAACAAGAGTGTGGCCAGATGTTTTTCTGTTCTCCTCTCCTGGTGTTTCCTTTGAACACAGACTGAGCTGGTAGTGTGGTCATAAATCCTGTGTTTTGGGTTTTTTTCTGATTTAACCTTTTAGCTGCTGCAACATAGGTCTCTGTGGCTTTTTTCTTGCAAACCTCATCCTTCTAAGAAGTCCTCCATGCCAGAGCTCCTGGGCTGAATTCTCTGCTGATCTCACCACAAACGTATCAACTTCAGCATTTCAGTGTCTGATGATCTTTGATGGGTCCAGAACAAGTGATTTTGTTTTAGTCTGAAATAGAAATTAACATTGGTACTTGAACTGGACATTGACCGGAGAAGTAGTTAACATTTGTTTAACAGTAAATAGCACTGTATGCAACCGGAAAGGTGTGTGTCTAGCTGCCCTCCCAGAATTCTGTTAGAACTTATTTTACCTAAAAACTTGAACCTCAATAAAGATACTAGAGGCAGAAGCAGCTACAGGCAGAACCTGGACCTGAAAGGTGCTCAGTGCAGTGAGGAGGAAAGGAAATACACAGAAGCAGCTCTTGGGGAAATAGGAGTAGGAAATAAAATGTGTATCGTGGGAAAACAAAAGCTGGAATTTCCCTGTGCCACTCTCCCAGTCCTCCCAGATTTTCCCCACATCCTACAAGTCTCCTCCCAGGTGCCTCTACACAAAACGTTCCCGGCTGCCTGTCCCTGTCCTTAACTTGCATAGTATGAGATTGCAGGGGGCTGGTTTTGCTGTAACCTCGCCTCCTGAAGTCAGCTGGAATATTGTGTTTGTACACTGCCACATTAGACTGTAAACTCTTGCACTTATTGTCTTACCTACCTCTAAAGAGCCCCAGGTACTTCTGGCATTGCCTACATAGTAAACAACTTAATTCCTCTGACCTCAGAAACACGTATGTTTGACAGTTTTCCTGGTGGGCTCTGTGTCTAGGGCAGCCTTTGTTCTCGCTTTATTGCATGACGAAGAGAATGCAAAGTCCTGTACATGTTTGACTAGACCTGCTGGTTTTCCGTAATGACTTAAAAACCAGGGATAAAATAGATTACTTCATCTACTATGTCTCATCCCCAGTGATACAGCTGTATTTCACGATACATGCTAGTAGTACACAGCTGGTAGTTCCCATATGCAGATAGTGGTAGTTACTGTCTGCAGTCACAGTAGAGTACCATATTACGAAATCTGGTAACATGGCTTAAAATGATTGCATATATTTTCTTTTCAGATTCTGATTGCCAGTATCATGTGCAGCTACAGCAGGGAGGACTGGACTGAACTTTCAAAAATGGCTGAGGTAATGGTTTCCTAAATGTGTTTCTGCATCTTTTTTTATTCTCCTTAAAAACAAGAGCTGCAATAAGGAATTTCTTGAAAGGAATAGATTCAAAGTGAAAAATGAGAATTTAAAGCATGTCCATTATAATTTGTTTATTCTGTGTTTTCATTATAATGATGGAAATGTAAATTTAAAGGAAATCTGTTCCATAAAAATGGTCCCTTGGATTTTTAAGCAGTACCTGGAAAGCCTTTAGTCTTTGAATCTAGATACTTTTTATTTGCATTTTAAGCAAACTGTATATTATGACGGATGCCCTGATAAAATTTAATTCTACCTTTGAGAGCCTAACTTGATCTTACCTTGCCTACAGGCACACTAGTTTGACAGCACCAGAAGAAATTTTGAATATAAAACTCTTGAATATTTAAAGTATAAAAGGCTCATTTAATGCTATTCTAGTTTTAATACAGACTTTCAAAAATGATAGCAGAGAAAGCCAGCGCATACAATAGCAGTCAGCAGGTTTCCTATAATATAAATCCAATCTTACACAAATGCAAACAGACTATGCACCTGAAATTTCAATTCAATTTGAAGAAAAAAAACTACTTAAAAACATGTACCTGTGTCCACAGGGAATAGTATAAGAAATACTTGATTAATACTGCAATAATTTCATTCAGAAAGGTGTCTATATCTGAATGAAATACAGAGTTGGTTTCTTTTTTAAATAAAACTGTTTTTTTCCACATAAAGTATCTAGAGGAAATAAAAAAACATAGTTTCAGATCAATAAAGGAAGGTTTTAACAAATTTAAGCAAAGAAAAAAAATTAGCTTGTTATTATTCCTAGCATTGACTCAGATTTAAATGTTTTATAAGTTTGGGGGTTTTTTATATATTTGTAGATATGGGTGTGGATATTTTGAATTTGTGTTTTCATATGGCTGAATGTGTATGTTTGGGCATCGTTTCTTCTTTATTCACAGTGTCCTAATCCCTCCTATGGTGATGTGGGAAGACACTTCTCTATTTTCTTTGGGCATTTTAAACCTATGAGGAAAAAAATCACTTTGGGGACTTAGGGAAGTGAAATTAAACATTATCAGTAATTGGCTTGGTGATCTTCAACACTAGTCCATTTTATACCTGTATTTACCTAATTGACCGTGAAATCTTTTGTGGAATCCATGCTTGACAGGAGCAGTACAGCTTTTAAACTGACTAAGATGAATGGCTTTATTGTGCCATTTGCTGCTCTTTTTTAATCCAGTGGTACTGCTATCCACTTTAAGACAGATATTTCCAACCTTTGTTTGTATTTATGTTACCCCTTTAGAAAAAAGTAGTTATTTAAATGCACTCAATAATGCATAACGTATGTGATACAACTTTCTTCTGCAAAACAGTTGTTAGTCTCTGCCCTATGGAGAGCAGCACACTTGTTTGGGGTGCTCTGGAGTCCACAGCTGAAGAGCAGTGATATTTAATCGCATGCATAGGATCCTACCTAGAAGGTAATAGATGTGGCTTTCCAAAGAGCAGAAGCCCCAGAAGGTACCTCAGTGCCTCTCGGCAGGAGGACGACCTATTCATCCAAAAGGTCAGCTTGTCACGGAGGCCGACAGCACCAGCCTCAGCGCGGCACGGCCGGGCTTGCAGAGCTGGCCAGGACGTGGAGGATTCCTGAAAGTGATGGATGGCTTCTTCCCTGCTCACGCGCTTGGAGAGCTGCTGAACCATGGCCACACAGCAGGCAGTTACTCCAGTTCAATAAGCAAAAACAAAATGCAAATGCAAAACAAAATATGAGTTACAGCCACGTGGAAGGCAATGGGAGAGATCCTCATCTCATGCCGGAGCAGTTCAGCAGGGAGGAAGAGGAGCGTGTTTGTTTGCTGCCCTTGTACACCTCGGCTGCTTTGCTTTTTCACTTGTAGCTAACAGAAGGTGCTGAAGAGAAATTAGCATGAATAATATGTTTGTATAGACTTTTTTTAATAATCTCTTGTTTGACTTCAGAAACAAAAATATTTAATGACAAAAGCTATCGCATAGTACAGGCACCTGCAGAAAATTTAGAGACTAAATTCATTAAAGCAGAAAGGAGAAATTTACTACTGAATCACAGTTCTTCAGAGCAAAGAAGCACCTGGGTAACACTGACTACCGAACCTCGCTCTCAGTGCTGCCCTAAGGCCCTGTAATTACATTTCATTTCTTAACATTTTCCACAACCAACTCCTTATTGTGCTTGTCTCTTTTGAATTTATTTTTTACTTTAATTTCCTTTGTAATTTTGGAAAGCCACATCAGTTTTTAAAATTTTTCTCTGTAATGATCAACACATTTCTTTTTCAAGCTATCATAACCATAGCTTTCTCTCTGTTAAAAAAAAAAATCAAATGTCTAAAGAAATCTATTTAACATGAACAGTAAATGCTACAGGAAAGAGTACATTACTTGAAGTTAATTTTGCAATTTTTTTTGCTTTTGCATGTTTCATAGGTTGCTGGTGCAGATGCGCTGGAGTTAAATTTATCATGTCCTCATGGTATGGGGGAGAGAGGCATGGGCCTGGCCTGTGGGCAGGTAGGACTGTAACCGCAATCTCTTTCATGTCTCTTCAGCAATCCTGCACTACCACATTGATAGTTACACCTCGAGGGGAAGACACAAGCAGCAGATTACTAGCTTGAGATTTTTAGGTTGAATGTGTTTAAATATTTAGTGCTGAAAGCAAAAAAAAGAAGACAGAAGCTGAGAATATACAAAATGCTTAGTTTTTGCTGAGAACAAAAATGCATTATGTATTTGACAAGGAACAAGATGAAAACAAATAATTTCAAAACAGCACTTGGACAGAATTTTTTGGTTTCCATTTCAGTGCCCTGTAGATATCTTTTAGATCACAACCAGGTAACTACTGCATATATCAATAATGATTTTGAAGGACATGAGATATACACACATTTCATTTCACAATTTTTAGCATATGAACCTAACTGTATTTTAGAATCATGGAGTAGGGCATACATTCTGGTAGTGCCACCTACAGTTGACATCTTCTTTTATAAGAGCCTGTGTTCTGTAACCTATAGATTTGATGGTTTATACAAGTTAGGTTGGAAATATCTGTGCCTGATGTCTCTGCCGTGTAGAAATCTGATGCAGAGTTTATCAATACATCCTGTGACTTCAATTAGGAGAATGTGTGTTGTTTTGCCCACGAAAATAAAATAGACATGCACAAAAGCCAATTCTCATACTAATATCCTTCTGAAGGTTTCAGATTTTTGCATGTTTTGGTCATGGTTTGAAGCTTGTTTTAGCTCAAACATGCCCAAATGTGGTCAACTTGGAAGTCTCTGAAAAATCTTGGTTCACAGTCTAACAGGAGAGATTTTCTAGAGTTTCACCATCAAAGTTTCAGAAGTCTGAAGCCTGCTTGATTTCCCATTGTGGTGGGTTGACCCTGGCTGGAGGCCAGGTGCCCACCAAGCCGCTCTGTCACTCCCCTCCTCAGCTGGACAGGGGAGAGAAAATACAGTGAAAGGCTCATGGGTCGAGATAAGGGCAGGGAGAGATCACTCACCAATTACTGTCACGGGCAAAACAGACTCGACTTGGGGAAATTAGTTTGATTTATTACCAATGAGAAATAAAACCAAATCTTAAAACACCTCCCCCTGCTCCTCCCTTCTTCCAGGGCTTAACTTCACTCCCGAGTTCTCTACCTCCTCCCTGCCAGCGGCACAGGGGGATGGGGAATGGGGGTTGCGGTCAGTTCATCACACGTTGTCTCTGCCGCTCCTTCCTCCTCGGGGAGAGGACTCCCCACACTCTTCCCCTGCTCCAGCCTGGGCTCCCTCCCACGGGAGGCAGTCCTCCACGAACTTCTCCAACGTGAATCCTCCCCATGGGCTACACCCATCTTACTATGTTTTGGGGAGAGGGGATGAAGAAGAGGAGGGAGATGCAGAGCAGGAGTCACGATTACATGCCCTAAAATCGACACATACTATTCAGTTGATCCCCTTGGAGAGGGCTAGTAGACATCTTAATTCATCCTCACTTACTCAGTTAAACACAAAACTTTTAAGAACAGAGGTGTGGTTGGATAACTAAACCATTAAATTTCTAAAACTTTTAGTAGGGAGGCAATAGGAGCTGTAATCGTTTCAATGCAGGTGAAGCTTTATCAGAGCAATGCTGTCAGGCCCAGTGCATGGGACTTTTCATTATTTTCTGTGAACAAAATGATGCCAATCTGTTCCATGCTATAGATTATTATTTTTAATGAAAGTAATCTGGATGCTTTTCATGGCCAGTGGTCATTTACTGAAGTTATGATTAAAAATGGGAGAAGAGAAAATTATAAAAACCCTCCAGGACCACACTGGCAAAATGGTAATAGTTATTATTAATTTTTTTCCCCAAATTGCATTCAACAACAAAGAGCTATAGTAGCCATTTTTATAAGTTTATGAAGCAATTCCCACCCTTCACTCTGCACAGCGTAACACAATAGTTTGGGCTGTCCCACCTGGGATGGCAGCACACTGTAGAAGGGTGCGGTTTGGTCAGGGAGAGCCCTGAAGCTTTCATGTAGAAGCTGAAGCAGGCTCTTTTCAAGCATGCCTTTTTTTTTTTTTTTTTTTTTTTAGGCATATGTTATTTCCAGCTTTCACTGGTTGGAATAATATATGCATGTGAAGTTGCTTAGATGTGTAGTCAGTAGGGAGCTGTCTGGCTACATGAGTTTTTACATATCTTTCAGCTATTGTAAAATCAGAGAACCAAATGCAAAATCTGAGCACTCAGGGCTATCGTGTGGATTTGTGACTCTCCTTGGAGGAGATCAGATCCATAAAGCAAGAAGAAGATTACATTATATATACATATATGTTTGTATAATAATAAAATTTCTCTCTTCCCCATACAATATGGATATTCTTTTGAATGTTTAATATATACGACTCTCGTTTAAATATATTCTTGTGTTTTCTTAACTGTCTCACCAAAATGAGAGCTCAGAAAAGAATCTGCTTCTTCAGACAAATAAATGAATAAAACGAGCCATCTTTAGAGGGCCAGATCCTAAGGTTCTTCCTCAGAGTTGGCTAAAATTAAATTATAGTGGCTTTAAATGAAATTTATCGAAGCAAAGGGTGAGGATAAACTGGATAAAATAACAACACGTGCAAGGAGATTTATCAGTAGCCCTTCAGGGGGTTTCCACATGTGGCGGCCCCTGGAGTCCCCATCATAAGACAGGAAAGTGCTAGTAAGTATTTTGGCTCTACTCCTAATTTTTTTTTTTTTTTTTTTTTTTTCCCCCAGAGCTGAAGTCAAATAGCTCATACATAGGTGGTGTGGGGAAGAGAGGGCTCAGATATGCTCTGGAAAAAAACCACCCCTTGATATCTAGAAGTCAGGGCATGAGGCTTTGAGAGACAGAGCAGCTTTCCTAGTTTCTTAAATCTTTTTGATAACATAATCCACGTCTTCATAGGAAAATTTTTTAGGGATTAGGTCCATTTTCGTGCCTAAGCACATTAAATCCTCAGGAAACTACAGAAATTGCTGAGATGAAAAATAATGGCAGAAAAACGTGTATGTGTATATTTACTATTTATAATGTCTAAAATGTTCTGCCTTTTTTGCTGTTGTTGTTTAAAAAAAAGGGAAAGGAAAGGTTAATTACACTGTCTACTTTTTCTCCTCATTTCAATTCCTATGGTGTGCCTAAGGGTAAGTGTAGAAATCTGGGAACATCAGATTTGTTTTTTCTCTATCCTATTTTGTTATCTACTCTCAAACACTTCCACTGTTTTATACGCACTGGAAATTTTTAAAATTCCAGATATATCCAAATTATATGTATAAAGAATTGGTACTAAGAATGGCTGTTTGTTTTATACTGAATTACACTTCTTAGTTTTTATTTGATTTTAATTCTAAGTCATTAGTGCAGACACTCTGGCACCCAAACAGCATAGCTAGCCAGAGGGTAATATTAAGAGGCATCTGTATTGCTGCCAATAAGTTACTTAAAGCTGGTTCTGTATAAAATGTCAATTATATTTACTAATGCCGATTAATGATAATAAAGTTAAGGTTTTTATTCTTTCATAACAAATGCAACTGTATAAAAGTTGGGTATCATTAAAAATCATAATAGAGTTTCCATCATTAGGTTTAACAGCACTAATGCACAGATTTTCTTTGAATCAGATAACATAAGTGTACAAAACTTTTAATAATAAACATAAAGACGTGGTGAACAGCAGATTATTAAAAAAATATAATATCGCTTTCCCACTATAGTTCATTACTGTAGTAATTATAGCATAAAATTATGAAAATAATAAATCATTCAAACATCTGAGATGGTAGCACTCACATTTCAGTGTCTAACTTGTGGTGTTGTATTTGTGATGCACTTTTTGTCTCTTCACTGGAAACCATGTAAAGATGTCTAATTTTTTTTTTACTTATCCTTCTAAAAAGTGGCATTAAGTATTCGAAACCATTACTGTGATGTGAAATCAACAAATTTAAGTGTTTGGCTTTTTGGTTTTGGTCCCAAAGTCAACAAGTCTCTCCAGCTGCTCTGGTAAGAATGAATAAATAGTTGAATTGAGTTGATAATCTGGGTTTTATTTTGCATTCCTGCTAAGTTTTGTGTCATTCTTTGTTGTTCAGATGAAACCCCAGGACTAGTAAGTGTAATGTGCATATACCTAGAACCATTAGAATAAGACCAACTAGGACGAGTGATATCCAAAGCCTTCAAAAATATCAGTGAGTCTCCTTGGCCTAATGGGAAGTGAAAAACGACGGAGGGAAGAAAAGAGCAGCCTACAGCTGCCTGAAAGGTCGTAACAAAGATGCTGGAAGAATAGCTACAAAGAGGGAAAGATGATTCTGTGTAGTGTCAGATGATACAGCAAGGGGCAACGGCCACGAATTGCAGGCTGAACGTTTCAGGTGGGGCATCAGGAAAAAAATTCACGGAGAAGGTGATGCAGTACAGGAACATGTTGTCTAGTAGGGCTGCGTACTCTCTGTCTCTGGAGTTTTCAGGGCTCAGGCAGGCAAAGCCATGGCCAACCTCAACTGGTGTTGCCGCTAGTCCCACGCAGAGCAGGAGCCTGGACTAGCTGCCCTCCAGAAGTCCATGCAGACAAACATTTCTGTGATTCTGTGGATTCGCCCTGCTCAGTTCCTATCCAAAGGTACTGCACTGTTTATACCAGAGATAGGAAATGAGTAGTGGATAAAAGGAAGCACAAGGACTCACCTGTTCGCTTGGGGTGAGATGATCAGATCACTATGATAGGGAGATCTCAAGTCAAAAGCAACACGTTAGTTAAATTTCCAAAGAACAGAGGATGCTTCTATACTTTTTAAAAAAACAAATCTCATATTCAAAGATCTCAGCCTAAGTGCAAGAACAGAGATTCTTTATGCTATAAGCAAATATTTTAAAAGTTAATAACATCCTGGCTTATAAATATTTCTCATTAATTAGTCATACCTTCTAACCTTCAAAATATAAAAAAATCTTTGCCTATCTCAGCATTTAAGCTATAGGTTTGGGGGATTGTTTGCTTTTTTTAGTTTATATTGAAGGAGGCATGTATATGTCTCTTGTGAGCACTGAAATCCAGATCCTGGTGGTTTAACTATTCAGATCATATGTAAAATGAACTTGCTTTGTGGTTCTTTTCTTACCTTTATTTTCATTTTACTTAAACTGTACTTGCTACAGCCTCTGCTGCTGGCTGTGTTCATGTTTATTGCCTGCAATTAGGAGGCAAGTTTCATAAAAGCCCACATTGCCTCATTCAGAAGAAGACAAATCTGTTAAAAAGCTGAAAAACCCCAAACCCCTGGTTACTCTGCAAAGATGAGAACTGGCTGCATGGCCCAATTAGATTTGCTCTGCTGTACCTTGGAAATAGGAAAGATGAGGCTGCTTTTTAATTGAAGTGCACAGCATAGCATGCTAATTCGCTGTTGCTGTGCCAGCAAGGAGCTTGAAGTATTTTAAATAAATGATGCCCCAAACAGAATTTGATTATATCTGTGTTCATGTGGCATTCTACTATCACCCTACAATAATATGCTGGTTAAGTATAATTCATTGAGTCCTGCAGGCAGTATTAGTTCTCTCTCTTCTCTTTTCTATCAGTTACTGCAACAAATTAATGCAAAGTACAGCAGGGTGCTATAGCAGCATTGGGAACATTGCCACCCAAAATCAGTGTAAAAGTGAGGTTTGTGTTGGTGTTTTTGGTGGAGTTTCAGGATTTATATGTCATCTCGTTCTCTTGCACTGGCCACTTTCATCCATTTTGGCTAGGATCTTAAGAAGATAAGTCTTAGCTGATCTCCCTGTCTTTATGTCTGTCAGTGCCCTCTGTTGCTTTGGGGCATGTTTCAACCAAATGACTTGTTTCAGTCATGTTTCTCAGAGTTGAAACTATTTCAAAGATACTGAGTTTCTGTAAGTTTCATAAAACTAGGCAGCAGGGTAGGGGAGAGAAATTGTCTGCTGCCCAAGCTGATGGATATGAACAGGAGCCTTAATAGGCCAGCTGAGGGAAAAGCTCAGGCAGACGCAGGAAATTCAATCACAAGGTGCAGACCCCTCAGAAACAAGGATTCCTTGGTTCAGGCGGTGATGGTGTTACTCTGCGTGTGCAGAGATGTGCTGCATTGGGTGTCGTTTTGCTGGGAGGGTATTTGGGAAGTGCAGGGAGAAGGGATGCTGCTGATTGCCTCCTCCAACTCCTGCAAACGTAGATCTAAGCACACTTTTTCACAGGCCAGGAGATGTGTTTTGTGGGCTCCCTGGCTCCCACACTGAATCATGGCCACGTGTCGTCCTTTATGATAGTTCAGTTTTGTTGTTTTAACCTCTTTGGATGATTTTTTCACTCTCTCTGGTTTCATATGTGTCTCTTCCTGTTCTCTGTCCACTCCCTCCTCCTTTAAAACCCTCCTCGTAACGTAAACCCTTTGCTGAGTTGCTTTCAAAGTAACAATCGACTCATGAGCTATTTCACTGGAAATCTGAACAGAAAAAGCTTGCTGACTATGTGGTCACTCCTGTACCTTCCTCCAGTACCTTAGGATTCACCTTAGGATTCACCTCCAGTACCTTAGGATTCACCTTCCTCCAGTACCTGAGGATTCATTTCCTTTTCTGTTGCCCTCAAAGGATTCAAGTGTGATTAAATGTCATGATTTAAATGGATTTCTTCCACGTCTTTAGTTCCATATGTCCTTTATGTGCTCATGTATTCTATTTTTTTGTAACATGTAAAAGGAGACAATACTTAATAATGAGGTATGACAGTTAATTGGTATTTTGTCTTAAGAATTCTGTTTTTCATACACTTGAGAAGAAATGAATTAAGATGCAAAGTTTAATAAATTCATCATCAGAACACTATTCTGTAATTTTATATTGCAGTTTGACAACATTTAATCCACTGTTACTGCTTTGAAGGATTTTTAATTGAATTACTCGAAAGACAAAACGGAAAATAAAAAGGGATTATAAATAGGACAGTAATGTTAACAGCACTACCGACTTCCTCAAACTTTTTAATGACATGGTATGGCTGTTAATAAGGTTTTAAATACTGTTTATGTGTGTTGACTTTTTATTTATATATGGAAAGCATTCTCTACAGAATGGATTTTCTTAGAAAATGTAAAAGTGATTGTTTCCTTGAAATTCATGAAGACATGAAAGCAAGTTGGGGATAATCTTATTTTCAGTCTCACTATGATGGAAGCATTTCAGCTGGAATTCACATTTTGAATGACAGATGTCACAAAGAAGGTCAGTTTGGCCAAAATATTAGTGACCTGCCACTGTTTAAAAAGGAAACAAAAAGATTTGGGCTGTTTTAATGACACTTCAGTAGCCTAACTACGATGGAGTATATAGCGAGTGCTTCCCAGAAAGAAAGTAAACCATGATTTTTTTTAAAACCAAATGGCAACTTGTACTTTTTCTTGCAGTTGTATTTTAATGCACTGAGAAGCTTTCAGAAAAGGGAAATGTAGAAAACGCAGGCAAGCATATTTGTGTGGTCTACATGGTTAAATGTTTGGGTTAAATGTCCAGATCTTGTGGACTGCTTTGGCTTTGGATATGTGGTTGCAGCATAAGATATTGCAGTTGTTCATACCAATGATGTATGGTAAACAGGATTTATTGGAAAGGAAATGATCAGCAACAAGTATCTATATGAAAATGTAAGATTATTCATCTTGGTGCACAATAAAAGTTAACTATGCAGTGCACATTAATAGCTTTTTCTTTCTCTCGTTTCAGTTTTATGCCACCATTTGATAAAGTTAATTAACAGTGTGTTAACTAGTCTCTTCACTGCCTACATGAGAATTTTCAGGACTAGGCTCATACTTTTTTCATTTTGCCTCACCTCCTAGTCAAGTTAGTCAGTGTGCTGGGAGGCTTGCTCTTTACAGTAGACCAAATCTGAATACAGGCCCATATGAGGATCATTTTAAAACTGAGTGGGAAATCCTTCTCAGAGCATAGGTTTTAAATTCCTTAGTTTGGTGGTTTCAAAGGTTTATGGTTTCCTCAATTATTTGGTGTTTTCTGCCTCATTATTATAGCAAAGGACTGAGAGCTTTCCTACCTGACCACAAGAAAAAGCTGTTTGTAGCTGCAGCACTCGCATATTCGAGTTCTATGCTTCCCTTTAAAATATTTCATGTATGATGTAAACCTAATCAAGCCTTTATGCCTTCTAGCAGGTAACCTCTGCATGAACTAAAGAGCTGAAATATTGTTTAATCATGCTGCGTACCACTTTTTTACAGTGATATGAGAAACATTATTTTGGTTGGCTAGAAACAACCAAGATAAAATACTTTGTTCTGTCAAGGGTAAAAAGGCATTTTTATTAGTCAACACGTTACATATACCAATGCTGTTGATAAATAAATCTTTCCAGTTAGTATCTCCAAGAAGTTTGTAAAATGTAAATGTGCAGTTTCACATTTTTCACTTGGAACGTTTAGGCCCAGTTGGTATCGGAACAAATGATTTGCTAATTTGAACTGGCAATCTGTGCTTCACCCTTTCGGGCCAACTATTGTTAACCTTTATTCTGACAACAAAAGAAAATAATGGTGGTGTCTGACTCCTCTAATGCTGCATTAAAATCAATAGCTGTAAATAATGATTGCTACAGTTTTCACTGACCTATGTCAATGAAACATAGAGAGAGTTTTTCCTATCATATAACTATAACAATTAAAAAAAAAGCCTTGTAGTTAATTTTAAAAGTAGAATGTTTTCTAACAGTGATGTTTCTTCCGGCTGCTTAGATTAACATTTTAATTTAAAAAAAAAACAAAACAAAACACAAATTTGGAATAAAGAAAAACGTTATGGTTCGACCACTTATTTAGAGAGAGGACTCAGTTTTCAAAATGAATTCAATTGTTTTTCCTTTAGTGCTGGGGAGAAAACAAAAAGCTTTTATGTGATCTGAAAAAGGGAGTAATTGCAAAGCTGACTAAAGACAGCCACAAAACTTTCAAGTCTCAGATGTGCTTGATCTTGACATCCCTCTTATCATTGCTCTAACTCCCAACACAAATCCATGTTTTGTGCTTTTGTGTACCGGTCAATCAAAAATTTCAAGCTCATTTTTGACCTTGTCTTCACGTTGGTTATCTTTTCAGTCATTAGGTGCTACATTATCAAAGAAGGGGTGTAGGATTGCCATGCTGCTAATAAGGTATTCAAAGTGGATCTCCCACACAGCACTTTGATAAATGTATTCTTGAGTTTGGATACTGACCTATGTTAATATCGGCAGCTATTAGATGAGAAATGTTAAAAAGCTTTGGAGTGTTGGGTTTTGGGGTTTTTGTTGTTGTTGTTGTTGGGTGTTTTTTTTTAAACGTACTCTTAAGCATCATTCATTTGTGCAGCTCCAGTAGTGTACTACAATCAGGAAATGCTGTAACAACTTAGTGTTCCCATTTTTTCATTTGGAATAGAGAGTGGTGATCAAAGGCTATTTGACTTATGCTTTTAACATCTTCCAAAGGTTCTAATTGTAGAGCTGGAGAAGGGAGAAATAGTGATTGTGATACCAAATGAGAGTAAGAAAGAAGAGGGAGATGGGGATCTGCTAAAATAGAAATTTGTTAAGCAATTCTGATTCTGCCAAAACCTTTCATGAGTCTTTTAAGGTTTATTTGGTTAAACACTGTTAAATTTGAAGTTCCATTTTTTTATGTGCACCAATTTTTTTTTTTAAGTTTTTCAAAGTAGCCTAACTGTGAGAAGTAGGAACCACAGTAGTGTCATAGTCTCATGTTGGCTTTTCTCAATACCTGCTGTTATCTCTTCCAGTATAGACTGGGTTTCAGAGCTTTGACTCCTCAGTTCAGCCATGACCAAAGCCTGGACCTAATCCAGAGTGAATTGATTTCATCCAGTGACACATTGGTATCACTGGGAAAAAAGGAGAATCTCAGTTAGGCTCCCCCAAGTGGAACTTGAACGGACTGATCTGAAGAGCAGCTGATCAAATCATGACACCATGCTTGCAGCTTGACTTGAAAGCAATAAAGTCCTAGCATCTAAGAATGGAGCTAGATGGCAGGGGTTTTTTAGTTCTTATTTCCCACAGAAAATAATAAAAAAAAGTTGACTCAAGTCGCCAGGCTCTTGCTTAGATTTTTACTTTGGCAAAAATATCTATAAATTGGGAGTCATTACTCCTTATAAATATAAAAAAATAAAAAATAAATTAAAATTAAAAAAATATAGTATTTACATGGCCTTCAAATGGTAATGTTTTTGCCTGAGTGACAAGACTATAACAAAGACTGTAGTCTTTAAAAGCTAATGGGAATTTTCCAAGCTGTACTTCTATATCTTAAGCTGCAGTATTTTGTAAGCAAAAATGTGCTTGTTTCACTAGTAGTACATGCTTAGTTATATAAGCCATATGATATCTCTTCAGTTTAAAAATATTACAGTTTTTGTTCAGATTATAAAGAGAACACTTATTATGTGGAAATAACATAAATGTCTTAATCTACCTAGTAGACTTCTTTTAAAAGATTTTTTTAAAAGAAAGGAACATTTTAGAGTATGTAAGAGAGTAGAAAATAAGTATATCCTTGAATTAAACCACTAATCAATAGTCACAGTACATATTGTTGCTATGGTACTGTAGTTAAATGATAACTATGTGGACCTTGCTTAATTCTTCTTACATTAATCTCTGATCTTTTAGAAATTCTTCCCCAAAATAAACTCCTACAACCCCACTTCATTTTGAAACCTCTTGTTTCAAAGTGCAAGTTAATTAATGAAAGCTGAAGGCCTAAACTGGAACAAAATATTTTGATCCTTCCAGAACAAAATATGAAATTATCCATTTATGGACGTTTTTGAATTTTTATCCTGAATAGGGTTTTCCTGTACCATTTTATTGAAGAAGTTTAATGAGGTTTTGAAGTAATTTTTATTTTGCTAAACTAATGGAAAAGGCTTCCACTCTCTTCAGTACACTTTGGATCTCATGCCAAAAAGCAGTACAGTATTGACTGAAAAAGAGTCCTGAATTCACATACTGTCATTATCTCTAAAAGTTTATTTTGTGGCATTGGTTTCACATCACATCATATCATAGATTCTAGCCAGAAGGATATAAGCTCTCATCCAGCAGCTACGTTTTTGTGGGGTTGACTAGGCTGACCCAAAGCCTCTGAAGTCATTTAGGCATTTTTTGAAATTTTTCCTAATATATATAGATAGCTTCACGTACAACTGTGAAAACTGTTATTCCTGCCTTAGGTTAAACTGCCTCATTTCTTTCTTTTTGACAGCTGCGGTCAATAGATGTTGACCAAAACCTGTCAAATTTCCTGAGAAATGAGGAAGCATTTTTTACTCCAGATGAGAAGTAGAGAGTTATTCGTCTTCTATCCTGGGAGATCCTTCCCTTAATTTGACAGGCTTTAAACAAATTGTTAGCTTTAATTAAGTTTGGAATGGGACAAATGCACAACCTAAACTGCCCTTTCTAGCATGTGACAACACAGTAAAATTAACCATGAGATTCGGAAATGGTGTCTCTTTTGCTATTGCGATTGACTGTAATTCTATATTTAGGTACTGTGGAAATTTTGGGTAGGTTTAGAGATAGACAGTTTTATGAAGGCAATGTTGGGCATTTCATAGGGGGAGGGAGAAAAGATAGCTGTGGAAGAGATCAATAGTAATATGAAAAAAAAAGAGGTGAATACTAAAGATGCTAATTTGCAATGCTTTAAGCTGAAATTCCCATACTTTTACTTTTTCTTCACATTTAAAGAAATAGCAAAAGAGCAGCTCTTCACACACAGAGAGAAATTTTAATTTTCTTTCTTTTTTTTTTTTTTTTTTTTTTTTTAGTTCTGGTTTCCTAATGGATTTCTGGACCCATGTTTGATCTGGAAAAGAAATATGTGATAGACACATATAAAAAGCATTTAAACTAACAGCTTATCAGGCTAACAAGTCCTCAGAACATCTGTGGGATCTCTGTAAAAGATGCAGATCCAGACCTACATGTTGAGCCAGTGCAGTGGGTTGAGTAGGTAAGGAATCTACAGAAATGATCATTACTCACTTTCTAAAGCTGCTCCGAATGCATCCTGCCCCTGCCTGCCCACACTGCAGGTCATGGCAGGTAGCGCCACTGTAATGTTCACAAGGAAAGGGTAGCATGGCCTGGAAGAAAGTCTGCCAGTTGCATGGAGGTTATCTACAGATGGTGAAAGATTCTTTTCTCCATTCTTGTTTTTCAGATGAGGGTGCATTTGTGTCCTCGTGGGCTCTCAGACAGCAATTTGACTGAGGATAGGTTTAACTCTTCCCTTGTAGGCTATTGTTGAATGAAACAGTGAAGTGAGAATGGTACATTAATTAAATTTAAAAGACGAATCTTGCAAATTCTCACAGTTTTCCTTAGACTACATCATTCCTAAACATGAAAGCACTCCCTCCTTTTCCCATAGCTATCCATACTATTTTGAAAAATGCATCTACTGTGCAGAATGAGGAAGTTAACTGTAGAACATTTTTTCATATAAAAAATTCCTCCAATGATAATAGATGGAAGGGAGCTACAAAACTTT